>NW_003303735.1:1002553-1005873 GCF_000142945.1 Phytophthora infestans T30-4 | reverse complement strand
GTAGACACAGTTAGGGAAGCTGGCACTTCCGAACGTTTAGCCGATTGTATTGCTTACTGAGTAGAAAGCAAAAGGTAAAGTGACTAGACTACTCTGTTTCCAAATCCTGTTATCGCTACAGCGAGCAGGACAGCCTCCTGGCACTGCCAGAGGCTCGAGCCTAGTAGTTGCAACTGCAACTGCAAGGACTGCCAGCTGGTAGTAAATGCAACTTGCATTCACTCCAAAGTGCAATGAGGGCAAGGCTTTCAACCTGAGCCCCACGCTACAAGATGATGAAACTATTTGTTTACATTGCGTCTACAACCAAAGGTGACTTAAAAGTAGCCCGAGTTCTTTCTGGGTAGAAGGTTGCAGATGCGGTAGTCCATTCACCCCACCTAGCGCCTGGTTTGTCGAGCCGTGCTGACGCTGACCCAAACGACTCGAATCTACAGCAGAAATTTGTACTTTCCCTCTTTGACAAAGCCTTGGATCGGCTGAAACCACACAAGTTCATCTTCACACTGACGGCTTCGCTACTTATGTATTTTGAGGAGACGTATCGACGGTATCCAGCACACATTCTTCACAGCAAAATAATTTCGGTGGTAAGGAGTGTCGTGAATGATGGTCAATGTGGAGAAGAGGACGCACTTAATTTGCTTCGTGAGTGGAGTATTGCTGTGCGAACACGGTTCGTCCAAGATAACGTCCTGTCACTTCCGATTGGCGTCGTCGCAGATAGTTTAACAGATACTGCAAGGGCAGCCCAATTTGTTGGGGTTCATACTTTCAAGGAGACTCTGGTTGGCACAGTGCCAACGCTGCAAAGTATTGCAGGAGCGACAGAAGAAACTCGGCTGCGTCTAAAGGTGGTGGAGGATACTAACGAAAAGCTCGTCGTGGCCAACAAACAGCTTGCGACATCATACAGTAAGCTTGCGGCATCATACGAGCACCTCGTAGCTTCTATTGAGAAATCTATGCAGCGGATAGAAAACACAATTACTGAGCCGGAGAGACGTACAATTGCATCGAATTCCTTGCAGCTACTTCAGCCACCTAAATGGCCTAGGACCCTAAACAAACTCGGCGGGGTATCTCTATCCACCCTCATTTGTCAGTACTTAGAGGAAGATCTGGAAGCCGCTCCATACGATCGAAAGAACCGAGCACAAACCGAATGCAAGCGGGCGATGGTAATTGCTTTTGGGGTTATGGGCGACCGTAAGCCCATACCATTTCGATCGTTAAGCGATGATGCCACACGAGCTAAGTGGAGAGCACAAGCACAACAAATTGCTCAAGAGGTCGAGAACGAGATTGTTGAGCAGCTTTCCGATGGTAAGCGCAAGCGTAAGCCGTACATTACCGGAATCGTTAAAGCTTGGGATGCGCTGAAAAGTACAAAGCGAAAGCATGAGGACACAACCTCTGGAAACGACAGCTATGACCAGTAGAACAGTCATCGAAATCCTTCGCGTTTAGCTGGTCCACTAAAACTTTGATTTGTCCCTTTGCTTAGCCCTCGGAGACTTCATTGCAGGCCCCCTTGTCGCACCCACTTGTCGTGTGGTTAGTCGAAGTGAATAGCCGTCATTTTTGTCTTTCCGAGGTTCATTACACTACTTACAGTACATGCCAAGCTGTAGTGAATAATCGTGATCGTCGGAGCGGTTGTGGATTTGCTACTGCAAATACCTTCAGTTGAGTATATTGGGCGTTTAATACAGAGAGCGCTCGGAGCGGTTTTCCGCACGCACGCGCAAAGCTGTAGCTTTAATATTGGGCCTTTCAAACTTTAAATTATAAAGTGCGAGCCGTGTTCTCTGAAGAATCTGGGCCCATTTCATCTCTCCAAGCCGGTGTTGCGTCCTGCGCTCCTTCTCCTGACGTGAACGGAAGAAACAAGAAGACCGTCACAATCGCACGGAGCCAACGGACGATGGCAGGATAGTGGCGATTATCCGTACACGTCGCTCCGAAAATTAAATCTCAAAGGTAGCTCAAGTCTTAACAACGAACCCCAACCAGGCGTCGCGCTCAGAATTTAAAAGCGCTCTACGATGTCGAGTGCAGAAGAAGTGGACAGCACGCGGGGCAACAGAGCATCAGCGCTTCTTATTAAACCGAGCGGAGCAAAGCAAAAGCAGAGGAAGCAAAGCAGGCCCACGCGAGGTCAAACGGAGGCAAGAGAGCTGGAAGATTTGTCTGCCCGCTCGTCAAATAATCGTACCCGTGCTGCTCATGACTTGGCTGCGCGGCGGTTTGACCGCTTTCTAGGCATTGATAATGGAGCGAGCGAATCAGACAGCTTCACCAATCGTTGGCCAGGCCCGCTAACGATCGCCTCTCTAAAGGCCGAAGACATCACAAAGGACATGATTGGTCGTTTTGCTGACTATTTACTAGTCTACAAGGACCTGGGGTGCAGCACTAGTCTGGATTGTATGAGCTCAGTCCGAGTTTTATTGGAGAGAAAGACCTGTACTAGGCTATTTGATGATAACAAATCGTGGTACAGTCAGCTGCGTAAATCACTCGAGAAAGAATTTTACAACCGCTTGCCTGAGGGCGTCAGGCTCGTGGTCAACAGAGCTCCACTCATGACACCTGAAGACCTTCGTTTGATTGGAGGGGGGGTTATTCGCTGACAACACAACTTTGTCGTTGAAGGATAGAACACTTATCAATTTTCAGTGGGCTGTTGTTGGAAGAATATCAGACATCACAAATCTGGAGTTTTGCGATCTTCTGTGAGTGAATGATGCAATTCTCATTAATATTGTGCGCAAGAAGGTGGCTGAACAGCAGTCATTATCGATACTTTGCTCAGCGCTAATGTGGGAGATAGACCCTTTTCACAGTCTAGCTACTCAGCTGGCCACTGATCCATTCAACCCGTCGTCTCGAGTCTTCCCACAAGTCGCAATAAGCGAGTCAGGTGAGTGTGGTAGCGCTCACACCAACAAAGTGCTAGCTGCATTGTCAACAAGCTCTAGCTGTGGTGGCCAATTAACGCCTGGCTTACGAACACACTCAGCTCGCCGTGGAGCTGCTACGCATGCTGCATCAAACAGTGGACTGAGTTTAGCTGATGTCGCGCATCGAGGCAAGTGGAGTATGGAGCAGATGATGAAACTATTTGTTTACATTGCGTCTACAACCAAAGGTGACTTAAAAGTAGCCCGAGTTCTTTCTGGGTGGAAGGTTGCAGATTCGGTAGTCATTACAGCACATCTACACATGAGATGTCCAACCCGGATGACTCTGACCCATACAACTCGAACTCAAAGAGAAAGTATCACCTTTCATATGAGAGTAGGCCATGGAAGCGG
>NW_003303735.1:963814-1002453 GCF_000142945.1 Phytophthora infestans T30-4 | reverse complement strand
TCGCGTTTAGCTTGCTTAGCCCTCGGAGACTTCATTGCAGGCCCCCTTGTCGCACCCACTTGTCGTGTGGTTAGTCGAAGTGAATAGCCGTCATTTTTGTCTTTCCGAGGTTCATTACACTACTTACAGTACATGCCAAGCTGTAGTGAATAATCGTGATCGTCGGAGCGGTTGTGGATTTGCTACTGCAAATACCTTCAGTTGAGTATATTGGGCGTTTAATACAGAGAGCGCTCGGAGCGGTTTTCCGCACGCACGCGCAAAGCTGTAGCTTTAATATTGGGCCTTTCAAACTTTAAATTATAAAGTGCGAGCCGTGTTCTCTGAAGAATCTGGGCCCATTTCATCTCTCCAAGCCGGTGTTGCGTCCTGCGCTCCTTCTCCTGACGTGAACGGAAGAAACAAGAAGACCGTCACAATCGCACGGAGCCAACGGACGATGGCAGGATAGTGGCAATTATCCGTACACGTCGCTCCGAAAATTAAATCTCAAAGGTAGCTCAAGTCTTAACAACGAACCCCAACCAGGCGTCGCGCTCAGAATTTAAAAGCGCTCTACGATGTCGAGTGCAGAAGAAGTGGACAGCACGCGGGGCAACAGAGCATCAGCGCTTCTTATTAAACCGAGCGGAGCAAAGCAAAAGCAGAGGAAGCAAAGCAGGCCCACGCGAGGTCAAACGGAGGCAAGAGAGCTGGAAGATTTGTCTGCCCGCTCGTCAAATAATCGTACCCGTGCTGCTCATGACTTGGCTGCGCGGCGGTTTGACCGCTTTCTAGGCATTGAGAATGGAGCGAGCGAATCCGACAGCTTCACCAATCGTAGGCCAGGCCCGCTAACGATCGCCTCTCTGAAGGCCGAAGACATCACAAAGGACATGATTGGTCGTTTTGCTGACTATTTACTAGTCTACGAGGACCTGGCGTGCAGCACTAGTCTGGATTGTATGAGCTCAGTCCGAGTTTTATTGGAGAGAAAGACCTGTACTAGGCTATTTGATGATAACAAATCGTGGTACAGTCAGCTGCGTAAATCACTCGAGAAAGAATTTTACAACCGCTTGCCTGAGGGCGTCAGGCTCGTGGTCAACAGAGCTCCACTCATGACACCTGAAGACCTTCGTTTGATTGGAGGGGGGTTATTCGCTGACAACACAACTTTGTCGTTGAAGGATAGAACACTTATCAATTTTCAGTGGGCTGTTGTTGGAAGAATATCCGACATCACAAATCTGGAGTTTTGCGATCTTCTGTGGGTGAATGATGCAATTCTCATTAATATTGTGCGCAAGAAGGTGGCTGAACAGCAGTCATTATCGATACTTTGCTCAGCGCTAATGTGGGAGATAGACCCCTTTCACAGTCTAGCTACTCAGCTGGCCACTGATCCATTCAACCCGTCGTCTCGAGTCTTCCCACAAGTCGCAATAAGCGAGTCAGGTGAGTGTGGTAGCGCTCACACCAACAAAGTGCTAGCTGCATTGTCAACAAGCTCTAGCTGTGGTGGCCAATTAACGCCTGGCTTACGAACACACTCAGCTCGCCGTGGAGCTGCTACGCATGCTGCATCAAACAGTGGACTGAGTTTAGCTGATGTCGCGCATCGAGGCAAGTGGAGTATGGAGCAGATGATGAAACTATTTGTTTACATTGCGTCTACAACCAAAGGTGACTTAAAAGTAGCCCGAGTTATTTCTGGGTGGAAGGTTGCAGATGCGGTAGTCCATTCACCCCACCTAGCGCCTGGTTTGTCGAGCCGTGCTGACGCTGACCCAAACGACTCGAATCTACAGCAGAAATTTGCACTTTCCCTCTTTGACAAAGCCTTGGATCGGCTGAAACCACACAAGTTCATCTTCACACTGACGGCTTCGCTACTTATGTATTTTGAGGAGACGTATCGACGGTATCCAGCACACATTCTTCACAGCAAAATGATTTCGGTGGTAAGGAGTGTCGTGAATGATGGTCAATGTGGAGAAGAGGACGCACTTAATTTGCTTCGTGAGTGGAGTATTGCTGTGCGAACACGGTTCGTCCAAGATAACGTCCTGTCACTTCCGATTGGCGTCGTCGCAGATAGTTTAACAGATACTGCAAGGGCAGCCCAATTTGTTGGGGCTCATACTTTCAAGGAGACTCTGGTTGGCACAGTGGCAACGCTGCAAAGTATTGCAGGAGCGACAGAAGAAACTCGACTGCGTCTAAAGGTGGTGGAGGATACTAACGAAAAGCTCGTCGTGGCCAACAAACAGCTTGCGACATCATACAGTAAGCTTGCGGCATCATACGAGCACCTCGTAGCTTCTATTGAGAAATCTATGCAGCGGATGGAAAACACAATTACTGAGCCGGAGAGACGTACAATTGCATCGAATTCCTTGCAGCTACTTCAGCCACCTAAATGGCCTAGGACCCTAAACAAACTCGGCGGGGTATCTCTATCCACCCTCATTTGTCAGTACTTAGAGGAAGATCTGGAAGCCGCTCCATACGATCGAAAGAACCGAGCACAAACCGAATGCAAGCGGGCGATGGTAATTGCTTTTGGGGTTATGGGCGACCGTAAGCCCATGCCATTTCGATCGTTAAGCGATGATGCCACACGAGCTAAGTGGAGAGCACAAGCACAACAAATTGCTCAAGAGGTCGAGAACGAGATTGTTGAGCAGCTTTCCGATGGTAAGCGCAAGCGTAAGCCGTACATTACCGGAATCGTTAAAGCTTGCGATGCGCTGAAAAGTACAAAGCGAAAGCATGAGGACACAACCTCTGGAAACGACAGCTATGAGCAGTAGAACAGTCATCGAAATCCTTCGCGTTTAGCTGGTCCACTAAAACTTTGATTTGTCCCTTTGCTTAGCCCTCGGAGACTTCATTGCAGGCCCCCTTGTCGCATCCACTTGTCGTGTGGTTAGTCGAAGTGAATAGCCGTCATTTTTGTCTTTCCGAGGTTCATTACACTACTTACAGTACATGCCAAGCTGTAGTGAATAATCGTGATCGTCGGAGCGGTTGTGGATTTGCTACTGCAAATACCTTCAGTTGAGTATATTGGGCGTTTAATACAGAGAGCGCTCGGAGCGGTTTTCCGCACGCACGCGCAAAGCTGTAGCTTTAATATTGGGCCTTTCAAACTTTAAATTATAAAGTGCGAGCCGTGTTCTCTGAAGAATCTGGGCCCATTTCATCTCTCCAAGCCGGTGTTGCGTCCTGCGCTCCTTCTCCTGACGTGAACGGAAGAAACAAGAAGACCGTCACAATCGCACGGAGCCAACGGACGATGGCAGGATAGTGGCGATTATCCGTACACGTCGCTCCGAAAATTAAATCTCAAAGGTAGCTCAAGTCTTAACAACGCACCCCAACCAGGCGTCGCGCTCAGAATTTAAAAGCGCTCTACGATGTCGAGTGCAGAAGAAGTGGACAGCACGCGGGGCAACAGAGCATCAGCGCTTCTTATTAAACCGAGCGGAGCAAAGCAAAAGCAGAGGAAGCAAAGCAGGCCCACGCGAGGTCAAACGGAGGCAAGAGAGCTGGAAGATTTGTCTGCCCGCTCGTCAAATAATCGTACCCGTGCTGCTCATGACTTGGCTGCGCGGCGGTTTGACCGCTTTCTAGGCATTGAGAATGGAGCGAGCGAATCCGACAGCTTCACCAATCGTAGGCCAGGCCCGCTAACGATCGCCTCTCTGAAGGCCGAAGACATCACAAAGGACATGATTGGTCGTTTTGCTGACTATTTACTAGTCTACGAGGACCTGGCGTGCAGCACTAGTCTGGATTGTATGAGCTCAGTCCGAGTTTTATTGGAGAGAAAGACCTGTACTAGGCTATTTGATGATAACAAATCGTGGTACAGTCAGCTGCGTAAATCACTCGAGAAAGAATTTTACAACCGCTTGCCTGAGGGCGTCAGGCTCGTGGTCAACAGAGCTCCACTCATGACACCTGAAGACCTTCGTTTGATTGGAGGGGGGTTATTCGCTGACAACACAACTTTGTCGTTGAAGGATAGAACACTTATCAATTTTCAGTGGGCTGTTGTTGGAAGAATATCCGACATCACAAATCTGGAGTTTTGCGATCTTCTGTGGGTGAATGATGCAATTCTCATTAATATTGTGCGCAAGAAGGTGGCTGAACAGCAGTCATTATCGATACTTTGCTCAGCGCTAATGTGGGAGATAGACCCCTTTCACAGTCTAGCTACTCAGCTGGCCACTGATCCATTCAACCCGTCGTCTCGAGTCTTCCCACAAGTCGCAATAAGCGAGTCAGGTGAGTGTGGTAGCGCTCACACCAACAAAGTGCTAGCTGCATTGTCAACAAGCTCTAGCTGTGGTGGCCAATTAACGCCTGGCTTACGAACACACTCAGCTCGCCGTGGAGCTGCTACGCATGCTGCATCAAACAGTGGACTGAGTTTAGCTGATGTCGCGCATCGAGGCAAGTGGAGTATGGAGCAGATGATGAAACTATTTGTTTACATTGCGTCTACAACCAAAGGTGACTTAAAAGTAGCCCGAGTTATTTCTGGGTGGAAGGTTGCAGATGCGGTAGTCCATTCACCCCACCTAGCGCCTGGTTTGTCGAGCCGTGCTGACGCTGACTCAAACGACTCGAATCTACAGCAGAAATTTGCACTTTCCCTCTTTGACAAAGCCTTGGATCGGCTGAAACCACACAAGTTCATCTTCACACTGACGGCTTCGCTACTTATGTATTTTGAGGAGACGTATCGACGGTATCCAGCACACATTCTTCACAGCAAAATGATTTCGGTGGTAAGGAGTGTCGTGAATGATGGTCAATGTGGAGAAGAGGACGCACTTAATTTGCTTCGTGAGTGGAGTATTGCTGTGCGAACACGGTTCGTCCAAGATAACGTCCTGTCATGCCTCATTGGCGTCGTCGCAGATAGTTTAACAGATACTGCAAGGGCAGCCCAATTTGTTGGGGCTCATACTTTCAAGGAGACTCTGGTTGGCACAGTGGCAACGCTGCAAAGTATTGCAGGAGCGACAGAAGAAACTCGACTGCGTCTAAAGGTGGTGGAGGATACTAACGAAAAGCTCGTCGTGGCCAACAAACAGCTTGCGACATCATACAGTAAGCTTGCGGCATCATACGAGCACCTCGTAGCTTCTATTGAGAAATCTATGCAGCGGATGGAAAACACAATTACTGAGCCGGAGAGACGTACAATTGCATCGAATTCCTTGCAGCTACTTCAGCCACCTAAATGGCCTAGGACCCTAAACAAACTCGGCGGGGTATCTCTATCCACCCTCATTTGTCAGTACTTAGAGGAAGATCTGGAAGCCGCTCCATACGATCGAAAGAACCGAGCACAAACCGAATGCAAGCGGGCGATGGTAATTGCTTTTGGGGTTATGGGCGACCGTAAGCCCATGCCATTTCGATCGTTAAGCGATGATGCCACACGAGCTAAGTGGAGAGCACAAGCACAACAAATTGCTCAAGAGGTCGAGAACGAGATTGTTGAGCAGCTTTCCGATGGTAAGCGCAAGCGTAAGCCGTACATTACCGGAATCGTTAAAGCTTGCGATGCGCTGAAAAGTACAAAGCGAAAGCATGAGGACACAACCTCTGGAAACGACAGCTATGAGCAGTAGAACAGTCATCGAAATCCTTCGCGTTTAGCTGGTCCACTAAAACTTTGATTTGTCCCTTTGCTTAGCCCTCGGAGACTTCATTGCAGGCCCCCTTGTCGCATCCACTTGTCGTGTGGTTAGTCGAAGTGAATAGCCGTCATTTTTGTCTTTCCGAGGTTCATTACACTACTTACAGTACATGCCAAGCTGTAGTGAATAATCGTGATCGTCGGAGCGGTTGTGGATTTGCTACTGCAAATACCTTCAGTTGAGTATATTGGGCGTTTAATACAGAGAGCGCTCGGAGCGGTTTTCCGCACGCACGCGCAAAGCTGTAGCTTTAATATTGGGCCTTTCAAACTTTAAATTATAAAGTGCGAGCCGTGTTCTCTGAAGAATCTGGGCCCATTTCATCTCTCCAAGCCGGTGTTGCGTCCTGCGCTCCTTCTCCTGACGTGAACGGAAGAAACAAGAAGACCGTCACAATCGCACGGAGCCAACGGACGATGGTAAGAAGCGCTGATGCTCTGTTGCCCCGCGTGCTGTCCACTTCTTCTGCACTCGACATCGTAGAGCGCTTTTAAATTCTGAGCGCGACGCCTGGTTGGGGTGCGTTGTTAAGACTTGAGCTACCTTTGAGATTTAATTTTCGGAGCGACGTGTACGGATAATTGCCACTATCCTGCCATCGCCATTCGATTCTTTTTTTAACTTCTCGAAAACAAGCGGCTCCGATTCATCATACTTAATTCGATGTTCTACCGACCCAGTACCGGTAATATGGCTTTAATGAGATTTTTACGTCATTTTTAAAGAGAATTTTGCCATTTCCAGAGCGACGTTAGAAACGCTTATAGCAACTATATTGACATAGACACTGCGCAGGCGTTGCAGTACGCTCTGCGTATATTCGCATAAACCGGGGATGAACAAATGTGTTCTGGTCAAGTAAATTTGTGCCAATATCGAGCTGTGCTAAATAATCTGACCAGGTCAATTAGTTGTGAACTCATAGTGCAGAATAATCTGACCTCATAGTGCAAAATAATCTGACCAGGTCAATGTATTGTGTGTTCATAGTGCAGAACAATCTGACCTGGTCAATTAGCGTGAATCCATATTCAGAAAACGATGAGCTCCATTCATTATAAAATCGCCAGCAAACACTTTCAACTGCATCTTTACGGACCTTCTTCAGTTCAAACCTTGCTCTCCAGCGATGCCCCAAAGCCAAATTGAACCTATTTGGCTGATCACCATGTTAAGACGGATTTTATCAAGTACCGCTGGAACAACCTTTGCTGCTCGGCAGTCTATGCCGTAAGGACAAGGCTGTGCACTCTATGCCCTGGAGACCATGACATGACTGAGCGCCGCCTTCGATGACAAAGCCCTACCTGTAATGACGCAGTCCAGCCTATAAAATGTCTAGTTGTCTGGAAGGTCAGTCATTGTGAGAACTCTTCGACTTGGTGTACTTTTGCAAACGACCATATTCACGCACGTGGAGGTATTGCTTGCGCCGTTGCTCCCATGCCGCGAGTGACGCCTAAAAGGAAGGAGAACATTCAACGCATGAATGACAGCTCAGTACCACAACGACTTATTTGGAGCAACACGCTAAGAGCGCCTGATATACCAGCCCATGTGCTGAGATTTCCATCGTGCGCACTAGTTCAGCGCAGAGTGCGATACAATTGCTGGCTGGAAGGATCGAAGAGTTCTATTAAGCGAGTGAGAGATCTTGCCCGCGCAAAGCATTTTCAGCTGATATAGATCCAGAGACCGCTTTCATCTTTGAAAATAGACAATATGAAGACGGCCTTCCGCTTGTGGGGAATGGAGAAGATGAAGAGCCTCTGGTATTGAGCATCACAAGCATCAAGCTCATGCAGAGCTTAGTGAATCTTCAGGAAAAAGAACCGCTCTTGATTTTCCATTTGGATGCAACATTCAAACTCAGTGACATTGGTTATCCAGTTATCACATGAGGGTTCACTGATCGTCGCCGGATTTATCATCTTGCCAGCCTGTATACTGTTAGCCTAAGGACAGAGCGTAATTACTACGAGACAATTGAAAATTTTGTTGGTATATTTCACGAGCGTATGGGAACTGGACTTCGAGCTGATGCAGTAATGGGCGATGCGGAAGCTGCACAATTAAATGGTCTCGGCAGACTATATGTCCGGGCACGGTATATCGTGATATTCTCGATATGCATTACACTTTGAGTAGGAACGAGCTAGTCGGGGTATGGAATCGAGTATCAAATGAGTGTTTGTCTGATGGAAGACTAACCTTCTATAATAGCTACTTTGACTAACAGTGGGCTAGCAGTCCGTTCTGGTGGTGGCAGATTTATCATTCTCCTGGAGGATATCGACCAATAACCCGTGCGAATTGATTAACGCCAGCATAAAGCGATATACCCAGCGTAACGCATACGACACGCCGATTGATCCTTAAATTGGTCACAATTACTGAACATTATTCTATCTGTGCCCATCCCCTCCCTCCGGTACAGCAATGACACCCCCACAAGAAGCCAAACGTCTCGCGAAAGTACCAGTTTTGACTGGTCGTGCTGCTGTGTTCGCAACACCAGAGCCGTCAGTTATACGGGTGCTGTATCTTGGTGACAGAGAGATGTGAATATGACATTTCAGCTTTGGCCGACTATCGAATCGTTACTGGAGAGCACAGATCGGTGGTATCATCTCCAGAATGCATGACGGATGAGGAAAAAGAATCGGCATCAACCTTCTACCGCTCAGCCGTAAATTGGAGTGTCCGGAGGGCGCCCCACGTAGGCATGCCGCAAGACGGGTGGCCAGTTCGCATCGACAGTTTTCAGTGCAAGTGCTCCTACTTCTATAAATTTTTGTCGTGTGCTCATGTTGTATGCGGTCGGCCTCAGCATGCCAGGTGTCAATGGCTATCATCTGAGATTTAAAGGTCGCCGTGTTCGACGAGCGAGTCAGCCTGATGATGTTGGTTATCCTTCCGCTATTAATCCCAGTATTGGTCGAACTCACTGGACACTCCAAGGGTTATCTACCACAAGCTACATTTCCTCCAGCAAATTTAGTGGAGCAGCTTTCAGAAGTTGAGCCTAATTCGGGTCTTAATTTTAACTTCATTAATGATGTATACGGTAGTTGGGAATCTCAAGACTCCGCATCGGAAGAGGTTAATGCCCCTCTTTCCCTTCTGTATGCATCGCAACATAGGGAGATAGCAGCTTCTACTGAGGGGTATTTTCGTGCCCCACTTTTGCCAGATTTGGTCATGGGCACTGACCAAAGCGCGCCGCGATTAAGTTTATTCACCAATCCAATGTGCCAGCTTCCACCTGGCGGGCGTACGTTTTATCATCTAGCGCAGCGCTGCACCTGCGACTGATGCACCTCCGACCGAGCTACTACAGTTTCGATCTCAACGAGGTCGTCCCTCTCTCGCTTCACTAGCGTTGGATATGCAGTACCTACTTCGCTTGATGTTCCAGCTTTACTCGATACTTGAATTAATCTCAAATACAAATATGCTCACTTTGTGTAGCTCTCTTATACAGCAATTTATACATGACAAGCAAACATTCACCGCTCGGTTCTCTTGTCTAATGTACTTTAAAGTACAGTACTATTTTTACCGCGTTATTCAACGTCTCCGATACCTTCTTGGGTACATTATTCAAAACTATTAGGACTCAGTCCGACGACACAAGCAACATTCAGTTGGTCTACCGTATTCACTCCGATATAAAGATTCATGGAATTCCAATATTTGAAGTTCAAATTAAGATCGCTCTTGCCTGCTGGCACATCTGCATCACTTTAGACAGGAATTTAAGTATCCACATCGGGTCGCAACTCTCCTTACCTTTAAAATAAATCTCAGATAAATACTACTATTAAAATGTCGGCAATCTTTCATTTTCAGCTACGATTTTTGCAGGTGTGACATGCAGGTATTTTCCAGGATTACATTGTATTTATCTTTCCCCAATTTAATTTCGTGGAATAAATGTTCTCTGGATACCATACCAAAAATTATCGGACCGGATGACCTTATCGGACCTATGTATTGTACACAGCTTATCTCGGAATGGTACGAGGTATAGGGGAGGACATGCCTGATGTGAAATGACGCAAAAGACCAAAGAGTGGCTAAACAGACTGTTTCATAGACGGCAGGAAATGGCCTGAAACGCCCTCTGGGCTGAGAAAATCACTATTTTGTTTTTCTATGCATTTTTGGCATGAGGGTCACGTGCGCATGAGCTAGCAAATTTAACAATGAGGCAGAAGCGTCACGATCGTCCGGATAATTTTGCATTCGTCCTAAATAAAGAATGGCAATAGCGGTTATCAGAGCCACTATTGCTTATTGGTTAATTATCTGTCAGTAAAAACATGCCACTTGTATTTGCATTAGAATACAGGTATCGAATGGTTTGCAGCCTCTCACTTTCAGTCAATCCGTCGCCGAAAGCTCACGCTGGCGGTCAGTCTTACTTTTTTCACCACAACTACGCTGATCTCCCGAACGGGCTGCACGGTCTTCCAAGCCTCCAGGTCGCCTCTGACCCCCCCCCCCCCTCAAATGATGTGGCTCAGCTGAGAGAGCGCAAGGTTTCGGCCTTGAGGATGCCTGTTCAAATCGGGCATCGTTATTGCTTATGCTTGGGTTAGAGGCCTTGAGGCGAAGATCAAGTTTCGTGGACAGCTCAGATCAGCAAGAAAGGTGACTGCATACGTGTGTTGAGGTCGACATGACTTAATACTGTGAGGAAGGGTGAATGTATCCGAATCTAAATATTTGTTATACTTACTAACCTCCTCAAGAACGTCCTGCGTGTAGCCAGGAGACGGGTCTTGGATTGCAGCTGTCTGGAGCAGTTAGCGGTGGCGTTGGATCTTGGCATTTAGCGCGCTGGCGCAGTGGACCCGCTGAAGGTGCTTGAGGACCGCGCTCGGTCCGCGAGAGTTGATGCTGTGTTTGTCTTTCAAGTACGTGAGTACGGCATTCTCGGCGCGCTTCCCCAGCCACAGAGCTCGGTCGCGGTAGTCCGCTGACGTTTGGCTGAGCACGACGCCGTCGTCGAGAAACAGCTTCATGTACGCAACTAGCAGTTTGGCCTTTGAGCGCTGCTGCTTCGGTGCTTCGACGTACCAGCGTGGCTCTTGCGCGTAAAAGGAAAACAAAGTCGCATGAAGGTAGGTTGCTGATCCTCTACGCTGGTTTTGCTTGTGTTTGCTCACATCGGTGGCGTCTTCATCTTGAATGCTTCTTTTTCGCGTTTCAGCTACATGATCACCTTTCTGCTTAGCCTCAAACAGATTCATGCGGGCGTCTTTGCGCTTTAAATTTTCGAAAAGGCGTTTTATGTCAGCGGCTTGGTGGTCGATGATCTTCTGTTCTTGGCTTGGTTCGATTATCATAAATGGTGAGGTGGGTGTTTCTATGCTGTCCTTACAGGAAAGCTGCGCTCCTGCAAGATGCGTCGACCAGGCTAATAGGTTCGGAAGCGTACGTCCAGCCTGCGTAACACAGGTTTTAAATCGTTTCACCGCTGGACTGTTGGGACTTAAGCCCTTTACGACGGGATAGTGCCTAACGACGCAAGCGGTTAGGACGTCTAGAACCTTCCGGTTGATGTTGATGCTCTCCGTCTCTAGTTGATAGCAAGCTGCGAGCAAGACTCGTTGGAGTTCGGCAATCACGTCAAGCGTGTCTGCGTCAAAGCTGGACAGGTTTTTGGAGAGGGGCAACGTCCTCTGGTTTGTATCCACTCAATTCCTTGGCAATCATGTGGTCTTCTCTACTTGTGTTGAAGATGTAGTTGAACCATTTGTTTGTGGTGCTTAGGCTCCAAGAGCCGCGATCAAAGATCCAGCGCACGGTCATCTTCACGCAGCCGTTGGCATATTGGGCCCCACCACGACGGAAAAAGTGGGACGTGAGAGCAGCTGACACACCGGCGGCAGGGGCGACGCGATCAAGCACACGGCTGACATGTGCGTAAATTGTCGGGGCCGCAGTAGTACGAGGAGGAGGGGAGCAGGAGGAGCAGGCGTAGCAAGACCAGATGTCGCCGGTGGTGCGTTTAGGAGCTCCACGAGCGGCACGTCAGGTGAAAGTGTGGTCGGCGTTTGCTGCACTTGGTCGGGAAGGTTCCCGATGAGAGCTGGGTACGGTGCTACTTGGACGGAGAGGGCGAGAGCACCAGCGAGCAAGGGGCACGTTGCGAAGTCGGCGTCGGGGAAGAGAGACAAACCTTGTTCTTTCGACGTCTTCACACGAACCAGTCGAAGGAAGAAGACACGAGCGACATCTAAAGAAATGTCCCGCTTCTTGATCATCGACAGGTCCGAAGCTCGCCCGAACAGGTACCAGAGCAGACACAGAAGAGCAGCATCTTGGTAGTCGCTCTTAGAACATGCATTGGCATACAAATACACAACCATTTTTTTCAAGACAGCCCTTGTACATGGTGGAGCCTTTGCTACGAAGCCACCACCGTCTCTTTTCAGACAAAGGTCATCTAGCGTTTTCCCATTTAAGCAGCCGCGATTCTACCGAAGCTTGGTGTTGAGGAAATTGCTCTAGGAGCCAAATTTTGGCTTGGCGATAGTACGGCATTGCAGGTTTTCGTGCCAGCATTGTATCCTTCTTTCCTTCACTAAACGCAAGATACATTCCAAACTTATCCATGACGCACACAAAGCTCTTGCCACTCTCATCCTCATCAATACATGTCTTAACGTATTCCTCCTCAACATCCTCACCCTTTAAAAACTTGAAAAATGCTGCGACAGCAGTTGCCTTAGCCCGCAAGGTGTTGCCAGGTTGCAATTCCTCCAAACCCCTCGCGAAGGTCCGATAAAGAGGAATATGAAAGAGACACGTCTACCACTTGACAGCTAAATGAGCATACACATATTTTAGAGTTCTATCGGACTTGATATGTCCGATCGGGTGGCTTGGATGACTCACCTAGACCTACTACATCCGATTAGCTAAAATCATGATTTACATTAACTGTAATTGGCTGGTGATATTTGCTGGCAGGTAATTGGCAGTATATACCCATACAAAATTCAAGTATGGTCCGATAAACTATTATAATCATCCGTATGTACATCCAGAGTTCTTACCTCGGTAAACCTGTACGAAAGCATTAATTGGCTAATATCACAATTGCTTTAAGCTAACAAGTGAAGAAATGTACATAAAACGGGGTGTAAAATGAAATGAAATGCGAAACCTGAGGACGCGTAAAATGTCCACAGTACTATGAGGTCAATCCACAGAGATAGGATTAATCCACAGATCTGTGAGCCCAGTAAATAACACACTATACTAATCCATAGCTGAATTGACAAATCCACTAGAAGATCAATCAATCCACCAAATGTCAGGTAATCAAACAAACTAAATTTTAGCCAACCAGTGACCGATTACAAACCTTCGGAGATTGGCCGACACGCATCCAACCAAAATCTGCGGTAGGAAACGTCGAGACCAGCCACCGACAACGCCACCTGACTCCCCTTGCTCTCTACGCGCAGCACTCGTAAGCCCATAGTGAGTAGCTAGACGAAATCTTCTACCTACCGTACGGACGCTAAAACTATCTAATTATTGTATTTTGTTTGCTTGATTGCTAACAATGTATCTGACACAGCCGCTTTAACAAATGGGAAAGCCACTTCCGTGGGCTATGCTGTATCGGTAGGTGTCGGAGGTGGAAAGCCAGCGTATTGTGGAAAACACGAAGCACGCGAAGAAACACAAAGTCACTGTCAGCAACACATCGATATGTGCCGTGTGTACGGATCCATCACCTCACACAATGCGGTACCGGGTCTTCTCGTGTTCTTCAGCTACGTGTGCGGATGCGTGTGTCGCACCTTTGAGGTGTCGTTGGAAATGCAAGACGCTTGTATGCTGCAAAAGCGGCATAGTGAATATTTACGAGCTTGGTTTACACGAAGTGAAAAAAAATAATCTTCCTACTGGCGGCCTGACGTTGAAACAAAAGAGAACGGTACGACAACTAGCTGTTAACGGTCTGAAACCTGCTCGAATTCGAACGCGCTGGCTGTTGGTGCCCCTGCGGAAAAAATTCCGCATCTCAGCAAGGTGCAAAGTTTTGTTACATATTGCCGCAAGACTGAATTGAACAATACGGACGACTTGGATATTCTGGAGAAAGTTATCAGAGCAAAAGCCTACACTGGGTTAGAAGAAGAAAGCTCTGCATTTTCGTGCAACATGAATTGTAATGGAGACATCAATGTTGATGAAGGAACCGACACTAGCACATTTTTTGTCGGCTTCACTACAAAGGCACTGTTAAAACGACTCGACCGTGATCCGCACAGTTTCATTTTTCATTTTGATGCGACCTACAAGCTGAACCAAGTGGATTATCCTACCTTTGTCTGTGGAATTTCTGACCATTCTCGTTCCTTTCACTTGGTTGCTTTGTTCGTCGTGTCACAACAAGAAGAGGGTCACTACGCGAGTGCGCTTGCATCCCTCCGAGCTATCTACGCTCGATTTTTGCGGAAGCCGATGGTAGTGCACTACATTCTTGGAGACGCCGACGGAGCCCAGTACAATGCGATGGCATCAGTGTTCGAGCATTGTGAAACAGAGATTTTGATGTGCTTTACCACGTTATCGCAAAAGTTCATGAGCGGACGAGGTATCTACTACCCGGTAAGCGTAGCCTGGTCTTGGCCGATATATTTGATATGCATTACGCAAGAAACGCCTCGAAATTTCATGCTAAAAGACGTCTGCAGTGTGGCGGTGGCTTGCCGACCCAGATGTCGAGCGATTTGGAGAGTATTTTCTGCAGCAGTGGCTGACGGGAATGTTTGTGAAATGGCAGTGCTTCCGTACGCCTGTTGGTTGGGCAACTACAAATAATCCCGTGGAAACGTTCAATGCCAAGCTGAAGAAAACCTACACTTTACGAGAGCGAATGCTAATGGGGTCTTTGGTTGGTCAACTTCAAGTGTGTTGTCGAATGGAGAGCGTGTCGGGTGCTGCATTCCATGAAACATCTACCGCTAGCAGCAGGCTTCGACGGCGCGCGACAACTTTGCGCCGACAGCAACTGCTCGTTGAGACTCCATCCTTCGACGGCTCCAGCAATTTTGTACTTGTCGTTTCTAAAGCTACACCTCGAATCTACGTGAAGCCGAAGAGGAAGTCGATGGAAATTGTGGATGTGGCTGTGCAACTTGGTGCTAATGCGGCTAGAATGGAACGAGATGAACAGCCGGAGGAAGGATGGTCAGTGGATCTAACTACTCGCACTTGCCCGTGTAAATACTTTTTCCACAAAGGCCAGTGTGTACATCTTCTCTTTGCCTTTTATACAAGGTTTGGTACTGACCAACTGGCAAGAGGAAGTTGTTCAACCGCAGCCGGCGCAACAAAAGAAAACCTTAGAAGATCAGATCGCAGAAGCAGCCGGAGCAGACCAGTCCAAACGTGGACGTCCGATCCTTAACGGCCCTGCTTTATCGTTGTTGTAGACACATGAAATGAATGTTTGCTTGAATATACCATCACTTCATCGCCTTATTGCCTTCTTCTTGCTATGTTTCTTATTATACGTATAGTGTCTTTGCGAGTTGAACACACGGACAGCCGATAAGGCTGATGATGACCTCGCGATGGGTTTAACTCCCATTTAAAATGTAGTAAGCATATATTGTGCTCTTAAGCCGGTTAATCTTGCACAAGGACGCAGTGAAGTCTGTTGGATCTACACTCGCGTCTCCTCAGGTCGATTTTCCGCCGTTCAGCTGTTGGTCCTCGACTTCTTCTTCGCTTGCGTCCTTACTTTCGTCGTCGCTCTCAGCGTCGACCGCATCATCATTATCTACGTAGAAATCATCATCGCTCTCCTCCTCAATGTTATCACCGTGCTCGACCTCGTCATCCACGCTGTCCTCGTGGTACACGTACGCTAGCTCTTCAGTGTAGCTGGACTTCCCCGGTTTCTTCGGATGGCGGCGGTGGTTATGCTGGTACAGCGCGTTTCGCTTCTTGAATTCCCTGTTGCACTTGTGGCAAATCCCCCCACGCGCATCAGCTTCTAGGCGCGCCTTCTTGGACTTGACCTTGTTGGGGTTGTCGGCACAGTAGCGGCGGTGGTTGGAGAGATGACGACGAGATATGCACTGTTGGACGCAATGCTCGCACATGTAGCTTCTGAACACAGCAGCTTCAGTTGCGTCGGCCTTTTGTGGAATTCCACGTACACGTACGTAACAATGCAGCCTTAAATTTTCCTCTTCAAATTCAGCCCCTGCATGGACCAAGTCTCCGCGGAACAGCAGGAATGCGCCCGCGTCGAGTGACAACAGTTTGCATTTGTCCATTTCTGCATAGACTCCAAAACAGCCAGGATAGACGTAGAGCTGTGTGTCTGATTGAAGAGCAATAATGACAGACGCCTGAACAATACCCTTTTCCAGTTTCGCTTTGCTTGTCTCGAATGAAGGAAAATCTAGGTGGATGCCTTGGCGAAGGCCCCCCGGAAGTGATTTCAATGCGTTCCAAAAAGACTTTTGGTGTACCAATTTTTATCAGACCCTTCCACAATACCCTTCACTTGCTTGTATATTTTGTTTGTAGCCGGACCAAATGTAGCAATAGGAGCTTGAAGACGGAAATGGTCACGTTCTACTTCATAAACCTCACCAAAAATAGGTCTGAAGTCCAGTTGCTCGATTTCCTGCTTAGCTTTCTCCAAAGTGTGAGGCGGTAGTCCTAAGTTTCCGACAATGTAGCCTTCATTCCAGAACTGCGCCTTTAGACTGGCGTCCATAATGACTGACACCTCGTCACACTTACTCGCCAGGCACACACGTGAAGGAGCACACAGGTCGTGTCAAGTCGTAAATGTGGTTGAGGTACTCGCCAGCAGAGCGGACCAACGGTTGTAGCTTCACGCGTCTAACACAACGCACGTCTGAAAGCAGCAGCTTCTTCACGACGAACAGCAAGTAGGTGCCGACTGCGAGGCTTCTTAGAGGGCAATACTGACTCGTTAACAGAGTCTTCAAGGCTTCAGACGACGGAACAGACACCTCGGTGGCGTTTGGGTTGGAAAACAAGCAAGTGCGGCTTCTGGTGGCGGCTCAGACTCTTCTGGCAGTGGTGGCGGAGCTCGTGCTTGGGGGAAGGCACTGCGTCGTGATTGTTGTGAGCGGGTGGATTTGGACGGGGTTGCGGGCTGCTCAAGCGACGAATTAAGGCTTCTTTGGTAGTTCTCGAGTGATAAAACACTGGTTACTAAGCAGTATTTGGTAGTACCCTCGGAGGCTTAAGTACCAATGGTACTTAAGCATCCGAGGGCGTCATCGATTTACAGGCGATGACGTCGATATAACAATACACTGGTACAGTACAATGTCGTCGATTGTTGTGGACTGTGGGTCTGTCGGTGTGGATTATCCTTTAAAAACTGTGGATTTTTCATATTTCCTCTGCGAAACCTTATCTCAGAATGGGTGAATGTTGACCCAGTCGGACAAGAAGGACATTCAAACAACCTTATCTGTAGCCAAGTTTTACAAGGTCCTATGTTTTTGAAACGAACGTTTATTAAGAAAGATGAGAAATTCTTGAAGGATGTCTTCAACAATGAGAACTCGCAATACTTGGATACATGTAATATCCAGCCAGAGCTTCCCTGACATTGCCACTGCCAGTGGCAACGCACGGCAATAGTATTAATATCAGAGCTTCTTCGGGGAAAGCACAATTAATATTTCAAAATACCGGTAATAGTACGATAACGGGATACGAAAAGGGTCACTTCAAAGTTCCAACGATGCCGAACAAAAAGGTGCTGCTGGCGGTGCTCCTGTTACCCCTGTGGCTCAACTTCGCAGTGATATGGGGCTCTCTGGGGCTACTATTCACGATGTTTGTGAGGCGGGTGGTGGTACTCGCCCCTGTGCTGCTGTGGGTACTCTGGACGCTCGATCTTTGGGGGTCGCGGACGACTGTCGAAGTTCCGATCGCTGCGACGGTGTCGGTGGCGTTGGGTCTAGTACTGCCAAAGAACCCGCTGATGCATTTGTCAGTCTGGGTGATTCTAGTGCAGTACATTGCTTACCTCGCGGTAGACTTGACGAGTTGGCTCACAGCAATTGGCTGCTTCATGCCGGTCTGGGTCTTCATGGCTCGCTTGAGACTGTGGCTACCAGCGGACGAGAATGTCTTGCATACGGTTGAGCATCAGATTTATAAACGTTTCTTGGGAGACGGGTTTTCGCTGAGCACGGTTGTAGGTGCCGACTGCGAGGATTCTTAGAGGGCAATACTGACTCGTTAACAGAGTCTTCAAGGCTTCAGACGACGGAACAGACACCTCGGTGGCGTTTGGGTTGGAGAACAAGCAAGTGCGGCTTCTGGTGGCGGCTCAGACGCTTTGTTGCTTACACACGTAGTTGGTAGTTGCCGTCAGTTTTGGATATGAGGTGGCATCACATGGCCACCTCTCCACCACATCCCTCGGCTTATCTTAAGTTGGGTGGACGCTGGTCAGCCATTGCCCTTATTGACATTTATCCAATCAAATAGACTATTTGATTGCCTTTTAACCTATCATATTGCACAAACCGAGTATACAAACTTAAAGGTATTGCGTCGCAACACTCCCACTAAAGAAGCCAGCGTTGCCATAAATTTTCTTCTTATTGTCCGTCAACTTTCTTCATATTGTCACCAAAGATTCTTCTTGAAGTCGACTTCAACCTTTTTCAGATTTAGCATGCCCAAAATAGCAAAATCAAACTACCGAACTGGGATTTAGTATAACTTTGAATGCTGGGCACATACCCAAGCTTAAATTCGCAACCCGAAATCAGAAGCAATACTTTATTTCATATTAAAAGTAACTTAGCTTATGTATTTGAAGTTTCCGACTTTTGCGAGAGCTGCTCACTCTCTATTTTGCTGCTGTCAAGCGCAGGTCCCGACGTTACCCTTCGGGGGTAGGGGGGTTCACAAGCGTCTCCGTATCCCATCAGGCGACAGTGATCCGGCATAGGCCACAGCGGCCCTCGTGTCCTGGCTTTTTTGCACCTAAACGGATCGCCAATGGCTCATTGGAGGCACTGCGGAGCGAAAGTCCGGTTATCCGGTACCCGTGAATTTCCAGTCTTTGACCATTCGTGCTTTACTTGGTGGTATTTAGAGAGTCAGGATAGAATTAAACTTAAAAAGAGTAAAATATACTCTGGGGCAAGGGGCTGATAGCCCGGACATGTCAGAATTACTTTTAGAGGGCTAGGTGACGTGTAAAACTAAGGTTTTATGGCTAAAGCCGTACTTTTACCAAACCCTTACACTAAAATGTGCCCTTTATTGTTAACTTTATTTCTGACTTTGCTGCCAATAATTGAAATTCCACTTTGATCTTGTAAACATATCTTTGAAGCCAAATCTTACTTACGTATGGCAATCTTTATTTATGGAACTCTTATTTAAGGTCTTTAACGCCCATCATAAATCGGATTTTTCAAACTGATTTTGACTCAAGGGTTTAGTTAAGGCATCCGCTATCATATCATTGGTGCTACAATAAGTAACCCTGATTTGCTTATCTTCATGTTTATCTCGTGCAAAAAGATGTCTAATATCAATGTGCTTAGTAGAAGAGTGACTGCACGGGTCCTTAATAATACTGATTGCGCCCTTATTATCACACCAACAATGAGTCGGTAGTAATTGCTCGTAGCCTAATTCTTGCAGTAGTAATCGTAACCACATTGCTTCTCTTACTCCTTCACTAGCGGCGACTAGTTCTGATTCCGCTGTATTAAGACTAATACAATTAACCTGACGCAAGAAGAGCGCTTGGTGGAGATCCGGAGCAATACTCTTCCAGGTAATACATGCACCAGCGAGAATTGATACATATCCTGTAATTGATTTCCTTTCTTCAGATGCATTCGCGAAGCTCGCGTCTGTGTATAGCTCTAACTTAATAGTACTATTACCATCGTACTCAATGCCAACCCTCGACGTTCCTTTCAAGTACTTTAGTACTCGCTGAGCCGCTCTCCAATGAGTCTTATTATAGCAAGATAGATATTTACTAAGCTCTCTGACAGCATTAGCGATATCAGGTCTAGTTCCCCTAACTAGGTACATTAAGGACCCAACTAACCCTCTGTAGTCGAATGACTGTGCCGCTATTTGTTCGGGTGACAATGTCTTTTCCTTCTCTAAGACCACAGCTTTTGCTTGTGGTGTAGGTGCAGTATTGCAGTCTCTCATCTCAAACTTATCTAAAAGGTCGTTAATATACTTTTGTTGAGATAGGCGTAGAGTCTTATTTGTAAGGTCTCTTTTAATCTCCATTTTAAGCAGGTAGTGCAACTCACCCAAGTCTTTCATAGTAAACTTGTCAGACAGCTTAGCTTTAAGATCATTTATAGAACTTAGATGTGATCCTGCAATTGTCAGGTCGTCCACATACACACACACTATAAGGACGTGCTGAGCCCCATTTATCTCCCACCGTTTTAGATACAAGCAATGCTCTTTCTTGCATCTAAAAAGCCTAAGGTTTTTAAAAAGGTATTCAAAACTTCATACCAAATTCTAGGTGCCTGTTTCAGTCCATACAGGCTCTTCTTTAATTTGCAAACTAGATTTTCAGTTCCTTTGCGAAACCCCATTGGTTGCCTCATGTAGATGTTTTCACTTAAAACTCCGTTAAAAAACGCTGTAGATACATCCATTTGGTGTAGATGCAGCCCTAATATTGTGGCTAATGCCAGTAATAAGCGCAACGATTCATATCTTGCTACAGGTGCAAACACCTCTTTATAGTCAATTCCATACAATTGTGTATTTCCTTGCACAACTAACCGTGCCTTAAAACGGTCCACTGAGCGGTCGGCTCTGTATTTAACATCAAACAGCCAATGACAACCCAATGGCCGTCTTCCAGTAGGAAGGGGTACTAATTCCCACGTTTTATTACTTAAAAGGGCGTCATACTCTGTCTTTATTGCACACTCCCACTGCTTCACATGTGGGCTTTTCCTGGCCTCCTTAATTGACCTAGGAATAGGTATTCTGGCTGTCTCATTAATAGCTACAGTATTTAACTCTGTCACGTAGTCGTTGAGCCGCACATTTGGCAGTCGTCGTCTTTTAGACCTACGAACAGCACCGTTTTGCACTCCCACTTGTCTGGGTGTCGGTGGTCGAGAGACACAATCTGGGCCAGTGGTGTCAATATCCTGCACTTCAACTTCTAGATTAGGTCTAGTTCTTTTACCTAGGCCTTGAATTACCTTTTCTTCTTCAACGTTGACGCTACAGTCCTCGATAGGGAACGATCGACTGATCATTGCTTCAGTACCAGCTGAGCTAAACTTTACATCACGGGCAATAAGGTATTTATTAGCCTTAATGTCCAGGAGTCGGTACCCTTTATGTTTAGGCGAAAATTCCAACAACTTACATTCTATAGCCCGATCGTCTAGTTTAGGATCCTTTCGTTTTGACTTTGGTATATGCGCATAGCAAGTGGAGCCCCAAATTCTTAACCCTAACCCCTTTGGTTTATGGCGGTGCAGTAACTCATAAGGGGTTTTCATTCCCAGTCTAGCCATTGGTAGTCGATTAGTGACATCCACCATATAAAGTAGGGCCTCAGGCCACCATTTAGCAGCCATATTAGCACCCCTAATAGCACACCTAACACCAGCCATCATGGTCTGGTGGGATCGCTCAGCACTGCCATTTTCTTCTGGAGATAACATTAGAGCTTTCGAACTGTAAGCCCAATTTATCGCATATTTTGGACACTTCAGTGTTTATAAATTCTGTTCCACCATCAGTCCTTATTCTTCTGACCTTATAAAGAGGAAATTGACACGACAGCTTCCTCAATAAAGACTTAATTTTCCCAGGTACCTCTTTTCAGTATTTTACGATAATGTACCACTTATAAGCAGTGGCGTCATCTACAACAGCCAATGCGTATCGGTACCCAAAAGATCCGTATAAACCGTTAACTCTTAATCGTCCGGTTGAATCCATATGAAGTGTATGTAGTGGTTCATTACTCTTATTTCCCACCAAATTTCTATATGACATTCTTTTGTCCTTCATTTGAGCGCACGTTTTACAGAAAAACGAGACCTTCTTAAGCTCTGAATACGAAATATGAGGAAGACCCTCAATTTTCTGGTTGCTCATATTCCTAATTAGACGTTCCTTACCGACATGACCCAGTCTTAGGTGCCACTCCTTTAAAAGGTTAGCTAAGTTACCACTCTGAGTGCTAAAAACACGCCTTTTAGTCGGTTTAATACTCGGTAAGTAATAGACTTCTCCTATTGCCACTGCTGCAAAGAGCAATTTTTGGTCATTCCCTATAAAAAATAGAAATTCACCTGATTTTGACTGAAAGTGCCTAAATCCCTGTCGAGCTAAATAGTAGGCACTCAACAAGTTACTATCACACTTACGGTCAAATGAGACATCACTTAGTGTTAATACACTCAACCTCTTTTTAGGGTTAAAACGGTACGTTTTATTGATCCCTTTAGTGAGCTATGAGAAAAGCTCCCGTTTCCGTAGGTAAAAGTGTGGCCCTGACTCGGTTTTAGGCTCCCACTAAACCAGCTTCGATCTGATGTTATAGCTCGGCCTGCACCAGTATCAACCACCCACATATCATCGGTCAGTTTTAACTTCTTCAAGGCTCTCAAATAGGAGTGATGCTGCTTACGTACCTCCTCTTCGATGTCGTCCATTTGTAGTGGGGACCTGACAGGGGTATTCGGCACGTTGCCACAATCCTCAAAACCTTTATGGTAGGCGGGGTCCAGATCCTCAATGTCGTCCATCTCCTCGTCCTCAATGCACTCTTCCAGAAGAGTCTTCCCACACTCATTTAGGCGTTTTTCCCCTTCTAGCACCACCGATTTGAGGGTATTAATCGGGGTTGTCTTCGCCTTCTTGGCCTTCTTAGCACCCGGTGCAGTGTTGATATCGGTCCTAAAAAGGGGTCCACCTTCGCGATTAGGATCCCTATCAGCGATCATCACCGAACAGTCCGATTTAAAGTGTCCACTCTTGAGGCAGTAAAAACACCTTTTTCCACCCTCACCTGCACCGCTTTTTCTCTTGACCCCGACATTGTTGACAGGAATCGCTTGGGTTTTATCCATTAAACCCACTTCTTTCTTGGATCGGTCACCAAAGGTCTTGCGTAAGTCCACTTCGACCCTATCCATCGTGAAGTCCTCTTCTTCATGGAGATCGCTGAAGCCCAAAATTCACTTGGGAGTTGTGACAGGACTTCAATGCACAGCCAAGACTCGGTCACCATGTCCTGGCCGAGCAGCTTCCGAGACTTTCTGTTAATCTCGTTCTTTGCCTTCTTAAGTTGCGCGAAAAGTGTCCTTAAGTAACGCCAAGGGCTACGCAACACCTTCGACCAGGCCCGGGTCAGCTCAATCAGGCCCGCAGCGTCACATTGGTCGAAGTCCTTCTCGAGGAGTCGAATGACTTCACATGGGTCCATGGAGGACACCACATCGGGAAGGGTAGAGAGAAAGAAGTTTGGAAGGACCTGATTGAGCAGGTTTTGTAAGTCGCCCCTTCCTCTCATCCAGTGCATCACGTCCCACCGCGCCGAGAGCGCCTCTTGCTCGTCCATTTTGGTGGTCGGTGGTGCTGGCTTCTTAGGATTGTCCCGCAGGAAGTCGGCCATGCGCACCTTCGCTTCAGGCTGTTCCTTCTCTAACAGCTTCGTTTGGTACTGATGGTCCAAGTGATTGACGTAAGTCAGCAGCTTGTCCTTCCACATAGTGTAGGACTTACCATTAAATTTCTCGAGGCCACCACAATAGCAGCCATTGAGAAGTACTTGAAATGTTGCTTATACACGTAGTTGGTAGTCGCCGTCAGTTTTGGATATGAGGTGGCATCACATGGCCACCTCTCCACCACATCCCTCGGCTTATCTTAAGTTGGGTGGACGCTGGCCTCTTTCCTTCAGCCATTGCCATTATTGACATTTATCCAATCAATTAGACTATTTGATTGCCTTTTAACCTATCATATTGCACAAACCGAGTATACAAAATCAAAGGTATTGCGTCGCAACACTCTTCTGGCAGTGGTGGCGGAGCTCGTGCTTGGGGGAAGGCACTGCGTCGTGATTGTTGTGAGCGGGTGGATTTGGACGGGGTGGCGGGCTGCTCAAGCGACGAATTGGGGCTTCTTTGGTAGTTCTCGAGTGATAAAACACTGGTTACCAAGCAGTATTTGGTAGTACCCTCGGAGGCTTAAGTACCAATGGTCCTTAAGCATCCGAGGGCGTCATCGATTTACAGGCGATGACGTCGATATAACACTGCACTGGTACAGTACAATGTCGTCGATTGTTGTGGACTGTGGGTCTGTCGGTGTGGATTATCCTTAAAAAACTGTGGATTTTTCATATTTCCTCTGCGAAACCTTATCTCAGAATGGGTGAATGTTGACCCAGTCGGACAAGAAGGACATCCAAGTTTCACAAGGTCCTATGTTTTTGAAATGAACGTTTATTAAGAAAGATGAGAAATTCTTGAAGGATGTCTTCAACAATGAGAGCTCGCAATACTTATATACATGTAATATCCAGCCAGAGCTTCCCCGACATTGCCACTGCCAGTGGCAACGCACGGCAATAGTATTAATATCAGAGCTTCTTCGGGGAAAGCACAATTAATATTTCAAAATACCGGTAATAGTACGATAACGGGATACGAAAAGGGTCACTTCAAAGTTCCAACGATGCCGAACAAAAAGGTGCTGCTGGCGGTGCTCCTGTTACCCCTGTGGCTCAACTTCGCAGTGATATGGGGCTCTCTGGGGCTACTATTCACGATGCCTGTGAGGCGGGTGGCGGTACTCGCCCCTGTGCTGCTGTGGGTACTCTGGACGCTCGATCTTTGGGGGTCGCGGACGACTGTCGAAGTTCCGATCGCTGCGACGGTGTCGGTGGCGTTGGGTCTAGTACTGCCAAAGAACCCGCTGATGCATTTGTCAGTCTGGGTGATTCTAGTGCAGTACATTGCTTACCTCACGGTAGACTTGACGAGTTGGCTCACAGCAATTGGCTGCTTCATGCCGGTTTGGGTCTCCATGGCTCGCTTGAGACTGTGGCTACCAGCGGACGAGAATGTCTTGCATACGGTTGAGCATCAGATTTATAAAAGTTTCTTGGGAGACGGGTTCACGCTGAGCACGGTTGCTGGACTGGGGACAGTATGTGTGCCTTATGCTGGAGAGCAGGACAAGAAGCCTCGGACACTTGTACTGGTCCACGGATACGGCGCCGGAAACGCATTTTGGGCACCGGTAATTTGAGCTTTTGTATATATACTGTTAGTCGTTGCGTGACCTGACGTGATGGCGGTGTAATGCAGAATCTGCGAGATTTAGCGAAAGCCTTTGATGTGGTATGCAGTCTTTTGTGACGGTTAATTTTGTTGTGGTGTATTTTAATGTTGAGCCATGTGCGCAGTATGTCGTGGAGTGGAAAGGAATTGGACGGTCGCAACGCCCTGTTTTTAGGCCAACAAGCGCTACTGAAGCTGATGCGTTTTTTGTGGAGTCACTCGAGGAGTGGCGAGAGGAACTAAAGGTGAGTTCTCCATTGAGGCTGCTGTGATGAGTTGCTGAGTTTAGATCTAAATGGCATGCTACTTCTCAGCTTGACAAGTTTATCCTTTGCGGACATTCAATGGGAGCTCTCTACGGAACATACTTTGCTGCCAAGTATCCCAACACGGTAGAGCACATGATCCTGGTTTCACCTGCTGGCGTCCACGCATCCACACTGACTCATTCGGAGCTCCCACTGAGTCGCCGAATTGCTTTTGCGCTGCATTTGACGCCTATGGTACTCGGATGAAGACACTCACCTGCTACCGTATCAGATATCTTTTAACACTCTGTAAACTAATGTTGCTACGCAGTCGGCAGCTCGCGGAATGGGTCCGCTCGGCCCACGCTTGGTCCACTGGATGGTGAAGAAGCGCGTTTCGTGGACTCCGCCCGGCAACGCGATCCGAATGGGCGAGTTGGATTTTGAGCTTTTCGCCAGATACTGCTACCACAACTGGGCCTTAAAGGCATCGGGAGATATTGCTGTGCACACTCATTTGCACCCGGTGAGTCAGCCACGTTTGGTATGCTGCTTTTTCTTATCGCAATGCACTGAGTGTGGTGCTACTCTTTAGGGTGCCGCCGCAAGGAGAACGCCACTTTCCGAGATCATCGTGCCGGAAAAGTGGGCACTGCCAGTGACGTTTATATATGGCGGTGGGCCAGACTGGATGCCGAAAGAGCACGGCGAAGCTGTGGTGGAGCGTCTTCAGAACGCCAATCGCTATGCCAGTTTCCGAGTCGTCCCACTATCGGGTCATCAAGTGTTCATGGACAACCCCAGCGCTTTCAGTCGTGTGCTCATTGCGGCAGTGGACGACTGGGAACTCATCAGCTTCGACAAGGCTAAAGCGTTTGCCTCAGCTCGCTAGTCAAACCTACAACGAACGTACATGTACATGTAGGCAAGATTACGGGCCGGACTAGATTGTGAAGTCCCGCGTCCTAAACAATCCTAACTTATCTAGACATCGTTCGTCAGTATATAGCTTTGGTAATTTAGTACAGTATTATAAAAGTAGAGCTGGGCGGTAGCGCTTTTGAGCAGTGTTGAGCGGTGAGCGCAAGAGCATGTTCCTGATACATGTAGCTTGAGCGATTTCCTGATTGCTTGAGCGATAACCAGCCGAGACAAAAATGATTACGCGACCTGTCTAATTGCGTGATTGAACACGTTTCACTTCCTGAAAGCATTTAAAAACTAAAAAAAACGGTGATATATGCGTTTATACAGTATGCAGGTATTTAAAAATCCCTTTCTGATTCAATTATTATAAAGGGCTATCATTTTTTAATTAACAAATTGATCAGTTTTTCAGAATGATGGTCTCACTTCACTTCCTACCTACACTTGGACAAAACTGAATTTGCCATCGAGTGAACATCGATCGATGTCAGAGGAACCATCATCGCCTCGGCCTGGGCCGCCAGCACTGCTGCGCTCCTCAGGGTTCCGCCTAGTGCTGTTGCTGCTGACGCCGTTCTTCGCGCTATTACTGACACTTTGGGGCATAATTGGCCGCGTTTTCACTCTTCCGCCCAAACTCGTAGCTGCAACAGCTTTCATGGTCACATGGGTCCTGTATCTCTGCATTCCTCACATTCCTGTACGTCTGCTGGACTGGCCGCTGGTCATCACTCTGGGTCTCGCCATCCTCTCGCTGCTGCCGCGACACAACAGTCACGTCGCTCATGGAGCTGTGACAGCTACACTGGTGGTTTACGCCATCATTCGCGTGAGTCTCACGAGTCTAGAGAGCGGCACTACCGAGAAATCCATCGTGGAAGCGTTGGCAGTGCTTTGCTGTCTATTTCCAGTGTGGTTATCGATTTGCAACTTGCATTTGTGGTTGCCGTCAGATCTGGATGAACTGGAAAAAGTCGAGAGGAAGATTTACGAACATTTCATCGTGACGGAGTTCTCGCAGACGAAAGTCGCAGGTCTCGGCACAATTCACGTGCCATATTGCGGTGACGGCAAGCAGCTCCCGCCGAGGAATTTGGTTCTTGTGCATGGATATCTCGCTGGTAATGCATTCTGGACGGCGAACTTGCAAACTCTTGCAAAATCATTCAACGTGGTACGCCCGCTATAATTTAGTCACAGTTTGAAAGGTTGAAATTTTGACAATTGTTGCCGCAATTTCGTACAGTATGCAGTCGAATGGAAAGGAATTGGACGATCAGATCGCCCGAAATGGCATCCGAAGACGGATGACGAAATGGATGACTTCTTTGTGGAGTCGCTAGAAAACTGGAGACGCGAGGTGAATCTCGATCGCTTTATCCTTTGTGGTCATTCAATGGGGGTACGTTTGCCGTGACTATCATTGAGCTAAGGGTGATATTTCGAACTGAGATGGCGACCTTAATTACTCTTTTCAGGCCATGTACAGTACTTACTTTGCGGAGAAATACCCGCAACGTGTTGAGCACCTCATTCTGATCTCCCCCGCTGGAGTCAACAGTAGCGGCCTAACGCAAGAAGATCTCCCCTCATTTTTGAGGTTTACGTCGCTATTCTACATCACTCCAATGGTACGCAACACTGCCCAAAGTCAATATGCATTAGGCTCTAATGTGCCCATGCATTTTTCAATTGTAGAGTGCAATACGATTCGCGGGTCCACTAGGCCCCGGTCTCGTTCGATGGTCGTGGCGTCAACGCATCAAATGGACACCAGCTACCAACATCGTTCGATCAGGGGAGGCGGACTTTGGTCTCATTACGAACTATTGCTACCACAACTGGGCGCTCCAGGCCTCGGGCGATATCGCGTTCTACACGCACTTGCACCCGGTAAGACTTTTGTTACCACAAATATTGCATCAACGATGCACTGACGCGTTATTGTTGCAAATATAGGGAGCGAGTGCGAGACGTCGTGCATTGGACAGCATTCTAACCCCAGCGAAACTTCACGTCCCACTGACAATTATGTACGGTGGCGGCATGGACTGGATGAACTCGGAATACGGTGAGGCGGTTGTTCGACGGCTGGAAAAGACCCAATACGCCGTTTTCCGACTGGTTCCCATGTCGGGTCACCAGGTGTTTATGGACAACCCGAGCGACTTCAATCAAATGTTCATCCAGGCGGTGCGCGACCAGGAGCATGCGGCCACGCAATTCACTCAACAGCCAAGTGGCATCTAGATTTGGTATGGGACACTAATAAAATCCATCAACGAACAAATGTGGCAGATATGTTCATCATGTGGTGGCTCTCTTTACAGTTTTTATCGCCAAAGAAAGATGCAGATCTCTGGTGTACGTGTCAGATGGACGGGATAGCAACCGAATTGAGGCTAGCCATCCTACATGCGGATGTTCCATACCGAGTTCCAGATCGGATCGCAATCTCCAACATCTAGACACTTCGCATTGTGCAGCTCACCTCAAAATATATCATAGAACCGCGTCGAAATGGCAAACCGCACTGAAGACGAATGGAGCTTGGTGAGCGACAATGAAGAAGTGCTATCGGACATGAGCTTCGACGAAGTGGACCCTGAACCTGAAGTTCTAGTTCCAGAAGTGACGGTGACTAAGACACAAGTGTCAGCTCCCACTGGGAACGAAGTTGAGGTGCCAAACCCGGAAGAAGAAATAGCAGATGTGTTATCGCTTCTCGCAGACACCAGTGTCTCTGAATGTTCAACCACGAGTTACTCTCACGAGATCCGTGTATCGTTGCTCTCGCCAACTCACCAAGATCGGTTCATGGCGTCTTCCCGATTCGACTCTACGCTCGAGTCTCCCAAGCGCAGCATCAAGTTAGCGTTCCTCGGGTGTGATGCTCGCTCCAAGTCGTTCCCTGAACGCCTGCGCGCTACCACTGCAGCCATGCGTCCACTAGCACGAGAAGTAGAGCAGCCAAAGTACACTGAAGTCACACCTTTCAAGCAAGATCAATCCACTCAAGTTGACTTTAAAGCGCCACCAGTGGAGGCACAAGAAACCCGTGCAACGCTACTTCGCGACGTATCAGATCGGTCAATGACGATATCCAACCAACTCCGTGCCAAGTCTCAAGACAACGAACGACTCTCGCTTCGTATCGCAGAATTGGAAAGCGTGATTGTCCATACCGAGCAAAAGAATCGACGCCACGCCATGATGGTCAAGACGAGCGAACGCAGTTTAAGTCTCGTCAAGCAACAGGCCAAACTGAGTGCTGAGTATCAGGATAATCTGAAGGCGATTGCTGACAATCTCAGACGAGAGAATGCCGACTTGAGGAGACAAAACACGGCTCTGCAAGGTGAGGACGAATCTTTGGCTGTGCGCAGCTTGACCGAGCTTGAAGAACTGGAAACGATGCTAGCACGCGGCATGGAGAATGTTCGCTCTGCTCTCCGTACCAAGTACCGTGCCGCCATGGAGAAGCACCGTGAACACGAACTTTGCGTTGTGTGCTTTGAAAAACCCGTGTCAGTAGTTCTGCTTCCCTGTCGACACCAAGTTCTTTGCGCTTCATGTGCATTGCGAGTGACAAGCTGCCCCATTGACCGCCAGGACATTCAGGACAAAGCTCTGACGTATGGACTCAACGCTTACACAACCAGCTCGAGTTAGAGAACGGTACCAACGCATACAAAGCGTATCTCGTTTAGTGTTTCAATCAATAAATGCATCTGTGTCTCTTGTTTTGTCCTGTTTTGCGTCTTTAGTAAAGTTGATGCGACCGACCACAACAGTCTACCTAGTCAAACATACCGTTGTAGAACTGTAGCAACTGTTGGCGACTCTTTTGGTTCTGCACGTCTGCGGCCGAACGATCCAGTTTGCGCTTGATTTTCTTGCCCGAAATGGCGCTACGGACGGTGTCCGAGTCCGACGACGAAGACGACGAGCTGTCGTCGTGTCCGTGTCTACTGCGACGTCTTTTGTCCTTCTTCTTTCGTTTCTTTTTGGACTCGGAGGACTTACGTTTGAGCTTCTTGTCTTCAGAGCTGTGATGCTTTTTCTTCTTCTTCAAATGATGCGATCTCTTCCTCTCCTTCCTGCTCTTGTCACTCGAGCTCGAGGATCTGCTCCTGCTGCGAGACGATGAAGAGTCCGATGACGAAGTGACTGAGGCGCGCCGCTCATGCTTCCGGCTGTAGGTACGACCTCGAAGAGAGCGCGAAAGCCGGCGTCCTCTTTGATGGTCGAAGCGGCTAACGGACAATATACGGTAAGTGGCAGTTTAGTCTACAGTACTACCAACGAAACGGAGCTGACCTGGTCGATCGCTCCTTCGACCGAGAGCGAGAGCGCGACGGGGCGCGAGAGCGCTCCGGGGACTTGCTGCCTACTCAGATGGTGCATTGTTCATGTCCTAGTCGCGGTTAGTACGATCACTTCGTCGTGGGGCCGGCCATACACTGTTATCTTACCTCTCCGCTCACGAGCCATTTTACTTTATGAAATCGGTAGCGTTAGATAAAAAAAAGAGGAAATGATTGCTGCTAAAACGTAAGCTGTTTTTAATGAAGAACGCAGCATTAAATTCCCACTTTTACTTGCTGTTAAAAACGGGAATCTGTATGTTGAAGTCGACACTCTCAATAAAGTACGAAAACCAGCACTAAGTACGAACCAAAAAGGATCTCATCCACGACGTAAGTCCAGCTTGTCGGTGCCGCTACAAGAGCCCAAAGAGCATGAGCGTGTGGCTGGTTTCCGTGCCCAACGAAGGCAACAGCTCGTCCGAGACGACTTTCTTGTCGCTGAAGGCGGAGACTGCCTCCAGTCGTCATGATTACGCCGGTAATAAGCAGTAGAAATGGCAGTAACCGCTGCTCTCCCTCTCACGTCTCTTCCTCCTCATACGCTTTAGACTGCGTTCGCGTGGAGCTTCCATCCGATCTACTCGTGGGGACGCTCGACTCGCTCATGGTGCATCATCCATTTGCTTAATAAACGATGAACTCACTGCAGACTGACCCGTGGCTTTTGATAATTTCGAAGGCACTGAGTGACGACCTGAACCGCGTAGATATGGTGATTGAGAGTGTCGTGCGCAAGATTGAGCGCCAATTCCACGACCTAAATAAGGGCGACCAGGCGCTTACAGTGGACGGAGGTGCGTTGGCTCAACTGACTTTGAAGAGTTGCCGATGCTGACTGGTATAATATATTGATGCAATGCAGTGCCAGTGGAACGTTATTTGGGCTTCTTCTCGTGGGACGAGGCCAAGCACCCACACCGTCGACCACTGCCCGAGATCGTCAGCATTATCCAGTCGGTAGGGCATTGGCGTCGCGTGAAAAAAACAAGGAACTTTAATGGACTAATGACATGTAACGTTCGTGCTGCAGTCGGTGGGCAAAATTGAAGAGGAATTAAAGCAATTGAGCACACGCTACACTGAGAAGAAACAGCAACTGATTGGTCTGCAACGCAAGAAAGGGTTGGTGGATTGATAGTCTAACTGCTTCTTGTCTTGAATTACTGAAAATGCACCTCTTGATGACAGTGGCAACCTGATGGTGGCGAATCTGAACGACGTTTTGACTCCCGACGTCGTGTCTACGTCGGACTTTGTCAACACGGAGTATCTGCAGACGCTGGTGGTGATCGTGCCCAAGAATCTGGAGGAGCAGTGGCAGATTGAGTACGCGCAGATCGGCGACCAGATTGCGGAGTACGGACCCAAGGGCTCGCGTGGGAACGTGCGTGGGTCTCCCGTGGTGCCGGGATCCTCACGCAAATTGACGGAAGAAGGCGATTCTGCCGTGTACACGGTGACACTGCTGAAGGGCCAGTACCAACCGGGTTTTGTGGACAAGGAAGGCAACTTTGAGCCTGGGACGACTGTGGACTACATCGAAGACTTTAAGACGCGTGCCAAGGAAAAACGTTTCATAGTCCGTGAATTCAACTTCGACCCTACAAGTCACGCGTCTAATGAAGAAGCTATTGCGGAATTGGAAGTGGAGGTGGATCGACTCTGGTCGGCGCTAATTCGTTGGTGCAAGGCGCACTTTGGAGAGCATTCATTGCGTGGATGCACATCAAGGTGCGTGTTTTGTGACGTGACGAGTACTTGAGTATCCATGTAGGGGCTAACGTCGCTTGTTCGAGCTCAGATGATTCGCGTTTTCGTGGAATCTGTGCTTCGCTACGGCCTCCCAGTGAACTTTGTTGTTGCCATGTACAAAGTACGCTGCTTCGATGTTGTATTTGCGGCATGTAGTGTGGTCTAACGCTTGCCTTTATTGTGCTTACGATACATTAGCCCCATTCAGGAAAGGACAAGAAGCTGCGCTCAGTGTTGTCGAAGAAGTATGCGCATCTGCAGCCGGCGCAGTTCTCGGGTCTTGAAGAGGGTTCTTCAGGCTCATCGCAGGTTGAGTACTTTCCGTACGTCACAAACTCCTTCAACCCACTTAGCACCACTTAATCCGGTGCTCTTCAAGTTAGGCCACGGAAGAGAGAAATGTGTATGGTTCCGAGTACTAATATAATACTACCCAGAACACTAACAGAAACCTTAAAATTGCTGTTGTTTAAGATGAAAACAATAAAAAAAAAAAAAGAGGATGGAAGTGGCTAGAGCATGCTAAGTAGCACAGGGTCAGAGGAGTAGTCAACGCCTCCGCCAGCTCTGGCACTCTTGAGTCGTCGAACACCAGGGTCCTCGCGAACTTTCATGTGGAAGACAATCTGAATCAGCTCGCGTAGGTCGCTCACGAACAGCAGCTGGACTCGATCCTTGCGGTGATCGCGTTCGCGTGTGTTATCAGTGGAAACACCGGCAAACTCCTTACGCAGCTCCTCGGCCTCGCTTTTATTTCCACGCGGTAAGATCACTCGCTTGATACCCGCACGGATTGCTGCCAGTACCTTCTCACGGATGCCTCCAACCGGTAAAATAACGCCGCGCAGGGTAATTTCTCCAGTCATCGCGATGTCGACAGGGACCGAGAGGCCTGAGATTACTGAGAGAAGAGCACACACAATCGCACCGCCAGCAGAGGGACCATCCTTGGAAATGGCTCCTTCAGGGAAGTGGACGTGGACACTCGAAATGTCATCCAAGGACAGAGTGTTAGACCCCGACAACTCGCCAGCTTCAGCTTGTGTTCTCACTTTATGCGGGAACTCAATTAGATGCGCATTCACCAGCAACCAGGAGAGAGCAAGTTGCGCTGATTCCTTCATCACATCGCCCAACTTGCCAGTGAGTTGTAGAGTAGGAGAGGCATTGGACCGTGAAGTAGAGGACGGTGCGGCCTCAATAGAGGGTGGGTGTCGTGTGCATGAGGCCTCAACGAAGAGGATAGAGCCGCCAGCTGTGCTCCACGACATGCCAGTGGCCACGCCAGGAACACTAGAGCGAAGTGCCACTTCGTTAAACACGAGCTCATGCCCAAGAATGGCGCGGATCATCTTCTTGTCGATGAAGATCGGATCAAAAGCGGCCAGGCGATCCGAGTTGTCGCCATCCTTCTTCTCTTGCTTGTCATCACTCTCGTCCAGCTCTCGTACAACATCCACAGCCACGTAGCGACAGAGTGCGCCAACTTGTCGTTCCAAGTCACGTACTCCAGCCTCGCGAGTGTATCGCATGACAAGGAAGCGCAAGGCTTCATCTGAAATGCGCACCATGCCCTCACGTAGACCGTTTGCCTCAATTTGTTGTGGGAGAAGATAGCGACGGGCAATTTCCACCTTTTGCTCGACACTGTAGCCACTTAGCTCAATGACTTCCATACGGTCCAGCAAAGGGCCCGGGATGGTGTCCAAACTGTTGGCCGTTGCTAGGAACAGAGTCCGACTCAAGTCAAACGGTACATTCAGGTAATGATCCGTAAATGTGTTGTTCTGGTGGGGGTCCAGCACTTCCAACAGCGCACTCGCAGGGTCACCTCGGAAGTCTTTACCCAACTTATCCACCTCATCCAACAGCAGCACCGGATTGTTGGTCTCGGCGTGACGAAGCGCGTTCAAAATGCAGCCTGGCATAGCACCCACGTACGTTTTGCGGTGACCACGGATCTCTGACTCGTCGTGAACTCCACCTAGCGCCACTCGCTCGAATTTGCGGTTAGTGGCTGTAGCAATGGAGCGCCCCAGCGAAGTTTTCCCGACGCCTGGAGGTCCCACAAGACACAGAATGGGGCCACGCATGTCACGCTTTAGACTACGAACAGCAATGTACTCGGTGATGCGCTTCTTCACCTTGTCCAAGCCATAGTGGTCTGCGTCAAGCTGCTTGCGCGCTCGCTCCACTAATAAGGAATCCGCTGTAGAAATGCTCCATGGCAACTCGGAGAAAAACTCGAGATAGTTGTGGAGAATGCCATACTCCGGCTGCATCGCAGTCATGCCTTTAAGGCGACGCAGCTCTCGCTGTGCGATCTTGGAGGCCTTGGGGTCCAGAGTCAGAGCGTTGAGCCGATCTTCCAGTAGTTTGATCTCGCCTGCATTGTCCCCGCCAGCCCCGTCATCTCCAGCTTCTCCCAGCTCTTTCTTGATGGCTTCAAGTTGCTGTCGTAGCAGAAACTCCTTGCGAGTGCCCTCCAGTTTGTCCTGCACCTCACTCTGGATCTTGCGTTGCAATCGCGCTTTCTCCGTCTCCTGCTCCAACAGAGATACGGCACGTTCACAGCGAAGAGCGATGGGCACAGCCTCCAGCACCTGTTGTTTCTCCCCGACTCCCACATTGAGATAGGACACCACCACGTCGGCCAGCTCTCCCGCCGACGAGTTGCCAATGGCGTCCATAAGCCCATTGCTTCGACGTAATAGTGGCGCGCTTTTAGCTGTCTCGAGATACTCCTGAGTCAAGTGTTTCAGTCTCAGTGCTACTTGCTCGAGGGTTAGCGCCGTGTCCTCCGTCTTGGCTCCCTTTACGGGTACCGGTACTGGCGCCACCAGTCTCTGGACTGATCCCACAAGATACGGTCTGGTCTGAGCCACGTCCTGCAGCTGCACACGATGCAAACCTTGCACCAGTACCGAGAGACCGGCGACGCCGCCTTGCATACGTGTGAGCTGCACGACGCGCGCCACTGTGCCCACGCTGTAGACTGCGTCTTTGGCCTCCGCTGTTGTGGCCAACAGCTGCCCGGAGTCTGCGTCGCCCTCGGCGCTGTCGCGACGGGTAAAGATCGCCAGCGTAAGCGACGTAGAGGCCGCAGAGTCGCCTGCATTCCGCTTGGGCGTCTTGGGAGAGCGTACTTCCCACACTAGGTCCTTGAGAAGCTGTAGCGCAGACGCCGATGTGATGGCCAGGCGCAGGTACGTGCGCGGGAAGAGCACTTTTCCATCAAGAGGAAGGATAGGCAGCTGCAGCGCTGCCGTCGCGGTAGAAGTCGCGCGGTCATCCATCGACGATGCAAGTTCGCGTTCTGGTTGAGTATGCAGAAGGTTGAGGTTAATGCGGTCCGCGATAAGTGATGCGGTTTTTCGAGTAGTAGCTTGTTGGATTTTCAGATGAGAATTTCGTAATGCACCGATTAAAAAAGGACACATGTAAAACAAAAAGTTTCATTATAAAGGTTGTATTGAATCAAGACCGCCACTTCGTTTTGACGGTCAGTCTACACATACTTTCATGCAGGAATACGAAGTCTCAAGTTCATGTCGACAAGGACCAACGTACATTTTTGTCATGATGACCAACGTACATTAAGAATCCTTTAGCTTACCAGAGCGTCTTAGAGCTCTTGGTCAGTCTTCGTGGCCGCCAATTCATCCGACTGCTCCGTCTGCAGGTGGTCGTCCTCGTCCAAAGCCTCGCTGTCGTCCTCGTACAGAGGAGTCTTGCCCTTGGTGGCTCCCTTAACCAGAACAGGGTCCTCCTCGGTCTCACCAAGGGTGCCATCCGAGCCATCGTCGTAGAGCGTGCCGATCGAGCCAGTTGTCGTCTCACCAGTCTTGGTGGACTTCGAGGTCTTAGTGGCAGGGCTCTTGTTGCCGCCCTTCACCATGATATCGTCCTCTCCAGAGTCTTCATCGTCCCAAAGGGTGGTCTTTCCCTTAGTGGCTCCCTTCACCAGGACCGGGTCCTCCTCCTCGAGGCCAGTCTTGCCCTTGGTGGCTCCCTTGACGAGGACAGGGTCCTCCTCTTCGTAGAGTCCAGTCTTTCCCTTGGTCGCTCCCTTCACCAGAACGGGGTCCTCGATACCAGAGTCCGAGTCGCTGTCGAGCAGCCATGAAAGATCGTCGTCGCTTCCAGAGTCGTCGTCGACAATCGGGTACTTGCCCTTAGTGGCTCCCTTCACAAGGTCGGGGTCCTCATTGCCGGACTCCGAGACATCTTCCTGAAGCCACGACAGGTCGTCGCTGCCTGAGTCCAAGTCATCCAAGACACTCTTACCCTTGCCACCCTTCAGGGGGAGGTCATCGTCGTCGTCGCTGCCACTGTCCGAGTCAAGCAGCCACGACAGATCGTCGCTGCCACTGGCGTCCGATCCCTCAGCCTCTTCGAAGGCGTCGATAATGTCCTGAAGTTCAACCTGGTCGCTACCGCTGCCAATAAGAGACATAATGTTGATCTTGAGGTGGCTGCCATCATCACTGTCACTGTCGCTGCCGAAAAGGTCAGTCAGGTCGATTGTGAGATCATCGTCGTCCAAAACGTCGTCGCTGCCGCTAGCGTCAAGCGAGTCAGAGAAATCGAAGTCGTCGCTTGCGCTGGCGTCGTCCGAGACGGTCGAACGCAGGTAGGCCGGGTTGCCAGCGTTAGCGGCAGTAACGGCAATTGCCGCAAGAACCAGTCCAGTAGCAAACTTCATTTTTTATTGATTCGGGAGGCGCTTGATGTGTGCTTTGCTTCGCGAAAAGGAGAATGAGCAGCAGGAAGCACGCGCCCTGCCTCCCGGCACCATCCAAGTCTGTATCTCGCGGCATACAATCCGGAGCGGGTCCCATCTTAGGAGCAGTACTAACCATAGTTTGCTGCATATTATTTTCGTTAATGCACTATTACGGTGTTTCCCATCCGTCAAGATGGCGGTCTGTTTGCAAGGAACCTTATGCTGCTGCGTTTGATCGGCAAAGGCAGATCTGCGACAGTCTGGCCCAGACTCTGGGGGATTACGATGTAAAAGGTGTATTAATAAATACCGGTAGCCGGACTGATCTGAAAATTCATGTATTGTGGAGTCAAAGGAGATAGAGAAGATGGAAGAGCGAGTACCGGTAATTGTAGGAGGATAATCACCAGGGAAGTCTTTGGTACCTCGAAGTAATACCGTTACGTACAAGTAGAAATTTTCCAAAGACGGATTCTTGTCGTGTCATAATAACATTAAGGAAGTCGACTTGGTCGCCAAGTATTAGGATAAAGGAAAATAACCTTATTACTTTTAATTTATCTTTCTTTTTCAGTGAGGTTCAATTCTAAATAGTATCCTAGCGATTGCCGGTGTCCTTTCAACCTACTTGGTCCCCTTCCAAGTGAGGCGTATAGCTACACCGCACTAGGCTCCCGTGCCTTACACGGTGCCGTCTTCCAAACATGTTCTATCTAAAATATCCAGGGTACTAATTCCGTAGGTACTACAGCGTGTTCCAGCACTGAAGTTCACCTCGATTCGACGTTACACCACATATTAAAAACGCAGTGCAGTAAATGTATTAAAAATACATACCGTACCAAAAGTAAAACTTACTCTTCCCTTCAGCTCCAGAATCTGATCAGGTTTTTTTGTACCGGTATTTCTTTCTGCAAACATTTACTTACTATTAATAGAAGTATAATGTTTTTGATAAAAACCGTCTTTATCTGGCTTATGAAATTTGAAGTACGATATCTTAAAATTAGAGCGTTTTTAAGGTTTATAGCAGGTGCACATATAAAATACAAAAGCTATTGCTTAAGGGTTTCAATTGTATTTTATTTAAACAGAAGAAGGACGAATCTTGATTCAAAACGGCTCAAGCATCAGCCGTTGGATAAATACCCTCATTATTTAAACGCTATTAATACCTCGCTGTGCGAATAAGAGCATCTGCTCTTGCTCGGTTATCCTCTCTGAGAATTAGCATTTTTTTTCCAGTGGGTGCCTCGTGACAAAAACGGTTTATCAGTTCTTTGGGTCGTTTAATCTACTGTACCAGTAAATTACAAATCGGTAAACAAAACGGTGCGACCTTCGGATTTAAACAGCTTAAAATCTTGATTTGTCGCTGCTCCAAAGGTAGGGCTAGCGACGAGGATGCGACGGGGGGTTAATGAGGGGCGGGGGTCTAGCGCGCGGGGAGGGCTAGAGGTATGTCGGGATAGAAAATGCGGGTTTTTGCATCTCGTTGAGAGCCGGGACGTTATGTGGACTGGGAGAGAAGCAATACTTGGAGG
>NW_003303735.1:919157-963670 GCF_000142945.1 Phytophthora infestans T30-4 | reverse complement strand
GGAGAGGAGAGAAAGGAACGTATATTTGATCCTTATCTACCCAGCCTGCCCTGGTATTGTTTCCAACCAACTTTGCAAAATCGAAGTTTCAGACTTCTGGTTACAAGCGAGCGCAGGTGGTATCGGGTCCCTGTCTTCCTCTTTCAACCTTCATACTGGCGGAGTGCCTCCAGAAGGCACATTTGAAGGTGGAGGCCTTGGGGTTGTCATTGCTGGTCGAGCTAGCACTGGTCGAGCTAGCACTTTGCAGCCGCTACAAGCTGCTTGATGCAGTTCCGCCACATACTCTGATGGGCCTCCCAATGGACTTCGTCATCAAGCATGTCCGCAGTGCCACTGGCACTGCCACCCCTTGCAGTACAAAGTTCAAAAAAAGTACAAACCACCCATTTGAAGTTTTCAAAAGTTTAATACATGTACCCCTTGAAGGAAATTCTACCAGGGAAGACCTAGTGAAGGTTGTTTTATGAAATTACCTTTGGATGTGAAAAAAGATGCCCAATCTTAATGCACTTACAAAAAATCAGTATAATCGCCACGCACCTTTTTCAAATTCTCAGGATTCCTTTTTTCGGCCGAAAGGGCACGATTTTGAAAATACCCCCTGCGGACATGCCTGTCCGTCATGCACCACTAGATTCCGGTATTGCCATATTGTCAGATTCAGGGATGTGCGCTTGAGACCATGTCGCATTATTATATGTGGTACGGGACTGTACCACACTGTACAGCATATGTTGTGGAATCGCAGCTTACAATGTAGCAAAACGATCACCTGTATTTCAATACCGGTACTTACCGGTAAAACTTTAAAAAAAGATCAAATCATAAAATATTATTTACCTGAACAGCAGTGACATGTAAAACCCTCAGGCTTTTTTTTTTTAGCAAAAAAGCTGTACTTTATAAGAATAACGTTAGATTTTTTTTAAACCGGGATAGTCAGAAAGGCCGGGACAGGCCGTTGTGGGAGAAATTATCGAGCATACTTTTTTGCTGCTCGCCAAAAGAACATGCAATAAGTACCGGATGTTGAGCGACACTTCATTACAATGAAAGTAAAGTATTTATTGAGCATTAACGAAGTTTTAGCTATAATCCTATCGGGCATCGCTCTCGATTCTTTGATTTAAATGTCCCTATAATTATCACTACGAGATGACCTCAAATGTAAGTAAATTCAGCTGCGTGGCAACTAGAAAGCGATCTCTCTCACTCCAGAACTTCTCCTTCACGACAAGCGCTTTCTACCAATCTTCGCAAAACGCAACGCAACCCACCCATCCAAAAATGCTCAGCTGCTCAACTACGACCATCTCTTCTGCCGCCACTTACCAAAAACTACGTGTCTAAACATTCTTCGTGTGAGGACCTGGATCTTCCGCCAAACCCAGTTGGAGTTGTAATTATAATTGATCCGCCTCCACAAAGTGTTCCTCGCACGTAAATCTGTGATGCGATTACACTGCAACAGATCTGCAAATGCAAGCTACAATGAAGCAGGGTCAGCATTGCACGCGTTGACTGGAGCCAGTGACTTTAACGCCTCCAAACGCACAGCGTCATATCTCCCTGGCTCGAATAAGGTGAAGATTGCTCAGTACTGTTAGTTTGATCTGTGGAAGGACACCGTATATTGAGAAGTTAGGCTCTTTATTTAACCTTCTTACCTGCGTTCTCGCGCTTCCAACAGTGTTCTCACCATCCGCGGGAGTGGCGGCCGACTCCGGTTACGGGACCGCGGTTACACCAGTGTAACCTCATGCACAATTCTAACACTCCTCCTCGGCCGTCGCTCGCTACGCTTTCTTCAAGTTGAAGATCTCCCGCAGCTCGGTCATCCTGGGTGCCGGAAGGGCCTTTGTTAAGAGGCCCGCCATCATAAGACGCGACTCAACGTACTCGGGTTTCAAGATCCCCTTTCTCGCAAAGTAGCACACAAATTTGATGCGTATGTCTACGTGTTTGGCGCTCGCTGTGCTGTCCTCGGACTCCAGCTGCCTGATCGCTGCCTGGTTGTCCATGTCCATGGCCATGGGCTGCACCGCCTCGAATGCCAGCTCACGCACGAGTTCTCGCAGGCCAAGCAGCTCTCGTCCAACGTGTGATGCTGAGGTAAACTGGGCCTCCATGGTGGAGAGCGAGACACCCGTCTGCTTCTTGCAGATCCACTGTACTATGGCGCCGTCCATGGTGACGACTCCTCCAGCTACTGACTTTCTGTCGCTTTGTCCGCAGCGAAGTCCGAGTCGCTCCAGCTCTTGATCCTGATCCTCTGGTCTCTGGTCACGTCGACGTACATCCCCAACTTGAGATGCTTCATGTCTTTCAGGTAGCGCGCGATCCTCTTTGCGAGCATCCAGTCGATCGTTGACGGCTGGTGCGTGCGTCGCGTCGCCTTGTGAACGGCGAAGCTAATGTCTGGCCTTGTACACCGCGCGACCCAGAGCAGGCTACCTACGCGCGATTGGAATCCTTGGATCGTCGGTTGTCCGCGGGCGGCTATCTTTGGTAGCAGCTCCAGTTTCTAAGGCTCCACCTCGATACTGTCTTCTCCGATTGGCGCCCTGACACCGTTCGCCTCTGCGAGCCCGTGTTGTTCCAGCAGCTCCTCGATGGCTGCTTGCTGGTCGAGATTGTAGTCTCCCTGTTCATTCAGCTCCACGCGTATGCTGAGAAATTTCCTCACCTCGCCCAAATCCTAGATGGACAGAGTACTCATTTTTGAGAAGAACTCCTCGACTAAGCTGGAGACGGACGCGGTGACCAGTAGGTCGTCCACGTATACGCCCACGATCGTCATCTTACTGCCCTGCCTCTTGTACTACAAGCACATGTCTGCGACGATGCGCGTGAGCCCGAGCTTCTCGAGTTTGGCGTGGAGCAGCTTACTTCACAACCGTCTGGCTTGCTTCAAGCCGTACAGTGACTTCTTCAGCCGTAGTGTCAGCTTGGTGCTGCCTCTCACGTTGAACAACCGCAGTACTTCCTCCGGGATCTCCATTCCCTTCGGGATGGCCAGGTAGATTTCCAGGTGCTGCTCCTTCTCGGCCTTCACGTACGCGTTGGGGATGCCCCTGTGCCTCGCAGGCACGCCCTAGCGCCGCGCAAACACCAATATCACCTTGACAGTGCTCAATTCCATCACCGCGGCAAACGTGAGCCCGTAGTCGATACCGAACAACTGCTCGTTTCCGCAGGCCACCAGCCGAGCTTTGAATCGCTCGATGGCTCCATCGGCATCCGTCTTGGTCTTAAAGGACCATTTCGTGTGCAATACATGGCTGCCCGTAGGCGGTACCACCACTGCCCACACCTCGTTCTCCTCGAGCGCTCTAAGCTCCTCAACCATCGCGATGGTCCACTTGTTCCTGAGCTTGCTCTTCATCGCATGCGCGTAATTCTTCGGATCTGGTTCACGCACGCTATTTACGACATCGAGGCTCGCGGCCGCGTTGCCGTCAGGCTGACCGTCATTATTGCTCTTCTCTTCTGCAGCCGCTGCTGCCTTTCGAGATGCCAATCTAGTCTGGTGTTTCTCTCGAGTCCACCGACTCTTCGCACGACGCTTCGACTTTGGCTTCGGCGCCGCTACGGGTCCTTGCGTCTCAGGGGCGGCTTCTTCCGTCTTGAACTCGTCCGAGTCCTCCAGATGCACGCGCCTCAGCTGCTCGTTCTACACGTCCGTAAGAGTCTCCACGTCCCTGACATGCTGCGTAATGACCACCACTTTGTCCTTCGGGATATAGACCCTGTACCCCTTCACCTCGTCGCTCTTGCCGATGATCATACCGGGCTTCCCGCGCTCACCCAACGACTTGTTCTTGGCGTCCTGGTGCACGGTGCACAGGGATCCAAACACCACAATGTCGCCGAGGTCCGGCGTGCTCTTTGTGAGCATCTGCAGCGACGACTTCAAGCCTGGGTTCCCCTTGCTTGGACTCCGGCTCACGATACATGCGGCGTACTCCGCAGCTCAAAGGTAGCCCGCACGCAAATACCATGCTACGCACCATGTTCATTACGGTGCGGTGCATGCGCTCCGCCTTGCCGCTGCTGGCCTAGTTGCGGCGCTCGCTAACTTGTCTAGCAATGCCGGTGTCCTTGCAGAACAAGTCCAAAGTCTTGTACTCTCCAACGCCGTCGGTGCGCAGCACGTGAATGCGACAGTGAACTGCCTCTCGAAGAAGACCATGAAGTGTTTAAACTTTTGTGCCGCTACGCCCTTGTTCCTGACTAAGAAATCCTGCAATAGTTCGTGCGATGGTCAATAAAGTTGATCATACACCTGTTCCCGAGCCAGTCAAGTGGCGTCATCGGGCCCTTCAGGTCGGAGCAAATTACGCCACCGATGGCGTCGGTGGGCGAGCTGGCCCCGTGTCCTTGCGCGACTGTTTGTTCTTCGTATGTTTACCTTGCGCACAGAACAAGCAGTTTGCGCGCTTCTCGTCCGTCAGTGAGATCCCCCACGCCGGGTCCCTCGCCATGCGCAGGATCGTGTCGTAGCTGAGGTGCCCTAGTCTGCGGTGGAAGTGCATCAGCGTACCAGTCTGTACGTCCGGTCCCTTCTCGTCTTGGCTCTCTTCCAGCACAGCCATGAGCACGCTCCTCGCGCTCTTCCGGCCACTGTGGCCTCCGGTGCGGACGCCTAGCACGCTGTCGCATCTCTCCACGTCGAAAACCACTGGTCCGCCGCTCATGGCGGCTATCACGCAGCTCGGGCCCCGATACTCGATCATGTAGCCCTTCTTTTCCAACCGCCCATACGAAATAATGCTCCTCTCCATGTTCTTCGCGTACTCCACATCTAATAGTAGCACCTTGGTATGTTTCCCCATCGCCGTGGTTTCCAGCATCACACTGCCACGCTTGGTTATTTTCAGTGCCCCTCCATTAGCGGCAGCGCACTCGCTGTCAAAATCATCGGCGTTCTCCAGCAGGCTCTCATCGTTTACAAGATGGCGTCCCGACCCAGTGTCGAGAATCCACACGCCCTTGTCGTTGGCTGTACTGCCCATTGCCAAGCCGAAATCGGCGTCCCCTCGTCGGTCGCCCTCCCTGAGTCCGTCTGGGCACGATGCCTTTAGGTGGCCCACCTTGCCGCACTTGAAACATTTCCTGTTATCCGCGCGGGCTTCGCGTACATCGCTCACGACGTCGCGCCCCAGGTGTTTGCCACGTAGCTCTATCTCAGTCGACTGCGCGAAGTGAGCCAGCTCCTCCGCTTGCCGAAGGTAATCCGTGCGTCCGAGGTTTAACCTTGATAACATTGACACTTTCATCGCAGGTTCCGCGTAGTGCACGATGTTGTCGAGTACCAAATTGTCGGCGCCTCCACACGCCTCGCTGACGGCCACCAAATAAAGGTAGTGCTCCGTCCAGATACGCTTTGCGCTCTTTTGCGCCGTGAACATCTTCATGCTCTGCGCCGGTGCTATTTTCGTCGCAAAGGTGTGCAGCAATCGCTGCATCGCGTGCTCTAACGTCGGTTCCTCGCCCCACCAGCCTTCAACCTGCTGGTTGTAGTAACGCTCGGCCATGGCGGTGAGGTGGTGTCCCAGAATGTCCACCTTCACCTCCTCTGTCCACTGGAAACCGCTCGCGCGCTCCGCGAACTGTATCTGCCGAACAAACCACTTGCCCCACGACAAGAAACCGCTACCGAGACCTTAGTAAAGCTCCTTGCCGTCGAAATGTCAATTCCCGAGCTTACGCTGACGTGTGTCAGGCACTCGAGGGAAGTTGGTCACCGGTGCATTCATTCCTTGCTGCATGACTGGCGGTTGCACAGGTAGCTGTGGCTACCGAGGTGGCACGTAGTGCTGAGGTAGCGCTGGCTGCGGTGCTTGCGCCATCTCTACGTTCGCGGCTGCGTTCTCGTACCCGTACACACGCTGCTTCACGCCGAAGTACGTGGCCGGGGATACTGGCTGGTTCCGCGGTGGCGTCGTCTGGTCCAACGCCTGGCGATTCGTCGCTCGTCTAAGTCCGGTGGCAGAGCCGAAGACACTTGACTCGCGGTCCGAGAACTGCTCTTTGTCCTCTTGCCGCTTCTGCAAGGCTTCCAGGCGCTCCATGCGCCCCGCCAAGTCCGAGAGCAGGTCCAGCAGCTTCTCCTGCGGGTCCTTGGGCTTGGGCAGCGTTTTGACTTCATCAACGTCTCCGTACTGGTCGTCGTCCCTCTCTTGGGCGGCCTCCTTGGCTTCCGGAGCTCCTGGCAACGGTGTAAACTGCTGGGTTCATAACCTGTTAGTTTGACCTGAGGAAGGACACCGTATATTGAGAAGTGAGGCTCTTTATCTAACCTTCTTACCTGCGTTCTCGCGCTTCCAACAGTGTTCTCACCATCCGCGGGAGTGGCGGCCGACTCCGGTTACGGGACCGCGGTTACACCAGTGTAACTTCATGCACAATTCTAACAAGTACTTCGAGTGCGATAGCACAAACAAGACAAAATACGGGCCATCTATTAGAAGGTGAACGTGTTCAAACAATACGGGGTTCAAAACGTATTGGATGCCCGATGACTATCATGCTGTACGCAGTAAGCAAGAAACATCCGACTGGTGAATGGTCAATTGTCCATTTTTTAGACAAGGGAGCTAACGCCACAGCCATCCAGCCTCAGAGGATGTCCGCATTTATGCTGCTTTTAGACAACGTGCTGTGCGTGATAAAAGAGAGGCCCCTGCACCAGATGTACAGTCATTCGTACGAGCTTAGACATCACCAGATGCTCAAGTAGCCAACATATACGCTAGTATTCTTGCTGTGGACGCCAACTCCATGATTATACCGAAACTTTTATCGAAAACAAGACACACATTACGTCAGGAAGCATTATCGACATGGAGGCACTTTTTTGGAGTTTAATAAAGCGCCGATTCTTTCTTAAGCGCTTCGTCAACCCAGACGCAAACCAAGTTCGTCATCTTTTCTGGGCCATCGAGAGACCACTGAATTTTACAAACAGCACGCGGACGTGCTAATCGTTGATTGCACGTGCAGAACCGCCCGATATAACATCCCCTGTTTAATATTATTACCATGAATGGCCCTAACACCGTTCTTCCCGCTGCGCAATGCTGGTTGCCTGGACAAACCGAAGACAGCTTTGTGTAGGCATTTAGAAATCTTCTTGCATTCATGACGGCGGTGGGAGTCGCTCCACCAAGAGTGATACTTTCTGATCGCGATTTAGAAAGCCTCAATGCTTTGCGACGAGTATTTCTTACCGTGTCCACCATGATCTGCCTGTGACACATGAATAAATATGTGCTGAGTAAGACAAGGCAAGTACTCGGTCAAGTAGCAGTTGAGCAAGTAGCTCCCGATCAAGACAAGTTTATGAACACATGGGACCATGCAGACTCGTTCATGGCTTCATATTATGAAGCATAGGATACCAATACCGAAGTCCAGTTCGAGAAGTGCCGGGCAACACGGAAAAAGTAAGACTTCGGTTGTAGCTGCATACCCCGACCAACATTGGTGGAAGTACAAGTCTATGATAGTGCGGTGTTGGACTATGACGTACCAGCACTTCGGCTTTCTAGAAGCCTCGACAGGCTAGGGCACCCACGTCAAATGTAAGTGCTGATTCAGACAAGCCACGACGATATTTACACGGTATTCAGCAAGTTACTGCCTTGGTGAATTTCCGCAGCACGTGCACTTAGTTTGTTGAGCCAACGGAATGCAACGACAGCACCGCCTCGTCTACAGATTCACCATTTGTTCGGTAGTCGTGCGAATTATCACAACAGGGGCACTGTTCGAGACGGACAAGTCGTGGAGACAAACCTCAGCTATCATTAATGAGCGTCAACCCCGCTCCACCTGCTCTAGATCATTTCGATCTGTAAATGGATGACCTTGTTTACACGAGCTATTAGCAATTATCGAGTCCAACGGAGTCCGCAGACTACAGTCCACCGACTTCGACATCCATTGGAACATCCGACGGTTTGATGCAAGCGTCATAGCTCCTCGTATTGAGGAGCTAGCTGCGTTACGCTCATAAACAGCTCACCAACGATCAAATAAAAGCCACCGAGCAAACCAGGGTGCGTACGGTACGGGGCGCTAAGCTGAAAGATTGGACCGAAACCATCCATCGACGCCGCTACAGTGTACAGCGGTGCTTGACGAAGATGTGGAGACATTACTGCGTTCATTTGACTATTTGTATCAAGCGATTCAAGACGACAACGACTTTCCATCAGATGTACACTATTTCGAGGAGGCGTATACACCAGCTCGATCGTGGGAATATGCCGGTCGACGGCCGTATCAAAAAATAAACCTTTGGTGTGTGGATTTAACAAGATGAAACGTGTTTTTTCTACAGTAAGGGTGGTTATATAAATCCATACGACATATAAACTTGATTCAAACTATCCATTAAGTGTCGTACTCCGAAAAATTGATACCATGATGATCACTGTCAGTAAGTAGCTTAAGCCCAGACAACACTTCAATCGTAATGCAGTGCGTCTTACGCAAAGAGCTGAAAGCCGTGTGAATGTACACTCCATCATCCAGTTGGCCATTTACCAATAAATTCGGAGCTTGCTTTTCATTGATCCCAGAAGGCAAATTTTGGCAAAAGATAGCAACATGATCTGCCCATTCGTGGCTTTACACCTCTTTTTCACGACGTAAATGTAGTACGCAACTCGCTCGGCAATAACCCTTTTTCAGATATAGGTCGATTATTTTCCTTGCATTCTTCTTTGAAGGATATAAAGGTACCATGATTATCCTAATATACGCTCCCAAGGAATTTCGAAGCTATACCAACAGCAAGTATATCAACTTGCCTTCCAGCAATGCTCCTAGCTTGTGCACGTGCTCACTGGACCGACAGAAATCATAAAACGAATTAATGTCGGAGACCACATGTCAACCAAGTCACACGAATTACCTAATTTATCTTCTCTTAATCGATTCCCGAAAGCCACGAGTCCAACCAACGAAATCCATCGCCTTCATTTTCCACTGAGCTCGATATTAAAACAACCATTAATTCACAGCGATTTATAATTGAGAATACTTCACTTGTTTCCGAATCGTAATTTCGAGATAAAGAATTCTCAATTAAGAGCTGGCTAGATTCCATATCAATACAAGCAGTCTGGAGAAAGGGATTTGGAATTACATGCGCTTCGTCATTCTTGTTGTCATAATTGTTTTTGTTTTTTGTAAATCTGAACGTAAGACAATTTCGATACCAGAAGCGTCGTCCGCGAAGGCATTCGTACTGTTTCCCAGCCTTTTTTCTACACAAAATAGACCATAAGCACTCGAACAAGCCTTCGTCCTCATGAATCATTTTCCGTCGCTTGCACCGCGCACACTTTTAGCCGGGTTGAAGGTTAAACTTGCTCCGCTAGCCTTGAGATACACCGATTCTGTGCTCACCTTCTTCTGTTTTTCTATTTTCCCATATGACCACCGCTTCTTCTCTATGCAACTCCCATAAGCGGAGCCCGAGTTGCCACGGCGAAAGTAACAAGAAACAGAGTCCTGTGATCTGCTTATTATGTCTGTCATGAGTCTAGGAGTCGAACGTCGTTGTGGAGGAGTAGCGAGATTGCAAGGTTAAGAAAAAAGAGAAAACACAAGAGCTAAACTACAAGAATGACATACATTAATGTAGTCAGTAATTATCAATCATCCAGAGTGTGAGTCACATGATGGACATCAACACGATTCAACATGGCTGCTACTGCATGCTTTCTTGGCGAGCAACAAAAAATATGCTCAAAAATTTCTCCCGCTGAAGTTACTACTGTACAATCGATAAAATATACGGTAACGCGATACCGTTTGATTAGGTGTTCAAAAAGCAAATTTTCAAGGATTAACATAAGAACGAGAAAAAGAAGATATTGAGTACCTATTGAGACGGAGCGGGTACTCGTATGAAAAAAACACACGAGAGCGAAGCAGCGCACGATCAAGGTGAGGTCTGAGTCGGTGAAAGCAATCATAATTGTAACGGGGTTACATGGTGTGGAGCACACAGGGGTACGGAGCACCCGGAGAGCTAACACACTCTCAGTACATAAGTTGGAGAGCTAACAAGGTATCTCAGTACGTTGGCTGAAAGCCACCCGTCATGCATTTGACAAAGTTTAACTATGCTAGGTAGCTAAGCAGTTACATTTACCCCTAGGCCGCTTGGTCGCAATAAAAGTAAATAAGACACTTCTGGTTTTGAAGCATAAAAGTTAAGGTATTAACTTTGAGCCCTGGTCGTGGGCTGTAAGTTCCTTTGGATAATGAACTTAGTATTAGTGACTCTTTGAGTCGATGGTCTTCCTCTGACGCTAAAGCTACGGCAGCCCCGCTGCACTTGGTAGCACTTGTAGTCAATCCCGCTCCTGAGTCGGTTGACTATATCCTCTGCGAGGATGGAACACCTCGTCTTCGCGAATTTGCTCCCGGCGCAACAGGACGCGCTTACTAAGATTATGTACTTGCTTGGCCCGGAGGGCGTGGATCATCTTGCAACGCAAGGTCTAGAGGCGGTCACCGCCAGGCTGGGATCGTTCTCTACGCTACGAGAACGCGCTCTTGGAGCACGTCCAAGAGTAGATGAGCACCGCATTGATGACGCGTGAAGCGTCAAGGAGACTGAAACCGCTCATTTGTTGACGCTGCATTTTCCACTTGGGATCAGCTGAAGCAGCGGCTTTCGCGCGTGTTCGCGCCGCCTAATCAGACGTACCGTATCCGGTCGAAGTTCCTTGCTACCCGGCAGGGTAAGAAGGAGTTATTGGACTATGTCCAAGAGTTGAGAACTCTTATCGCCGGCGGACCCTCTTTCGGAACTGGTCAGCGTGACCGTGTTCATGGAGGGACCTCGGGTGAGCGCAGCTCGAGCGGAAGTATTCCGTGTACAATCTAACGTTTTCAAAGAGGCGGTGAATTTGGCATTGAATGCCGAGCACAACTTCAGGTCGGCTCGACCTGGTTGGAGCGCTGGTAGCGCGAGCTCTTCGAGCGGTCCAGAGTCGACGGACCTCAGCTATGCTGAAGACGAAGAAGCGAAGTTTCTTGCTGCGGAGCAGCGCGCCGGCATCCGCCGATGTTTTGTGTGCAGTAGCACTAAGCACTTGAGGGCCTATTGCCCTCTGCGCAAGAAGCACGAGGCTCCATCGCCGGAAAACGGCAACTCTTAGTAGGAGCAGAGCGGCCTACTGGGAAAGAACTGGGTTCTGTTGTGTTTTGAGGAGGTAGAGGGCAACGGGGCACAGCCCCGAAGAGAGCTGAGCTCTCTTACGAGAAGAGTGTGTGCAAGCCGGGCTTGCTGGTCGTTCAAGCGAGCGTGAAGGGTTTTGCAAAGCCATGTATAGTCTTGATTGACTCGGGAGTCTCGGGAAACTACGCCCGTCGCTCCACCCTGGACTGGAGTCAGCTGTATGCTGAGGCTCTGGAAATACCAGCGATAGATACGATCTCTGTCCGTCTCGCGACGGGGACACTGGTAACGGTGTCGAAGGTCTCTGTCGACCTTGGGTGAAGTTTGAGAACTTCGATAGCATGGAACGCTGTTTAGTCTTAGACCTCGATGCGAAATATGACCTCATCCTTGGCATGACATGGCTGGAACGTCATGAGCCATGGATCGACTTTACGTCGAAAACGCTGGGTGCGTCGCACCTTTCTCCTAGTGGAGCTTTGGTGAGTCATGAACCCACCTCTGCTAGGAAGCAGAAGCGCTTCTGGCGCGAGCACGAGGCTGAGGCGGCCGTAGTGCTGGACATTGGTATGTCAGAAATTGTTAGCAACGAGGTTGCTGTTTGCCCTGAGGGCGTACGTGGTGCGGCACGTTACCCGCTGAGCGGTGCAGGTCAGGTCAATGACCAACTGCTGGGTCCTGGTGAGGACGAGCGCGGAGTGGCGCGTAATCCACTGAGTGGTACGAATCTGGTCGATGACATACCGCTGCGTGACCCGAGGGTCGCGGTCGACTGCGAGTCGAGGCATCATGGGCGTGGCCTAGGAGATGCAGGTGAAGTGACACCTAGTTCACTGTGTGAAGGTCAAGGACCTCTTGGCTTTCAGCCGAGTGTCTTGCGAGACACTGTGTCCTCTTCGAGGAGTGATGGTGTTGCTGCACCCGGTGGTGATGACGGAGATGTCGCCACACCGCCCTCATCCGGCCGGGCTCGGTCGCGGGGGGAGAGGAGAAGAAGACGCAGGGCGTCTGTGACGTCTTCGACGTCGGACGATGTGTCCAACGTGACGAGCGGTGATGCTCCACGTGATTGCTGTGAACAGCTGGACACACTCGTGAACGGAGTGACGGGGGAGGTAGAAGGCGACATCAGCCTTGACACTCTGCCCGCTGCAGATGCTCTGCTAGAGCTGGACGAGATGTACATTGCCGAGTTTGGCGAAGCCTTAAAGGCAGGCGAGCTAGCCGAGGTGGTCCTGCTGGGACCTGAGGAGGAGTTGAACTCCTCATCCGTCGTGGACGACGCTGTCCTTGAGGACACCAAGAAGGCGCTGAGCGCCAGAAGTGGATCGGCAATCCTCAAAGATCCTTCGGATCCCTTCTATCCTGTGGTGAAGGAGTATAGAGATGTTGTATCGAAAGACCCACCGATGGGCCTGCCATCGGATCGAGGCGTGTGTCATGAGATTGACCTGGTTCCTGGAACCAAATACTGCGTAACAAGGCAATATCCTTTGCCAAGAGAGCGGTGTGACGTCATTGACGCATTCTTCCGTGCGAAACACGAGGCAGGGATGGTGCATGAGGATAAGTCTCCGCACTCGACACTTTTAGAAAGCCGAACGGCAAGTGGCGCATTGTTCATGCTGTCAACAAGCTAAATGCGGCCACTATCCCGGTGCAAACGCCGATTCCTCGCAAGGATGTTCTGCAGAGCAACACGGTAGGCTGTACATTGTACAACGCACTCGACTCGGTCGATGGTTACTTCCAATTTCTCATGAGAGCGAGTGACATTCCGCTGACAGCGGTGAGTACTCCGAGTGGTATGCTCTGGGAGTGGCTGGTCGTGCCCCAGGGGCTGTCGAACGCACCAGCAACGTTCAATCGTCTTGTGACGCAGTTGCTTAGACCCCACCGAGCAGACGTACTTTGACGATATATTCGTCCATAGTCGTGCTGAGCACGAAAGGTCAGACGTGGAGAACCACATTGACCATTTCCGAGCGGTGCTCGAGTGCATGTGCACTGATAAGCGGTATGCTAACTTGGACAAGTGCGTCTTTGGCGCGGAGGAGATACCTTTCCTCGGGTGCTTCCTTAGGAAGCGTGGCTTACGGGCATATCCTGCCAAAGTCAAGGTCATCGTGGACTGACCAGCTCCCAAGAACCAAAAAGACCAACGCAAGTGGCTAGGCTTAGTCAACTACTTGCACAAGTACAGCGCGAGCTACGCGGATATGGCTCGGTCATTGTCAGATCTTCTTAAGAAGGATATGCCATGGTGCTGGAACGTCGAGCACGACGGAGTCTTTGAGGATGTGAAAGAGAGCCTCCTCCCGGCTTCGATCCTAGCGCTACCGGGCCCGGATCGTCCGTTTAGTGTCGTCTGGGACGCCTTTGATTTTTCAATCGGTTGTGCTCTACTGCTGATGGGCGTGAACGCGTGCGTTTGAGTCTCCCTAGCTCAAAGATGCAGAAAAGAACTATTCAGTTCATGACAAAGAGCTACTTGCCATGAAGTATGCTCTAGTCAAATTCAGGGTACACCTGCTAGACTCTTAAGTCTTTTGTGATCTTTACTGATCATGCGTCGCTACGAACTGCGACACAGTCGCCCCATCTCTCTCAGATAATGGCAAGATGGATTTCCTTCTTTGCCGAGTACAACTTCAAGGTGAAGTACAAGCCGGGGCCGCTTAATGTAGTGGTCGATGCGCTCTCGCGCAGGCCGGACTACGAGTTAGCTCATGTCACGACAGTGACGTCGTTAGTGCCTGACTTGATACGCTGAGCGTATGCACAAGACGAAATATGCGTTAGCGCTGCTACGGGCTCGTGAAAGCGAAGAGTTTAAAGACTCTGACAAGGAATTGTCTGGGCGCTTACGCCCGAGGCTGCATCGATACTCGCTCGATGGCGGCCTGCTGTACTACAGCACCGACGCTGAGGATAACCCCGTGTAGTCGTTTCTCATGATGAGGATCTAAAGTATCGCATCCTCTATGAGGTTCATGAAACGCCCGTGGGCGGGCACTTAGTCGGGAGAAGACCTATGGCTCGGTGAGCTCGATGTACTGATGGCCCAAGATGTATAAGTGGGTCGGCACCTATGTACGCACGTGTGAGACGTGTCAACGGACAAAGTCCGCGCCGAGCATGGCAGCATCGTTGGTGAGTTTTCCTGTCCCTAAGGGATGTTGGCAGTCCATGAGTGTGAACTTTGTGTTTGGTCTTCTCAAGGATAAGGCGGGAAACACGGGTATTGTGGCCTTTATAGACCGATTGAGCAAGATGGTTCATTTAGCGGCGGTGCCGGACACCATTGATGGTGAAGGTACAGCTTTGCTGTTTTTAGACCGAGTCTTTCGCCAACATGGCTTGCCTGAGGCAATTGTCTCGGATCGAGACCCGCCCTTTATCGCGAAGTTCTGGACGTCCCTCTTCGGAGTGCTCGGCACTCGTTTGGACATGTCCACAGCGGACCATCCGCAGGCCGACGGTGAAACCGAACGCGTGAATCGCGTTGTGGAGGATATCCTTCGAAGCGTATGCGCTGAGGCGCCACAACGCTAGAGCCAGATGCTTCCACTCGTTGGGTTCGCATTAAATAATGCAGTGCACGCCTCGACAGGCTATATGTAAACGGCTTGGTGAACCCTCGCGTCCCACTGACACCGCCATGCAGTGGCTCAGGGCTTGATGGAGGAGGGATAGCCGAGCGGCTAGCTGATGTCAGCCCTATTGCGGCTCGTCGATGACTTTGTCTCTTTGAGACTAAGCGTAATGCGTCAAGTACACGACGCTATAGCTGAAAGCCAAGACACGCAGAAGGAGCATGCAGATGCCAAGGGCAGAAGAAATGTTGAGAGGTTTGAGGTCGGTAACCAAGTTTTATTAAGCTCGAAAAACCTACCAAGTCATGCAGTGTCTGCAATCTTCAAGACGAAGTTGAGACCTAGGTTCATAGGACAGTTTAAAGTCATGGCCAGGAAGGGCCTCGCATATACGCTCAACCTTCCGAAGAAGATGCACACGCATCTGGTCTTCTATGTTGGCTTGCTTAAACCATATCACGACCCTGCTAAGGTGAGCGCGGAAACGTTGGCGCCAACGGTGGCTGGGCCACGGACAGCTGCAGGGCAGCAGGTGGTAGAGCCACGGGGGGCTGAGCGACAGAAAGGGGTGGACCCACAGCAGGCTGATCAAAAGCATGTGACAGAGCCACAGCTCGCGGAGCGAAATGCTCGAGATGCAGGAGCAAGGCAAGCTGAACGTTCAACCAAGCGACTGGACGCTCAAGGTCCGAGATCTGGTTGTGAGTCAGCTGTGGTGACTGTTACCTATCCACAAGGTGGATCATCTCTTCGAGATCGACCGATGGACGGTGAACGTGAACGTTCGCGTCGTGGACGCCGGCGTCGAATGGACGCTGACGCCGATCCGACAAGTGCTAACTCTCCCCGCGAGAACCCAGCTGAGGCAAGGCCTCCTCCAGCTCTGCTCAATGAGCATGGTGAGCTCCACTATCACGTGGAACGCCTTGTGGCACGCGTAGACGCCAGGGTCGTACCCAGTACTTTTCGAAGTGGAGGGGGTACCCTCACTCACAGAGCTCATGGGAGTTTGAGGTTATCCTCCGGAAAGATTGCCCTGACGTCGTGGACGCTTACGACCGGGCACAGCCTGTGCCGAAGTGCCACCATGGTGTGCGACAGCGTCGCCAGGCGCTGGGCGCCCCCCACTCGAGTGGGGAGCGAACAGGTCAGTAGTTGAGCTTAGGCTCTGACCAGTGGCTGCAGCAGCCAGCTCGTACGTATGGGCGGTGCTCGCAGCGGAAGCAGGAGGTGGAGAGACCTCGTGGTGTTGAGGACGTGGTCTCAAAGGAAGCAGGTGCTTCGTGTTGTGCTGAACAGGGTTCAGGCCCAAGCGTCCCGATAGACGCATAGTTGTTTTGAAACAACTTGCTCGATGAGCATGATCCAGAAGTGGATGCGCTGTAACAGCGAAAGTGGTGTGTCCGGGACGGGGATCGAGCCACTGGCCTAGGCTTTCCAGACCGAAGCTCTACCTTTGAGCTATAAGGGCGATGTCCGTACGTTTGTCCGAGAACGGACTACTCGTGATATGAGAAGGCTGCGCCCGGGTGGAATCGAACCACCGACCTGTGGCTATCGAAGCCAACGCTCGACCACTGAGCTAAAAAGGGTGTTGCCCTTAAGCTTGTCCATTTTAGAACAACAGCTCATGGAACGAGAGAGCTGGGTTCGAACCACCGACCTGTGGCTCTTAAAGTCAGCGCTCAACCATTGAGCTAAATGGGTGCTGCCCTTAAGCTTGTCCAAGCGTGGACATTCGTTAATGGAACGAAAGGGGACGCCCTGGTGGGATCGAACCACCGCCCGATCGCTTGTGAAGCGAGTGTTCAACCGCTGAGCTGTTGTCGACGACTCGGAATAGTCAAGAGCATAGCTCTTAGCGATTTGCAGCTCTTGGAGTAGGCGCGGAGCGCGAGCGTAGGTCTGAGACCGCTTGAGAACAAGATGCGCGGTGCGCTTGAAACATTGGGCCGTGGGCCGACGACCAGAAGTTGGGCATCAACGATGCGTATGCGTTTGTGAGCTCGCAAAGCTATACAACGCTGGTGTGAGGTGTAGTAACCTCCGCCGTCTTGACAAGACGTGTCCTCGCTGAGGAAGTGTCGAAAACGGAATGTTTTCATCTTAGTGGGGGAGAGTGTAGCGGGGTTACATGGTGTGGAACAGAGTACGAAGTACCCGGAGAGTTAACACACTCTCAGTACATAAGCTGGAGAGCTAACAAGGTATCTCAGTACGTTGGCTGAAAGCCACCCGTCATGCATTTGATTAGGTTTAACTATGCTAGATAGTTAAGCAGATACATTTACCGCAAGGCGGCTTGGTCGCAATAAAAGTAAACAAGACACTTCTGGTTTTGAAGCATAAACGTTAAGGTATTAATTTTGAGCCCTGGTCGTGGGCTGTAAGCTCCTTTGGATAATGAACTTAGTATTAGTGACTCTTTGAGTCGATGGTCTTCCTCTGACGCTAAAGCTACGACAGCCCCGCTGCAATAATCCTCTGAACTTCTTGAAGCTTCAAGCACAATATGGCAGCTTTCGGCCCGGAATCCGGGGCCACATCGTGAAGAAGTGTTTATGCAGAAGCTTCCTGCCAGGAAGTTGCAGTCCCAGACGAGCAATTTCCAAAGATCAATAATAGGTACTGAGATTTGGAATTTAGATTTGGTATTGTAAAGTACTGATCAGCATTTTGCTCATAAGCATTGGTACTATTTCTACCAAGTAAAATAGAAATTTCGAGAAATCCAGCCTTTTATTTGAGAGATCTCCTAGCCACCTTCATTTTGCACCCACTCAACGCTCTTTTTTGCATTTTTCTTTGATTTTTTGTGTGTTCAAATGGCTCCGGAATTCAACAATTCGTCGAGCCCGTCGTGCAAACCACTCAACGACCAAGTTGAAGAATTACATGAAGCGTCTTAGAGGTTACGGTCGTAAGGCTATTGCTAAACAAAAAGCTCAATGAAAACAAGCTAACAGGTTCTACAGCAACGTAAATCAATCTAGAGAGAATTGGACAAAGTCGGAATGTTGGACTTCAAAATCGATGTTTCCGGTAATGAAGGCACGGATGATGAGGCCTTGTAAGAGTCCGAATGGGAACCTTTTGAGCAATGCGGCAGTGGCTAGCATCTAGATTGGTCGCTAAAATGTTATACGCTAGCTTTGATGAGGACACCAATATTAGTTGTAACTAGATAACACCTTGCTACTTCAGTAGCTGTATATTGGACTTTTTGAATTGTTGCTTTTCTAAAAGAAATATTAGGTGCTCGTAGCTGACTAACACGTGCTAAGCAGGACCGTGCGCAAAGTGTCTTTACGTGCTGAATGTTACGCCCACTTCGGCGTTTTATAGAGACTCAAATTGCATTGATAGACCTAGATTTTTTTAAAATAGTTGTACTCAGTTGTCGTTCGAACTCAACTATATGGCTAACATGCAAATGTATCCTGGATTAAAGATGAGGGAAGTACTCGATGGGGCTTCGAGGCGGAAAATCGACTGGCTTTAAGGTGGGATGAATTCGTGCGGACTTCGCAGTTTCTCTCAATGGTCATATTTAGCTCTTGATTTTTTTTACCACTCTTACATGTAGTAGTCGTATTGCCAAAACAAAATCTCGTCAAATAAATTTTGGATGATTTGAATTACTGCCATAAATCTACTGAGTTTTCTGTCAGTTTTAAGATATACAAATCTAAATTTCAAATCTCAGTACTTATTACTGATTTATGGAACTTGCTCGCACCAGACTCTGGCCAGAGATCGAAGCATCTGCAGATGCTAGCGTGTGGCTATCAACACTGGACGTTGATCTGCATAGCTCATATACATAATATGTTTGCTTTGAAGTAGGAGATACTGTGTCGCAGAATTACCAGAGGGTTTCGTCGACATATTTCATAGTCACATGTTTGTCACTCTCTTCCTAATTTCGTTGTGCTATCCCAGCCTTCGCGGAGCTCTAGTACATGTGCTTAAGCAGTTGTTTTTGTAAAGACAAATAAAGGCTCGTATTATTGTGCGTTTGGTTCAGAATTCCCAAGCGTGGTTGATCGGAAAGATCATATAAAACCGTCATACCAATAGACTAACCCATTATGAGGAATGGATTCATGCATTTTTAACGTTTACTTGCAGTGTTTCCCTTCCGTTCCAGATTTGTACCATGCCGGCGTCACTGAGAAGATCGCCACGACAGCACAGCACTCTCTGCGTCTCTCCCTACCCGTTACGCAGCCGAACACCGACACCTAGTGGCTCACCCCAGGCCCCGCAAGTCGCCTCGTCAGTGCAGCCGGCTGTATCACTACTAACTCAGCCACAGCGACTCAACAAGCCTACCGAGGACCTGGAACACCTGAGATAGCACGAGAGTCTGCACGAGGTGAAACTCAGCAGTCTGTATATCCGATACACACAACGGCTCAAGATGCTGCTCTTCGCTCCACAACTGTGACCTCCACTACACCGTGGCAGCAAGTGTAGCCACGCTAGCGACAAGCCTACAAATAATGCCAGATTCCGCGTTGGTAGCCCGGCCAAGACCCCCCCCCCTCCCCCGTAGCTGGAGTAGCTGGCAAGCACAGACATCATGGAGAAGATATGGAGTCAGTTTTAGCAGCTGCTTAAAATGTCGAGCAGCAAAACATGAAACATTATGTTTTTTTTGTCGGTGGAGACACATAGTGATGCAGAATGATTCCGAGCAGTGCAGTTCAAATTCAAAGAGCACGCCGTTGATCCGGAAAAACCGGATCAATCTTAAAATCAATGGCTTACCAAAAATGCTTGGCTAGACAGTGACTCTTATAATCTACGAGTATGGAATGGCAATTACAAGAGCTCAAGAGCGAGATGAATTTATTGAGGTTTGCATTCGACCAGAGCAGACCGACCGTGCATGAACTACTGCCGAAGTCTCGTTAAGGGACGTTGGGGAGAGACGGCAATACCATTGAGGCACTACGTTTCAAGGAGGTGATATAATAGCGTATGTGGGCAAACCGTTTAAATGCAGAACCTCAACCGCTCAGCGTGGGATGCTGCGATCATGCAGCCACCTCTAGAATAGATAACAATCTTGTTGCGTCTCAATAACTCTCGTCTAGAGCAGCACTTAATTGGCGTAACGCAGTCTGCAAACATGGCTCTTGATGTTGTGTCGGAATCAACCGCTGACTACAAGAAATTGCAACGAGACGGGGAGGTATTTGGACAGCGTTTACAAAAATCTACACCGTCTAGAGATACGCAGAAAATATTATCGAGGCATTCCTGCGCGATATTTCTCCGCCAACCCGAAGCACCATGATTGGTCCGCTACTTCGGATCAAGAATGTTGAAGACACAGAATATGCGGTGCAGAAGAAAACAGCTTCATTGCTGGTTTTAGGACTGTACTTGAGTATAACCTAAATCGTCTTGATTTGTTTCTTCATCGTCTAAAACTCGATGTTCACTTCAGAGCGGCCCAACAGCATCGAAGAAACTTTGAACTTTCCAGTCACAATGTTCAAACCCCATGCCCAATTTGAAATCTTTGAAGCGACTAAATGTCTGGACAACAAATGGCATTAAGTTCCGTCTGCTTCGTCCGTTGTAATGACGTTGAAAAGAGGGACATCGATAGGATTGTAGAATGGACAATATGCGGACAAGAAGATCGGCACGATACCCACACTTCGAAGGCAGTTAATTATCTCGGGGTGTCTGTGGATCATAGCTTCGTCCATGATACACACCTAATCAGGTCCTGGATACTGGCGCACTCTAGATCCTGTAGCGTGGACTAAATCCTGGCAGCGCCTCGTGATCTCCAGTTGATCAAAGGTTTCTTCAGTGTTAAAAAAGTTGAAAACACCGTTGACACCGAGAAAGGCAAGAATTGATACGCGTGACTTCCGCTCAAAATCACCGCGAGCTACAGATATTTTGCCCTGGACGACGTACTCTCGCTTTCCCACCATCCATCTGTTGTCGAAAGACACTTCATATAGAAACACCAAGCTCAGGTGGCTGCAGTCCACATGACTAAACTCCTCCACAAAGCGGAATATGTCCCATTCCTCGATGTAAATCGCCCGACGCCCTAGCATCTTCCACGGCAAGCCGAGCGCATGGATGATTCTCCAGACTGAGCATTTGGAGATGACGACGCAGTGCGCTCGCTGGAAGGCGGCTATTGCTTCGTCTAGATAGGCAAGAGGATGTTGCTGGTAGAAGTTGAAAAGCCACATTCACCGGTCGTTTGTGCATTTCCTCTCCCTGGTCGTTTGGTAGTCTGAAATACCCGATTTTGCTGTATGTCTTCAGCCAGAAGCAGATGGTGTGCTCCGACTTATCGAAAACATGCGCGAGATGCTGCGGCAAGTACCCGAGCTTGATGCGGGCGTACAAGCAGTTGTAAACTGTGTTGGCGTGCGCTTGGTGCCGCGTTACGGCCTCCTCCAATGCTAGCAATGCGGAGTTCGAGCTTCAGTCACTTCAAGTTGCTGCCTAGCTAATTAATCAATTGGGGTCCAAGGATAGTTCATTTGTCGGATCTCAAAATGGAGTCAAACCACACCGTTCAGGAAGATTTGGACATAATTGACGCGTTTAAAATATTTGATTGTATTGTGCTTTGCAGATGGAATGTCCATCCGTTTTATAGCCTAGATCGAGCATGGTCGGAGCAAAACCAAAAACGAGATGGGAAGAGGCAGGCATCGATTTATTTTATCTGTGATCGAATTACCATTTCAAAACGGCAAAAAGGGTCGATTTACAGGATATCGATGTGGATTTGGTGGTCGATCGATCCCGAGCGGTCGATTTGACTGCCGTAGCAGCCAGTCTAGCTTGATCGATTTGTACATTTTTATAGACCTCGATTAAATAAAACGACCTCATTTTTTTTAAAATCGAGCATCAGGCTAAGTGAAAAGGACAAGATCATTGGAATGCACAATACTATTGTGGCTTGCAGTATTTTTGCCCATCGTTTTGACGTCGGATATCGTAGAGGTGCGACAAAATAAATCGGTCTGTGCGAGGGATAGGTTTATTTATTTCTGAGAGAAAGCGACCGTTCTGCCACTGCTGAAACTTCGTTAATCCGACCTCCCCCCAAAGTCACAGCCAACCGTCCGCAGCCCTCACCAGCAAGACACGAGGCTCCGGCAGGTAAAGCCTCACTACCTCCCCTGTATGATCTGTCTAGCTGCTAATATCCTCTCGTGTTTGTGTTCTTTTGTAGTATAAGAAGGCTAGACTGACAAACAAGGGCAATAGACTGGAGGGAGAGGCAGACAAACAGGTACTAGCGTCTTATATGCAGCAAATTACAAATGACTGGCTAATGTCTTTGCGTTGTTCATGTGGCGGCATAGGTGGCGAAGACACGTGACGTTCTTGTTCGGTAGAGCGTGTGTGGTGCGGTATCGTGGTTGCTAACAGACAACGAGATGCATCAACCACGCGGCGAGATAGCATGTAAGTTCCATCAAATGTCCTCTATGCCGCTTTACTTGAGTATATACTAATTAAATGTACGGTGCACTTGTGCAGATTAGTTTTTAATATACTGGAAGTGGCATTTCCAAAACACAATTGTCACCACAAGTCGAGTTGTCTGCAATTGCTAGTGTGTGCGTTTTGTCATGGATGCAAGAGAGAATCAAGCTGCGATTTCTACCAGTGAACCCGAAGGTAATTTACCAAGCGTTTTAACTGCCTGTTTAACTGTCCGAATTGGCGAAGCACACGGTAGTGCTCGAGGCGGTTGGAAGCAAGATGTGATGTTTGACATAGCCGAAGGTTACGATGTGTTTCGCGCAAAGTGCATTATGAAGTTTAATGCTTTAGCAGCAAGTGGTGACGTACTGAAGCGCAAGAAGCAACTACAATTGCGGGAGAACAGTGACATTTACCTGAAGCGATCGAGCAACGAAAATCAAGACAAATACATGCGATTGTCGACTTCAAATTTCGTGGAGTCTTTGAACCGGCGGTGGCAGCTTTTAAAGTCGAGTGACAGATCCCCAGGAAGTGGATTCAGATTCTTGGCGTTCCTGTATGTAAAAAACGCTACACCGATTGCTGCATCGGCTGACTTTCAGCGAGCTACCGAGAAGCGCATACAGCGAGCACGCTTGCAGCGTTTAGCTCACGAAGCTACCAACGCAGTTACGTTTGGTGCTATTACCGGACATCATCTTGACATCGTCAATGCGCGTCGTCCAGACAGCGCTGTCTTTCACGTTCCGGACGACAATACTACTGCTCAAGCGATGGAATTAGATAGACAGCGGGAAGCATTAAGAACCCAGCGCATACAGGTTGAAGAACAAGCGCTAGCTCAAACAACCATCATCAAACTGAAATGGAGTGGAGTGTGGATTCCTGTAGAAGTTGATGTGGTTTCACTGAGGAAAGCTATTGGCTTACCAGACCACGACATTTTTACGTCTGGAATCTATCACGAGTTCACGCCAACAGCTCCATCACAACCAAACCTAGAAGACTTTGAGCACAAAGAAGAAGAGGAGCATGAAGAAGAAGACAATGAAGGAGAAGCCATGGAACTCTCTGATTTAGGATTGATTTAGATCACTTGCTCGCCTGAATGTATTACACTTTACTCGTGTTTCTTGCAGCTATCGATTAAACCCTCAAATACTTTGTCTCGCAGCGAGAAACTGTTGTAGCCACAGTGCTGGAAAGACCCAAAAAAAAATTCTCGTTCCCGCTGGGTGCATTTGTTCATGGCTCCATCCAATACCAATTCTGGGTAGAGAGGAAATACAAGATTCGCGTGGCGTTGAATCCATCGTTTTAAAAGGCCGAAACCTTGCTCGATTGGGTTTAGCTGCGGACAGTATGGTGGAAGAAAGATCGGGCGAGCACCGCACGCATGAACCGCAGCTTGAAGCTCAGGATAAACGTGGATTTTCGCATTATCCATTACGACAATTGATCTTGGAAGTGGCCACGGGTTTAGCAGCGGGATGACATGCTTTAAAAAAGCCTCGTGAAATTTTCCTCTTGTAAACGTTCCTTCTGTCCATTCCCATGCAATAAACCCGGAGACGTCGAGTGCAGCCAAAATCGAGAGTCTCTTTCCCCGTCGAAATGGCAACCTCACGATAGCTTTCGTGTTTCGTCGGGACCACGCGTAGCGTCGATAAGCGTGGCGTCCATCCTTGGAAGTTTCATCAAGAAAAATTAATTGCTTGGCGTACGAGTAAAGTGGTAGCGGCTTTTCCTTGTAGATACGACTTTCGGCTGGAACTGCTTCGCGTGCCGCCTTCGACAACACCTTGCGGCTGAGATTTAAATCAAAGCTGAGAGCACGACAAATAGTAGAGGTTGAAATCGTTCTAAGAAGAGGAAATTGTATGGAGATGCTGTCTCGTAGCTCCTCAATGTAAAACGTTGGGTGGTCATCCACATACGCTTGCACAAACTGAAGTACCTCTGGTGGCCATTTGGTCCTCTTCTCCTTTTGTTCAGGCTTGTCATTGACAATGCCATCACTTAAGAAAAGAGCGTACCAGCGTCGAATAGACCGTAGCTTTGGACCTAGCAGCTCTGACACATGCGTGACAGGGATATTGTAGACGTGAAGGAGAGCGACTGCACGCCACCGAAAGTCGTCGGAGTAAGTCATACGACAGTGAATTAATAGGCGAAAAAAATGCAGCAAACTCAAAGCAAAGCAACGACCACTCATTTTTGCCGATTTAAACCAGCAAAACGGACTTTATTTGATTATTCGGGCTAGAACGATCTGTGTAAATCGTAGCAAGACAGGAGACATGCTCTTCCACTTCGGAGCTGCAAAATATATCGGACCCGATATATCGGATATCTTACCATCCGTTTTGCCAAAAAACCTGCAAGCCACAATATATGCTTTTAATTATCTATTAGTACTATTTATCTGAAAGTGCTTGAAAGTCAATTTACCGGTATTCGTATCAGTAGAAAACTGGCATGTGATGTCCACAGGCGATCTACCGGTATTTACATTCTGACGAAATGCGCGAAGTACCGGTAACGATCCAGCCGACCAAGACCCATGTGAAGGTACTACGTACTTCTATCGCTATGCAAAGTTCGTGGTGAAGATGTGAAATTTGAAAATCTTTCGCCAGGATGTCAATTTTACACGAAATGTCATAGAAACCTGTAGAGATGTAGCGCGTGAGATTCTCTGTTGAGCGGTGCCGTGTAGAGTGCCTAAATATTTCTACGGTCTGGTTTGCAGTGGCCGGCAACAACAACAGCATTTGTATGGGAGTACTTAAGTGGAATACGACAGTACTATCAAATGACTTGAATTTGTAAGCATGCCGCTTTTATTTTCGGACACGGTTTAAATAGATGCCCCGCTTATATTTTCGGACAGAAGTATAAAATATCATGACCCCCTCGCTGTCTCGCAGCAAACAGTAAGGCAGGAAAGATAATTATCAGAGATCGTCGTAAAGACAGTCTCAAACCAAACAAATACGATTAGATACCAATACGTGCAGGACACGGTTCGCTTCGAACGCCTGCAGTGCTTGCCTGTCTACATCAGAATTTACGACATAATCTTCGTAGTCTTTGAGGAACAGTCTTCTCAGCAACGGGCTTCACGCCCTTCACAGAAGTAGGATCAGCAGAGGCAGACTCACTGCCGATAACACCGTTCGATCCATCCTCGAATAGCGCACCAATACCGCTGCCGGAAGCGGTGCCAGTCTTTTCAGACTTGGTAGCCTTCGTAGTCTTGGAGGCCGGAGCAGGGGTCTCCTTGGTACCCTTTACCAGGGTGGGATCCGCCGAACCCGACTTGTCTTCGCTGCCGATAACACCGTTCGATCCATCCTCGAATAGCGCACCAATACCGCTGCCGGAAGCGGTGCCAGTCTTTTCGGCCTTGGTAGCCTTTGTGATCTTGGAGGCCGGAGCAGGGGTCTCCTTAGTACCCTTTACCAGGGTGGGATCCGCTGAACCTGACTTGTCTTCGCTGCCGATAACACCATTCGATCCATCCTCGAATAGCGCACCAATACCGCTGCCGGAAGCGGTGCCAGTCTTCTCAGACTTGGTAGCCTTCGTGGTCTTGGAGGCCGGGGCAGGGGTCTCCTTGGCTCCCTTCTCATCAGTAGTTTCGTCAAGAGCTGCAAAAGTGACAATTTTCTTCTCTTCGCCAGCCTCACCCTTGCATTTGGCTAGCCGCATAGCGCACTCGTTGGAGTACTTTTTACCATTCTCATCGGTCACGGGCGAGTATTCCATGGTACAGGCATCAGGGCAGGACTCAGCGTTGCTGCCAGAAGAGCTTTTTGCGCACTCACCAGAGTTTGCCACGACTAGTTCGGTCGCGTTACACTGAGCAACTGTAAACGCGCAGTCGTTCGTGTAAGTGACATGGTCGGAACCGCAAACAGGGTTGAAGTCGTCCGGGCACTCCGTATCACAGTCGTAATGGGAGCTGCCGGAGCCTTCGATCGAGTCCCAGCTCCAGTCCCACGAGCCTGAGTCGCTAGGGTACACCGCAGGGCCAGGACCTAAGTTTAATCCCCCGGAGCCATCCTTGCCCATGATACCAATCGATTTGAGCAGCTTAGGGTCTGTTTTCACACCAGCTGCACTCTCATCCCCAATAACACCGTTGGAGCCATCCGCGAACAAGCTGCCGATGCCGCTGCTAGGAGCAGTACCAGTTTTCTCCGACTTGGTCGTTTTCGTGGTTTTCGTGGCTTCCTCCTTTGTCGACAGTGTCGCCGGGTCGCCAGCGCTCACGGCGACAGCAGCGACGGCTGCGAGCACGAGGCCGACGGCAAGTTTCATTTGGGGAATATGCTTGGACCTGTTGAAAGGTGGCACTTGCGCTCAGCAAATTGTAAAATGACTGGCATATTTGTTATTTGTAGGGGCTTCCGCTGCCACGACTGCAACGTTATTGTGACAAAAATGTAGCCATCTGTTATGAAGATTCAGCAGCCCAAATCCTATAGCAACAGCTAGATATAAGGGGTAAAATCGGGCGTAGATTTCAAAAATGTGGTCAGAATTTGCTGATTCGCAGTCGTTTTTGCGCTACAAGACTATTTTTAAACTCTTTCCAGATGCCCCAGATTTACGGGAAACGGGTTGCCTTTGAGGCGGTCATTTGATTGGGCAATTCCCAAAACCACATGGATTTGCGCAAGAAAGTACAAGAAAGTACGCAACTGAACAGCAGCAAATCCGATTACGATTGTAACGATTTGAGTGCAAGGAAAAAACAAATATTTATTTAAACAGGCACCTTATCCTTCGCTCTGCTGGGTCGTAATCACGCTTCCTTCCGCGTTGTTTCACATATCAAATAATAGAGGTTAGCGTTAATAGCTGATAACAAACATGCACCGCTAAATGGCTGATGTGCACCTCAAATTTGGTCTCATTGTAGGCTCTGTAGGTGCTCGTCACAGTCGTAACAGTGCCGTGTGCTATCTGTAGACACTCAGCAACCAGGTCCCGGGTTCGCTGCCCTCTGAAGAGGCCATCTTCCTTAGTTTTGAACATGAAGTCTAAGCACCGTACTACGTAATCCTTCTGGCCTGGTGCCAGCTCTTGCTGCGAGGTGCTTGGCTCAGACATGTTAGTAAGGACGCAAATAGCTCACTAGATGCACGAGATGCTAAGGAACATTTACGCAGGCTCCTTGTTCTATTTTGGTGCCAGCTCGAGAAGTTTCGCCTTTTCAAATGGCATGTCAAAATAATCTGGTCCAACGTTCATTGACGAATATAATAGTATCTTCCATTTCCCATCTGGAGAAAAATTGCCTTCACCGTATTTGTACCCTACAGTATAGGGCTTAGGGTTTTGCGAGAGGAACTTGGATGGTGTAGGGCCTACACCATCCAAGTTCCTCTCGCGGATTTTTTTTTTCGCGACACGTACAAGCAGCGAAATCAAATACCGGTATGGAATTTTTTTTATCTTTTTAAAAAATGCGATGGTTTTCAATAATGATTATTGACTTGCAAAGCCATCGCAATACAAAGTTATAAAACATGTACTTCGAGAAGTAAGAGCCCATGAGTGTCAAGATCGAGCTATTATACATGTAGGTATTGTTACAAGCAAATGAACCTGCTCATACTAAAAGTATAATGATTGTGCGGCTCAGTTGTCGTACGCCATCTTGTGTATCAAGAGCAAACATATTTTTTTTTTTAGTACATTTTTAAGAAGCTAAGTTTAATAATAAAAATGATTTAAAAAACTTTAAAATGGTCAAAAATTAAAAAAAGTAATAAACTGGTTTTAGTTTTAACACAAATAGAAACTTCCGGTATTAATACGTGCGTGAACTATTTAAATTTGACAGCCTGTTGTGATACAAACTGCTGTGCTACCGCCTCTGGCGATCTGGAGTAGGGCAGTCGTGGGAGACCACCGCTGCTCTCGCCAGAACGCCACACACGTGTGTCAAGACTGCAATGCCGTTTGTTGTCGTATGGTGGAGCACTTGTTGCGTGTTCCAGGGGATTTTCGTAGAGCTGTAAGTCGTGGTGAACGCTTTGTAATCAATAATGTGACCTCAGTGGTGCGCACGTGGTTTCTGGAGGAGTCATTGGATATCTCGGGCCTCGTGTGTACGAGTAAAGTTGGTCATGTCCGCTGGGCTTTTGTGCTCGCCACGTACTTTCTTGCGTCGGAACGAGATCTATGAGCGCGCTTTTCAGCAGACTTTACTCAAGGGTGATGATACCGATACAAATGCTGCTATCAAAGGCAAAGTATTGGGGTGGATTACAAATGCCGACATCAAAGGCGGACTATTGGGTGCGGAATATTGGCGGGGTGGAGCCTATTCCATCTCGCATGCGAGAAGCTGTGGCAAAACAGGCCCCGTTGACTATTGTGTAGTACAGGTCACAAAGGAAGCTGAGAAACTCTTTAATGGAGATCGAGTGAATTAGGAGAGTGAGGCGAAATGCTATCACCCGTTGGTAAGACATTGACGCGCTAAGTTCATGTGCTTTATGGTCGGAAGATATTTCGGTGAAACAAGTAGGTATACGCAGTGTATTGGTTACGCCTTTTTCATCAGAGAACGCATCGTGGGAGTCTTACGTCGACACCCACTCCTTCAGTTCATCTTCATGGTTTAGGATTGCTGGAAAGGGGTATTATCCGAGTCAGACGAGCTGAATGTACTCCCACGGAGAGATTGTGACGGCTTCGCAAACTTGGTTGAGCCTCGTATACGTTGAGCTTTCGTCGAAATGGGTTCATCCGCCATTTGAATCGGAGAATCAGAGTTTTGACTACCTTCCAATGGGTAGCTTGAGTCGTCAACATGGCTATCAGTAGAATCAGAAGCAAACAATGAGGCATCCAACGATGATGATGCCGACGTCGAGGCGGACGCTGACTCGGTGGACGGAGTCTTCTTGCCCTTCACCGGTGTAGTCGTCCATTCCGACGAGCTTCCGGTTTCCTCACTGGCCGCAGATGTGTCTTCGCTGGCCGCAGACGCGTCCTCGCTGGCCGGCTCGGCTTCCGACGCATCCGATGCTGCAGTCGATGCCGACGCAGAAGCCGACGTCGAGGCGGACGCTGACTCGGTAGACGGAGTCTTCTTGCCCTTCACCGGTGTAGTCGTCCATTCCGACGAGCTTCCGGTTTCCTCACTGGCCGCAGATGTGTCTTCGCTGGCCGCAGACGCGTCCTCGCTGGCCGGCTCGGCTTCCGACGCATCCGATGCTGCAGTCGATGCCGACGCAGAAGCCGACGTCGAGGCGGACGCTGACTCGGTGGACGGAGTCTTCTTGCCCTTCACCGGTGTAGTCGTCCATTCCGACAAGCTTTCGGTTTCCTCACTGGCCGCAGATGTGTCTTCGCTGGCCGCAGACGCGTCCTCGCTGGCCGGCTCGGCTTCCGACGCATCCGATGCTGCAGTCGATGCCGACGCAGAAGCTGACGTCGAGGCGGACGCTGACTCGGTGGACGGAGTCTTCTTGCCCTTCACCGGTGTAGTCGTCCATTCCGACAAGCTTCCGGTTTCCTCACTGGCCGCAGATGTGTCTTCGCTGGCCGCAGATGTGTCTTCGCTGGCCGCAGACGCGTCCTCGCTGGCCGGCTCGGCTTCCGACGCATCCGATGCTGCAGTCGATGCCGACGCAGAAGCCGACGTCGAGGCGGACGCTGACTCGGTGGACGGAGTCTTCTTGCCCTTCACCGGTGTAGTCATCCATTCCGACAAGCTTTCGGTTTCCTCACTGGCCGCAGATGTGTCTTCGCTGGCCGCAGACGCGTCCTCGCTGGCCGGCTCGGCTTCCGACGCATCCGATGCTGCAGTCGATGCCGACGCAGAAGCCGACGTCGAGGCGGACGCTGACTCGGTGGACGGAGTCTTCTTGCCCTTCACCGGTGTAGTCGTCCATTCCGACAAGCTTCCGGTTTCCTCACTGGCCGCAGATGTGTCTTCGCTGGCCGCAGACGCGTCCTCGCTGGCCGGCTCGGCTTCCGACGCATCCGATGCTGCAGTCGATGCCGACGCAGAAGCCGACGTCGAGGCGGACGCTGACTCGGTAGACGGAGTCTTCTTGCCCTTCACCGGTGTAGTCGTCCATTCCGACAAGCTTCCGGTTTCCTCACTGGCCGCAGATGTGTCTTCGCTGGCCGCAGACGCGTCCTCGCTGGCCGGCTCGGCTTTCCGACGCATCCGATGCTGCGGTCGATGCCGACGCAGAAGCCGACGTTGATGACACCGATGGTGTAGCTGGCTGGGGTGTTGGATTAGTCGTTGCTGGTGTAATGCTGGTCCAAATTGCACCAATTGAGTCTATTTCGTCTCCACCTCGACCGAAGAAACCTCCAAGCTGGAAGCCCTCCGGAGCTGTCACCGACTTGCTTTCTGCAGTCTTTGTTCCTCCCGATATCGTGTGACCCGCACTCGTACCAAAGCTCAAATAGAAAATGCGTGTGTGGTCATTTCTCTTTCCCCAATGAGCCTCCATCGACGTGATGTACTCACCAGCACCAAGCGAGAGAGTATTCAAGTCTCCTCCGGTTCCACCGTGAGTGAATATCGTCGCGGTAGGTGCTGTGACTTTAAGTGAAATACCATCTACACGCTTACCAGCTCTAATCGTAATCGACGCAATGGTTTGCCCTCCAGATACTGCAGCTTTATCCGTGAATTCGTTTCCATGGGGACCACCAACGCTTTCACTTAGCTGGACAGAGTCTTCCTCGGAGACGACAGGCGCAGGGGTTTCTGTCGTTACTGGTGTTTCAGTAGCTGCAGCATCAGGAGCCTTTGTTGCAGCAGAATCCGAAGCCTCTGTTCCGGATGAGCTGCTAGCCGCAGACTCGTCCTCACTAGCGGAATCGGTCTCGGAATCATTCTTAAACACATCGTCCCAGGACTCACTGGCACTCAACGAAGCGCTTGCACCCTGCGATCCGAAAGTCGAGTCGAGAAGGCTATCCTCGCCGTTGTTACTACTACCACTACCGGACGACGCAGATCCACTGCCATCAACGGAAGCTGACGCTGATAATGAAGCCGTCGCCATGGAGGCTTCAGCCGAGCTGCTATTCTCCTCGCTACCGCTTTCCTCACTGTCTGCATTTTCATCGCTTGAGGACGAGTCCGATTGTGCACTTTCATCGCTATTGGACGATGAACCAAGTAATAGGTCATCTAGATTGTTGTCGCTGCTGGAGCTTGGAGCTTTTGAACTAGAACTAAATAGGTCATCCAGATCAACTTTGCTCCCACTTTCATCGTCTGGCATGCTGTCATCGTCAACTACCGGTAAGGAACCACTACCGCTTTCAGATGCCTCAATGCCAGTTTGGCTTGTGCTGCCGAGACTTCGACCCGACGTCACGGTGACGGCCACTGCCGCGATTAAAAGCCGGGAGACCGCTCTCATCGAACTTGTCCACGACTTTAAAATTGATGCGCTAAGAGCTTTTCAGCGTACACGCCGCGATCAAGCCAGGTGCTGGCAATAATACCAGCCTGGATAGACCCCCATCCAAAGAAAACGGAACTTCCCAATCCAACGTAGAAGTAATGCTTGTCGACATTCCATGTGTCGACTTTCGTCAGTTCGTTCTTTTGGGAAATTGCAGGATTCAACTTTAAAATTAATTCGTTTATGAACAAATTGTATTATGATATTAATAGTTATAACAGCTTTCAAAATATCTACAGTACGGTACCCCGTTTTCGCGCCCTTGTACTTTTAATAAACCTCCAGATGTGTTGCTCCTAAATCCAAGTGAACATATGTTTGTTATCTAAAAGTCTGATTTATTTGCAAATCCTATATGGTCCACCCCCGCGAAAACTGGGCGCAGTACTGTATTGTGTGTCACATAAATGACACACAATAGATATTTAAAGATTTCTTGAAAGCTGAATAAACTTGATGGCTTTGTAGTTTGCTCCCACCAAGCCCCTCGTGGTATTACGCACTTTCATCAGTTCGAGGGCTGCCGCTGAACGACACCTAGGCTTGTGGTTACAATGGCGTGCCCCCTACAGTGTGAGTTAAGGTAGGAGCTCCCAAGCGGTCCCCACGTCCCGGAGCTGTAACCGGGTACGAAGCCCCAAGTGTACCCCTGGTTACATGAAGTTTGACACATTAACACTTCGGAATACCTGGTACATGGTACCAGGGTCGTCAGATGCCAGCCATTGGCTGATGACACAGCTTTGACTTATAGTTGTAAATTCAACTCAAGCTTAGCCTACCTATAAATACATTCAGTGAACAACTTACCTTAAATTGGTCACTTCGCCCCCTTCGACAAAAGTGACCTGTGAACTACTCTTCACTGAAAGTTTGTATACTATCGGAAGCCGACTTTCTCTAGTGCAAGGTGCTGTGTGACCCCGTCACACTTGGTAACACCCGTTGTCAATCCACGCCGACGCGGGTAGACTACCTGAACCTCTCTGGAGCTTGTCGCAATGGATAGGAGTGACTGTTCCCATATGAGCGATTCGAGTCGGCTCGGAAGATGGCTGGCATCTTCGGGATGGAGGCCCTGCAGAGCCTGGGGGCGTCAGCACCGGCCGAGCAGCTCGAGCGTGTCGATGCTTTTGACGCCTACGCGCGAGGGCTCATCGCACATGTGCGGGGAAATCTGCAGGCTCCGGCGGCGGAAACATGTCGCCACACCCGAAGCCAATACGGCTGAATATGAAGCCGTATGAACTGAAGGAAGGTGAGAACCTTCACTTCTGGGCTCGAGAGGTAGAGCTCGCGATGAACGCAGCTCTGATCTCGACCGAGCAACAAAACAATTTTCGCGTTGCTTTTGCGCTCTCCAACCTTAGCGGTCATGCTAAGAGTTGGGCGTACAAGAGGGAGGCGACATCGCCTGGATGTTTCACATCCTGGGCTCAGCTGTGCGAACAGCTCCGAGCCGCGTTCCTCCCGGCGAGCTACGAGTACCGGCAGCATTCGCGCTTCCTCTTATTTGCAAGAAAGGCGCGAGCTGCACGAGTACGTCGAAAATGCGGGAGCTCACGGCGTCCCTAGCAGACAACCCACTCAACGATCACATCAAGGTAGCTGTGCTCATGGATGACCTTCGAGTGGGACCGGCGCGCACTCAGATGTTTTGAATGCAGTCAAGCACCCTCAAAGAGGCGATTCAAGTGTCTCTTCAAGGAAAGTCAACCATCGCCAGGGCGCACGCCGGCCTCAGCGTGGCCAGGGAATTCTGTGCTGAATCCCGGCTGGGCCAACCCCACCGGACCAGTTGCGAGCCCACCGAACAGCGAGACATTAGCTGCTTCGGCTGCGGGAAGATGAGTCACTTCACGCGTGACTGTCCCGCGGAGAGACACCGCAGGCAGACTTTCCCCAAGCCCGTCCTTAAGGGTCGCTGGCAGAAGTTAGGATCCCGGGGACAGGGGAACGCCGGAGACCAGTAGGGGTGGATCGCCCTACTGGGGAAGAGCTAAGTCTTCGTGAAAGGTGCGCGGGAACTTAGCGCCACAGAGTCTTCGCACTCTCAAATCGGCGAAGTGCAGCAGCGGCTGCTTGTAGTACACGGATGTATACGGGGATACGATCACCCCTTTAAAATCTTGATCGATTCTGGGGCGTCGAAGAACTTCGCACGCCACCAGACGGTTGCTCGTTCTAGCAACAATATGTCCGATGCTGTGAGAAAAAGCAAGGACAACGGGACGGTGTCAGTACGACTGGCCGATGGGAAGGTCGTCACTGTCTCGAACATTTAAATGGATCTAACCGTCAAGCTTGAAGCCTTCGACAGTCCAGATCAGTTTACTGTTCTCGACATGGATCCCTACGATTTGGTCTTGGGCATGCCCTGACTCGAGAAGCACGAGCCCTGGATCGACTGGCGAGGAAGACAATTTGTGCCAGCCGCCCTACAAAGTCCGAAATAGCATTGGTCAGTCGTGCTCCCACATCCGTCAGGACTCGGGATACCCGCAAGGGCTGTCAAGGTACCGAAGCATCCGGCAGACGCTTGGGGGTCGTCGACGTATATGACGACTCCGAGCTTCGATGGGGGCGACGCTAAGAGGTGCTGACCAAGTGGGTAGCTTAGGCCCACAAGCGAGTAGCACAGCTCCGCAGACAGCTGCAACTGTCACGAGCGCTGGTAATAGCTTATTCAAGGTGGGTAACAGAGTTCCACACTCGGTCGCCCAGACCTTAACTGAAGAAGAAGACGTCGGATACGTCTCCTGTGTGGATAACACAGTGCCACACAAGGCCGTCCAGACCATAACTGAAGAGGAAGACGCGGAATGCGCTTCCTGTGTGGGTAACATAGCACCACACGAGGCCTCGAGTGCCTCGGATGTCGGCACCACGACATCCCCAGACGTGAGTAACGAAGTTCCACGTCACTATCGCCGTCGCCGACGACGCTGCCGCCGTTGAAAGTCGGATCTGAACCTCGTTCAGATCGACGTAGTTCCAAGCGACTCGGAGTCTAGGGACCGGGCTCCTCCGACACGGCCGATGGAAGAGTGTAGTCACATCTTCGATGGCGAGACCGGTTTACATGTCAAGGCATCTGGTGTAGTTATTTACTTAAGTACATAATACTAGTACGGCTTAATCGCTTAATTAATCAACGCCCAAATTTTTTCATTAAGTCTTGGCATGTACACAGAGCTTCCATTGATTATTTTAATGTCATAGTTTCCGCCAGCTCAATTGCATGTGCAGTGGTAAGCATTATATTTATTTCATGCAACGATGAATTCTTCTTGTACAGAAGTCGATTTTGAACGAGATACAGTCCCCTCGGTGTATTTCTTCAGATTGTACCAGCTTGGTTCCCAATGGTAAGCAGCATACAAACTTAAAAGTCCGGTCTTTAGAATACCTAGCTCTTCGTCAGAGGGAAGATTAAGTGAAGTTTATCTAGGTACCAGGCACGATATTAGTAAGTTCAAGCTTATAAGATTGTCATTTTACTTTTGATGCTAATCTAAAAAGGTTAACCCCTTAGTTCCCGGCCTAAAATATGATGGTACATTTTGACCTCGTCCCATATACAGATATAAAGGAATTTGTATGGATTTCAATTAAGTCCGGACATCTTGGCGCGGGTTCGGGGTGGTAAAAACGACATGCCAGTGTGTAAAGTACGGATTCTCCAACATAAAGGAGGGTTTATGTAGTACATTGAGACGATCATATGCAGCTACGCTGTATAAATAAACATAGGATATGTACTGTTTATTGATTAGCCTATCTTTGTGTTGTTGCATACGTCCAGCAGCGGTGAGTTCATTTATTATAGCCAATAACAAGAAAGATCAAGTGCCGTATCAATTGATTGCTCCTTGCAGAGACATGCACGACCTCACGTAGACGGCGCAAGCACTACGCCTCCTCCTCCACTGCTTCATTATCTTCTTCGCTCGACTCCCCAGCACCAGCACCAGCACTTGCTCCGCTCTCGCCTGCCTGCTGCCTGCGTTATCGCTTCTTGCCTGGCCGCGACGCTGGCGGTCGCTCACGTGTCCTGTGCTCTTGCAGTAGGTCGCGCGAATGTCGTTGCCGTTGTTCCAATCAGAATGTCAAATGCTGAAGCACGTACATACCCTGCCTTCACGCGGAACGTTGCATAGGTATTTACTAATCAAAACGAGTAGCAAAGCTTATGGTAAGGTACTAGCGAGCTACGCACGTTTGTTCCCGTTCGAGCACTCCGGGCAGAAGTATTTCGTAAACTTGCGAGACTTGACATGTAGATGTCGCAGACTTTGCATGATCGGTGGCGTCGCTTTACACGCTGCTCGCAATCGACAGTATCTGGGTTTTCTTTTAAACAATGTCCGTCGATAGCTGACGATGCGCTTCCTTGTAGCTGTGTTGAATCTGCTCTTGCCGGCGAGGGGGCAGTTCTATCTTGCGCAGATGTCGCTTGCTGCACCAGTACAGTCAAGCCCACCATAAGTTAGTTGTTATGTTGGACGACTGCTGAAGCAGATGAGGCTATGTTGACTGGTCAACATTTGACTTACCTCAATCTCGTCAAACGCTTCGATTGAATCTACTGCCAGTAGCTGCTCCATCAATTCCTCAAAGAACGAGAAGAGTTTTGGCGGGCGCCTGCTGTTCACCTTTCGATAGTGTCGATGAACGATAAGCGCGTTCACGAGCGCCATGTCCAGAAGCCCCAGAAACAAAGTTTTGTAGTACTTGCGTGTTTTGTAGTAAATTTGCACGCTGTAACGTTGCAACAACCGGAGTTGATTATGGACATCGACCCCACCCATCCAGCGGTGGTAGTCGCGAACAAGCTCTGGAGCCGGCACCGGCGTCATTTCACCGTGGATGCGTCTCACTAGAATACAAATACAATTAGTGCTAACAACCAAATAGGAGCCCAATGCATGTAGTACGTACTCACGGTGCGGTTTGGCGGTTGCTTCCACTTGAGAGCAGTGCACCCGGGCTACGGTCCATTCCCATGGCAGCGGTTAGTTGCGAAAACATCTTGTTTTGAGCCAGCTTGATAGTACCTTGCGGAGGCACCAGTTCCTCGCGCCTGTTCACTTTTTTTTTCTTTTTCGTAGTGATCACTCCGCCAGCGTAACCTGATCTATCCGTCTGTATCGTCCCCGTTAGATACATCCGATAATGAAGCAGCTCCAGCGCCAGCTTGACCGACGTGTAGAACAGGTCGGTGACCACTAATCTCCATGGGGACGTCGGTGACGGAGATAAGAGAGCTTTCATGTTTCGAAGTTCAGCCGCTTCTCCAGTGTTGTTAGTCTTTGAAACCGGAGTACGTAGATGTGGCTTCGCCCCGCAATAAATCTCAATCCTAGCAGGCAAACACATCAACAGAGACGAGTAAGCTAATATTATGCTGTATCAACAGTTGGGGCAGGATTCTTATGTTGGACAAGTCAACATAAGTACTTGGGCCAAAAACAAAAGGCAAGCCGAAGCTTGCCCCACAGTTACCTCATGCAGTACGCGGTCTTGGCACACGCAGCGACAAACACCTTCGTCCCCCACTTGTGGGGCTTGTCCTTGTTGAAGATCCTCATGGGATTGTATCGCGAGCGCGAAAGCAGTGTTGCTTCATCGAAGCTGATGACTGGGGGAGCTCTGTATCCACGAGCGAATGTTCGCTGTAGCACGTCGAGCACCGGTCGAATCTTCCACGCTCGGTTTGTACGGGCTTGTGGCGACTTGTTGCTCGAAAAGTGTAGATATCCCATTATGTAAAAAAGCGATTCTTTCCCATCACGAGGCTGAAGTGGTTTGACGGTAGAACTCCGACTTTTATGGTTGACCAAAGCGCTGCAATGCCTTTCCGGATGGGGACCAACATACGTGCAATCAGCAATGCCATAACTTGAAGGACTTCGTAAGTTTGTATTTCTTCAGCTGCTGACAACCGCCGTCTGATCTCAGCAAGATCTTCTGCCTCGCCACCTCTACGCTGTTGCTGTCTGCAATTTGAGCGGGCCCTCGTAGGGATTGACTGTGTGTGATAACGGTTGCTTTCGACAGCAATTTGGGACCGAATCTTCGGCGGCAGGAAAAAAAAGAGCAATGCCAGCGGATCGTCCCCAACGCGTAGCACGCTGTCACTTGGTCCGTATGGCCCATCATACAATCTAGCATACGTTGGGTCTGGTCCAAACTAAGTCGCGTCTAGATACAAAACACAAGAACAAAAACTATGCTAGCCTTTATGCTAACTCAGAAACGAAACGAAAGGATTATGTTGGATTCGGCCAACATAACGTACCATACTCCCAGCCATCGGTACGCATTGCAGTGATCAGTGGTGCGTTCTTCGCTGCGGACAACCACGCCGTGTTTGAAAGCTCCTCGATGTCGTGGTCCGAATCTTCATCTGTCAGCTCTCCAATGTCCTAATCACCGTCCCAAGTATCGTCATCAGCATCCTCTTCGTCTTCAGGTTCCTCACGAAGCTCTGGGTCCTCATTGGAGTTGAGCCCGGTGCATTCGTCAGCCCTTTCGTCCATAAAGTTAGGGTTTGTGTCAATGACACACGCCGGTACACCGTGCACAACGCTCGCTTCGTAAGCACTCTCGTCTTCGTCACCTTGCATTCTCTGTTTGCCACACGTGACAAATGTTGGATATTTTGTTAGACGTGTTGTCACCCACAATCCTTCTATGTTGAATAAACGAACAAAACGCACCGTGTCATCGTCGCCATCGCTGTCGTCTTGTAGGAGAGAGCGGCGATGCTCTCTTGTCGGCACTTGCGTACTACGCTTTCGTTTTTCAGCACTGTAATCAGTAGTAGCTAACGTGATATCAGACTGTTGGGCAGGCAGCGCAGTCTCAACGCTCAAAACCATGTCCGCGACGACTTCTGTCACCTCCGTCTCGTGGTCTGCTTCCACCTCCATCGCGTCCGCTATCGCAGTTGTCTCTATCGTCTCCTTCGCTTCAGCAATCGTCTGGTTTCGCGAGCCCTCTTTTTCGCCCGCCGTGTATGCAAGCTGAGCGCTTGCTGAAGGAATATACAAACCTTTATACTGCGCCACTTCCATATCTGCCGTTGTGCGCTTGGCAGCCTTCTTCCTTGTCGCCTTCTTCGCCTTCGTCTGCCCTGCTCCATCGCTGCCGCTCTTCTGTTCTGTCCGTCGAAAGCGGCGCTCGTGACGCTCACTTAGCAGAGCCTCGCGACAGAGGCGACTTTCTTGCTCGGTGAGGTGGTGACGCGTGTCGGCGCAACCATGCTGCTCTCGGCCGTCGTTTAGAAGAGTGAGGCAGTTGGTGGCTGGTGGCCACTCGCTCGAAAGTGGGTGTGTACCTCCCTTTTCTAACTCATTCAACCAAACTTAACCTAAGCCTGTGCATGTGACCTTTTTACACTCATGTCAATGACTTCATTTCACTATAGCCGGGAACGGGGGGATATGGACCGTTGCCCCATACAAAATTCAGGTATAAGTTTTGCTTATGTTGGACCTCCAACAAAATAAAAAAGGTGCATCAGAAGTGAATTAGGTTATACACCCCTTATGTTGGAAGATCCAACATCTTACCTCTCTAGTGGAGTGTGTTGTCTGTCCGTATGTCTGTCACGGGCTAGGGCTAATAAATGTAGCGCAAATGCGCGCATTCTACTGGCTGCCGAGCGCAGCGAAGGCGGCGTCGATTCGCTAAAAAGCTGCCGAGCGCAGCGAAGGCGGCCTCCATTGGCTAAAATCGGTATTGTGAATTTACACACTATATGTGGACTACATATCGTACTTAAAAGCGCCGCTTAAATTTCATTTTGCTCTCATTTTCAGCTGCGGTATGCAAGGTCACGCAGAGGGCGCTGCCTGTGTACGCGTTAGTTAGCATAATTAAAAGGCACCGATAAGCACACACGTACGATATCGTGGTAGGAGCTGCTGAACAAAATTGTAAGCTCTGTTGACCTATACTCCGACTTAAACTGGAGATTTAGTACTTATTGAATATAGAATGATGTTTTAGACTTCGTAGTACATTTCTAATAATTAAACTTACAATACTGTTTTGCGTAGCACTATTTTGAAGACTTTTCATATTTTTGCTTGCAGTTATTTGTAGTAGTGGTACACGTAAGAGTTATATCAGTGTTTAATAATAAATATCAATTGTACATGTATTACTATTACTAATAATGTGAAAGCTTTAAAATATGACTATTGTGACTTACACCCCTGCACCCCACACTGCCTCCGGGAGAAATATCACATTCCTTTGTATTTGCGCGCGTAGTGTGTGACCTTAAGAGATTATGTGAGCTTTCCAACAATATATGTTGCGTACATCAAACAAAATGTTTGTGATCAAGTTTGCGCGGAAGCACGTGACTCAGCAAGAACACGAAACACGATGGGATAGAAGAGCAACACAAAGCACGGAAAGCAACGGACGATGATAGAAGACTTAGCCTATGCAAACCACGAAGTTTCATGCGTAGCGTGAAAGACGGAAAAACACGCAGTCATGAAAAGGACAGAGGGACAAGAATATGACGGGAGCGTACAGACCACGGAAGTGAAATAGATATACAGACACCCCAGCATGCTAAAATGGGTGGCTACGGAAGAGTACGCACGTAGCGGTAAGAGTGCATGGACAGCAACTCTCCCATAGCACCACGGAAGAGCACGGAGCACGGTCGTCGGACCAGGCATGAAGCGGCGGGAGTCCGAAAACGGGAAGTCATCGAGCATTAGAGCCCGATGAACCGGATCTCACCGAGCCAGGGAGCACGATACTACGGTAGCTAACAATCACACGGACGATAGACCAGCCGCGACACCACAAGCTAGCACGATAGCATGGGTTGTGCCACTAAGCCATGGGAGATCGCAGCCGCAGAGCTATAGACGTAAAATCACAGTGCCGCGGAGAACGATACCAGTGTTGAACCCGAGCTTACCGAGCCACGGAGGACAGTACTACATTAGAACTAGATTGCACGAGCGGCGGGCCACCCACGAAATAAACGGAGAGGTGGGCGCTTGGGGTGACCACGATTGCACACCACGGAGCACGAAGCCATTGTAGAGCACGATAATATACGGAAAACGCAGATGCACTGCGCGAGTACAATACATTAGACAGCATTACCACACCGGAGTTGCACGATAGCGTGATAACGTAGTCGATGGAACCTCGTCAGGAGAGCACGATACACGGGTGACGGAACAACACGACTGCGTGGAGGCACGAAACCACGGAATAGCACATTTTGGCAAGCGTACCGGCGATTGGAGGGCACCGGCCACGAAAGACTACGTACCACGAAACCGGTGCAACCCACATAAACGTTTGAGAGCAGGAAATATGTAGCAGCCACATAAAACGCAATACTTAAGAGCATGAACCCTAAAGAGAGAGCGCATAACCGCTGAGCAGCGTATGCCACGGGTGAGCGAGAACCACGAAACCGGGAAGAGCACGAAAGAGCATGGACCATTGCAGAACATGACATCCAGCCTGTAGTACGGGGTAGCGGAAACGTTCCAAGCCACGATATTATACGGGGCCGAATGAGACTACGGAAAAGCAAGTGGTTCAATACACGATGCCAAGATCTACTGGGGTGAACGACGCTAACAACGTACGTGACATTAAGAAGCACCCAAATTTGCGGCCACCGCATCTCCAACAAACCATGTTACTCCGCCGCGTAGCGCGGCGAACGGCTAGTCTTACCCCTCTAGTGGAGTGTGGTCTGCGTCCGTCATCCGTCCGTAACGGGCTAGGGCTAATAAAACTCACGCTATACGCGCGTTCTACTGGCTGCCGAGCGCAGCGAAGGCGGCCTCGATTCGCTAAAAAGCTGCCAAGCGCAGCGAAGGCGGCCCCCATTGGCTAAAATCGGTATTGTGTTTTGTACACACTATATGTGGACTACACATCGTAATTAAAAGCGCCGCTTAAATTTCATTTTGCTCTCATTTTCAGCTGCGGTATGCAAGGCCACGCAAAGGGCGCTGCCTGTGTACGCGTTAGTTAGCATAATTAAAAGGCGCCGATAAGCACACACGTACTATATCGTGGTAGGAGCTGCTGAAAAAAAGTGTAGGCGTTGGTATATTTCGGCCTCAATCGAAACTTTAGTACTTATTGGAAATAGAATGATGCTTTAGGCTTCGTAGTAGTGTTGTACTAATTTAACTTACAATATTATTTTGCTTAGTACTATTATTAAGGCATCTCATATTTTTGCTTGCAGTCATTTGTAGTAGTACGGTAGTAGTACACATAATTTTTTTTCAGCGCTCGAAAATAAATCACAATTGTACTACTTTTAGTAATATTGCGAAAGCAGTAAAATATGACTTTTGTGGCTTACACCCCTGCACCCCACACTGCCTCCGGGAGAAATATAATCTTCCTTTGTATTTGCGCGCGTAGTGTGTGACCCTAAGAGATTGTGTGAGCTTTCCAACAATATATGTTGCGTACATCAAACAAAATCGGAAACAACGTTTGTGATTAGGTTAGCGCGGAGGCACGTGCCTAAGGAAGAACACGAAACACGAAGGAACACCGACCCACACTATGTACACGATGTACACGATGGGATAGAAGCGTAACACGAAGCACGGAAGGCCATGGACGATGATAGAAGACTTAGCCGATGCAAACCACGAAGTTTTATGCGTAGCGTGAAAGACAGAAGAGCACGCAGCCCTCAAAAGGCCAGTAGGACAAGAATATGACGGGAGCGTACGGACCACGAAAGGGATTGAAATGTATAGACAGCCCAGCATACTAAAAGGCACGGCTACGGAAGAGCACGCACGCTCGAAGCCACGGTAGAGCACGTAGTGGTAAGAGTGCACGGACAGCAATTCTCCCATAGCACCACGGTAGAACATGAAGCACAGACGATGAACCTAGCACGAAGCCACGGGAGAGCACAAGCGGTATATCACCGAGCATTGGAGCACGATGCCAGGGTAGAGCCAAGCCACGGAGCACAGTATTACGGTAGCTCTTGATAGCTCGGACGACAGACCAACCACGATACCGCGAGATAAAACGATAGCACGGACGGTGGCCCAGCCACTAATCCGTGAGATTACACGCAGCAACGAAAGCTATAGACGGGAAATCGCGGAGCCACAGAAGGCGATAGCACGATTGTACGGGCGGCAGATCAGCCACGGAAGCACCGGGGAGCGTTTCGGGATATTACGATTGCACAACGTGGATAAGGATGTCATTGTTGAATATAATTTAGCACTGGAAATAGCATAATGTACTGCGATCGCATGATAGCGCGATAACGCGGTCGATGAAGCCACACCAGGAGAGCACGTTACACGGGGGACGGATCCATATAACTACGGAATAGCACCCGTCGGCGAGGGTACCTTCGACGAGACGGCATGGTCCATGAATGAAAATGGACCACAAAACCTGTAAACCTCACTCAAGACCTTGGAAACACGGAATAACTAGTAGCCACGAAAGGGTGTCGTACTACTGAAAAGCATGAGCCCAAAATAGAGAGCGCATTTACGGAAAAGGGCACGATCCACGGAAGAACATAGACACCAACCAGTAGTACGGAGCAACGGACGCGTACGAATTAACGATATCGTTAACCGCCACATGAGACTACGAAATGACAGGTGTTTTAAGTGCACGACACAACATCGTACGGGGATGGCCGAAGCCTCGGGGTACGAGATCAGACTGAAAGCACTCACCACACGAAGTACTTAAAATTGCGGCCGCCTTATCTCAAACAAACCTTGCCACTCCGGCGCGTAGCGGCGGCGAACGGCTAGTATTAAAGTATCAAGGCTAGCACGGTCCGTCACACGGAGCGCTCAGATTTTTGAGCCTTATCATTGGCTGCCGAGCGGAGCGAAGGCGGCTTCGATTGGTTAAAACGAAATGATGTAACTGACATAAAAAAATTCATGTGGTTCACTGTGACGGGGTCACACAGCACCTTGCGCTAAAGGAAGTTATCTTCCGAGAGTATACAAACTCTCAGTGAACGGCAGTTCACAGGTCCCCTCTTTAATTAAAGAGAGGGAAGTGACCTAAATAAGGTAGATTGTAAACTGAGTATATTTATAGGTAGGTTTAGTTTGTGGTTAATACAAACTATCAGTTACCTATAGAAATGCAATGTCATTTAACCAATGGTTGGTTTTGAATGACCTTGGTACCTTGTACCAAATATTCCGGAGTATGACATGTCATACTCCTGAAGTGTGAAGTGTCACACTTCATGTAACCAGGGTACACTTAGTGCTACGTACCCCGTTACATCCTCCCCCACTTAGGTTCGGTTTACCGACCAATCAGAATGAAGAGATGTTCGTCACAAACTCTCATTCTCAAAGTCGAAAACCATCGACTCGGCCGCGCGAGCGCGGCGGAGGCTCACTTTACAGTTAGAGCCTCGAGCAGCAACCTGTGCGCTCTTCGTCAAGGTCTCCACTTCGACCGTGAACATGCCTTCGTGGGCACTGCTAAGAGCGGGCTAAGACACGCTCCCAGGCTTGCAGCCGGGTAAGGCGCAGGCCCAAGAGCACTAAGCCCTCACGGCAAAAGCCTCTGCCCTTTAAGGAAGCTACTCCAGGGTGCCCTCCCGAGGCGATCCGGATCCTCCGGGGGACGGGTGTTGCGGGACAATCACGAAAGCAGGCGCCCGCAGTCCAGTCGACCCTCGGCCCTCAGGACAATCTGCCGAAACCTCGGGTTCGT
>NW_003303735.1:908023-912631 GCF_000142945.1 Phytophthora infestans T30-4 | reverse complement strand
GCGTTCTAACTGAGTGCAGCCTAGGAAAGAATTGGGTTTGCAAGCTATTTTAAATATTATTCAAAGCTTTAATGTTAATTTATAGAGCGGAGTAATTCGTCCCGGCAAATGGAAACTTCATCCGTGGTGTGGCTCGCAAGATCTCCTTAAAACGGATGATTTTGGAGTGTTTTCAAATCTTTAGAATGACACTCTAGTATTTTTTTCGAGTTTAACCCCTTAGTTCCCGGCCTCAAATATGAGGGTATATTTTGACCTCGTCCCATATACAGATATAAAGGAATTTGTATGGGTTTTCAATTAAGTCCGGATATCTTGGCGCGGGTTCGGGGTGGTAACAACGACTTGCCAGTGTGTATAGTACGGATTCTCCAACATAAAGGAGGGCTTATGTAGTACATTGAGACGATCATATACAACTATGCTGTATAAATAAACATAAGATATGTACTGTTTATTGATTAGCCTATCTTTGTGCTGTTGCATACGTCCAGCAGCGGTGAGTTCATTTATTATAGCCAATAACAAGAAAGATCAAGTGCCGTATCAATTGATTGCTCCTTGCATAGACATGTACGACCAGACGGCGCAACCACTACGCCTCCTCCTCCACCGCTTCATCATCTTCTTCGCTCGACTCCCCAGCACCAGCACCAGCACTTGCTCCGCTCTCGCCTACCTGCTGTCTGCGTCTCCGCTTCTTGCCTGGCCGCGACGCTGGCGGTCGTTCACGTGTCCTGTGCTCTTGCAGTAGGTCGCGCGGGATGTCGTTGCCGTTGTTCCAATCAGCATGCCAAATGCTGAAGCACGTACTGACCCTGCCTTCACGCGGAACGTTGCATAGGTATTTACTAAATCAAAACGAGTTAGCCAAAGCTTACGGTAAGGGTACCAAGCGAGCTACGCACCGTTTGTTCCCGTTCGAGCACTCCGGGCAGAAGTATTTCGTAAACTTGCGAGGCTTGACCTTGTAGATGTCGCAGACTTTGCATGATCGGTGGCGTCGCTTTACACCCTGCTCGCAATCGACAGTATCTGGGTTTTCTTTTAAACAATGTCCGTCGATGGCTGACGATGCGCTTCCTTGTAGCTGTGTTGAATCTGCTCTTGCCGGCGAGGGGGCAGCTCTATCTTGCGCAGATGTCCCTTGCTGCACCAATACAGTCAAGCCCACCATAAGTTAGTTGTTATGTTGGACGACTGCTGAAGCAGATGAGGCTATGTTGACTGGTCAACATTTGACTTACCTCAATCTCGTCAAACGCTTCGATTGAATCTACTGCCAGTAGCTGCTCCATCAATTCCTCAAAAAACGAGAAGTGTTTTGGCGGGCGCCTGTTGTTCACCTTTCGATAGTGTCGATGAACGATAAACGCGTTCACGAGCGCCATGTCCAGAAGCCCCAGAAACAAAGTTTTGTAGTACTTGCGTGTTTTGTAGTAAAGTTGCACGCTGTAACGTTGCAACCGGAGTTGATTATGGACATCGACCCCACCCATCCAGCGGTGGTAGTCGCGAACAAGCTCTGGACCCGGCACCGGCGTCATTTCACCGTGGATGCGTCTCACTAGAATACAAATACAATTAGTGCTAACAACCAAAAAGGAGCCCAATGCATGTAGTACGTACTCACGGTGCCGGTTTGGCGGCTGCCCCCACTTGAGAGCAGGTGCACCGGGCTACGGTCCATCCACATGGCAGCGGTTAGTTGCGAAAACATCTTGTTTTGAGCCAGCTTGATAGTACCTTGCGGAGGCACCAGTACCTCGCGCCTGCTCACTTTTTTTTCTTTTTCGTAGTGATCACTCCAGCAGCGTAACCTGATCTATCCGCCTGTATCGTCCCCGTTAGATACATCCGATAATGAAGCAGCTTCAGCGCCAGCTTGACCGACGTGTTGAACCGGTCGGTGACCACTAATCTCCATGGGGGACGTCGGTGACGGAGATAAGAGAGCTTTCATGTTTCGAAGTTCAGCCGCTTCTCCAGTGTTGTTATCCTTTGGAACCGGAGTACGTAGATGGGGCTTCGCCCCGCAATAAATCTCAATCCTAGCAGGCAAACACATCAGCAGAGACGAGTAGTTGATATTATGTTGTATCACAGTTGGGGCAGGATTCTTATGTGGACAAGTCACATAGGTACTTGGGCCAAAACCAAAAGGCAAGCCGAAGCTTGCCCCACAGTTACCTCATGCAGTACGCGGTCTTGGCACACGCAGCGACAAACACCTTCGTCCCCCACTTGTGGGGCTTGTCCTTGTTGAAGCTCCTCATGGGATTGTATCGCGAGCGCGAAGGCAGTGTTGCTTTATCGAAGCTGATGACTGGGGGAGCTCTGTATCCACGAGCGAATGTTCGCTGTAGCACGTCGAGCACCGGTCGAATCTTCCACGCTCGGTTCGTACGGGCTTGTGGCGACTTGTTGCTCGAAAAGTGTAGATATCCCATTATTTGAAAAAAGCGATTCTATCCCATCACGAGACTGAAGCTGGTTTGACGGTAGAACTCCGACTTTTATCGTTGACCAAAGCGCTGCAATGCCTTTCCGGATGGGGACCAACATACGTGCAATCAGCAATGCCATAACTTGAAAGACTTCGTAAGTTTGTATTTCTTCAGCTGCTGACAACCGCCGTCTGATCTCAGCAAGATCTTCTGCCTCGCCACCTCTACGCTGTTGCTATCTGCAAATTGAGCGGGCCCTCGTAGGGATTGACTGTGTGTGATAGCGGTTGCTTTCGACAGCAATTTGGGACCAATCTTCGGCGGCAGGAAAAAAAAGAGCAATGCCAGCGGATCGTCCCCAACGCGTAGCACGCTGTCACTTGGTCCGTATGGCCCATCATACAACCTAGCATACGTTGGGTCTGGTCCAAACTAAGTCGCGTCTAGATACAAAACACAAGAACAAAACCTATGCTAGCCTTTATGTTAACTCAGAAACGAAACGAAAGGATTATGTTGGATTCGGCCAACATAACGTACCATACTCCTAGCCATCGGTACGCATTGCAGTGATCAGTGGTGCGTTCTTCGCTGCGGACAACCACGCCGTGTTTGGAAGCTCCTCGATGTCGTGGTCCGAATCTTCATCTGTCAGCTCTCCAATGTCCCAATCACCGTCCCAAGTATCGTCATCAGCATCCTCTTCGTCTTCAGGTTCCTCACGAAGCTCTGGGTCCTCATCGGAGTTGAGCCCGGTGCATTCGTCAGCCCCTTTCGTCCATAAAGTTAGGGTTTGTGTCAATGACACACGCCCGGTACACCGTGCACAACGTCCGCTTCGTAAGCACTCTCGTCTTCGTCACCTTGCATTATCTGTTTGCCATACATGACAAATGTTGGATATTTTGTTAGACGTGTTCTCAGCCACAGTCCTTCTATGTTGGATAAACGAACAAAACGCACCGTGTCATCGTCGCCATCGCTGTCTTCTTGTAGGAGAGAGCGGCGATGCTCTCTTGTCGGCACTTGCGTACTACGCTTTCGTTTTTCAGCACTGTAATCAGTAGTAGCTAACGTGATATCAGACTGTTGGAGCAGAGCAGCGCAGTCTTCAACGCTCAAAACCATGTCGCGACGACTTCTGTCACCTTCCGTCTCGTGGTCTGCTTCCACCTCCATCGCATCCCGCTATCGCGGTTGTCTCTATCGTCTCCTTCGCTCAGCAATCGTCTGGTTTCGCGAGCCCTCTTTTTCGCCCGCCGTGTCTGCAACCTGAGCACTTGCTGAAGGAATATACAGACCTTTATACTGCGCCAACTTTATATCTGCCGTTGTGCGCTTGGCAGCTTTCTTCTTTGTCGCCTTCTTCGCCTTCGTCTGCCATGCTCCATCGCTGCCGCTCTTCTGCTCTGTCCGTCGAATGCGGCGCTCGTGACGCTCACTTAGCAGAGCCTCGCGACAGAGGCGCCTTTCTTGCTCGGTGAGGTGGTGACGCGGTGTCTTGGGTGTCGGCGCAGCCATGTTGCTATTGGCCGTCGTTTTGAAGAGTGAGGAGGTTGGTGGCTGGTGGCCACTCGCTCGATAGTGGGTGTGTACCTCCCTTTTCTAACTCATTCAACCAAACTAAACCTAAGCCTGTGCATGTGACCGTTTTACACTCATATCAATGACTTCATTTCACTATAGCGGGGAAAGGGCGGATATGGACCGTTGCCCCATACAAAATTCAGGTATAAGATTTGCTTATGTTGGACCTCCAACTTTAAATAAAAGGTGCAACAGAAGTGAATTAGGGTATACACCCCTTATGTTGGAAGATCCAACATAAAGGAACTAAGGGGTTAAATCAAATGTATACCGTCTGGATAATGAAAAAGTATAGATACAAGTGCTGGCGGTTAGTAAACTGCCACCCTTGTTTTTTTGACAGATTTTATCCAATGCGAGGTTTTTTTGCACGTTCTTGGGACCAATGAAAAGCGCGCAGTAAACCGAAGCGGACGCCACTCGATTCAGGTCATTCGGCCATTTCCTCCCCCCACCACAGAAAAAAAACGCCTCCCTTGCTTGAGGAGGCTGGCGGTTAGTATTTTGCCGGTGCGTATTTTGCAGCCAAGGACGCGTTGTTTTGGCGTGTTCTTCTAATATAACGATGTCCAGC
>NW_003303735.1:847843-907923 GCF_000142945.1 Phytophthora infestans T30-4 | reverse complement strand
CAGTGGCTGTAGACCGTGTCGATGAAATAACCTCGGCTCTGCGAGAGGCATCTGTGTATGCTTTGATAAAGATCCGCGACGAAGAGTTATGCACTTGTTTTCGGTATGTGAATATGTGATGGTATGTAACAGCATGTGCTTATAACGACATGGTTCGTCGCTGCTGCAGGTGTGTTTCGAATACGAGCTTCTGGCGTTTCGCAGCAAGGAGTGGCTTAATGACATGTGCATTCGACTTGCTATACAAGTGATGACTCAAGATCGAAGTGATATCGTGTACGTGGATTTGAACTCATCCAGCCTCAGGAGATTCATCTGAACGAGAGGCTCTGTGATGTATTTGATCGGCAATCGGGTATGATACTTATTCCAATTGCCATTGAAAACAAGCACTGGTGTCTTTTGATTGTTGATTTCAACAAGAAATACATCATTCAACTCGATCCCATGCAGCATCGACCAACCTACTCATTTTTATCCAAGACATGCAAGTCGTATCTTGCACCGCTTCTAAGTAGAAAAATATGCAGACTACACAATCAAGAAAGCCGACAATATCCGCCAAGAAGACGGGCATAACTGTGGAGTCATCGTCATTTACTACATGGAAAGCTACATCAGCACCCGCATCGTGACGAATTCAAATCAAGTTTTGCTTCAGAGTATTCGACTAGCATACTTTGTCCAAGGTCTCCGTCGACTCTATTCCTTTGTCGGGATTCCCGACAAAGACCTTCGCTTTTTTGGCTAGTATCATCGATTACAGAGATGACGGACAAGTTGGAAGTCGGAGTTGACAACACTAGCCAATCCATCAATGTATCTCTCAGTTGAAAGTTCCTTACTTAACAGTCATTTGTACATGTACCTCAATTATCATTCCACAACACTGAAATTGCCTCATTTAATAATGTGGCGAACCTTCTGTCTTACTTATATCGATTTGGTAATTTACCGCGACAGAATAAATTATCGTGTATAAACGTGTGTTCCTGACGTATGTGGACGATATGTGACTCACATATCGTCCAATACACGAACTATTTATGGAATGAGTATGTAACAGCATACACCGCCGATTTTTTTTATGTTTTCAAAGTGCTGCTAGCTGAATGTCCCCTGTAGGCGCTTTCAAGTGCTCTTACCGTAAATGGACAACCTTTTGAATTTGGCCAAGAAACCGGAGGAGCACTGATTCAATGAACCCCTGAGCAATATATTGCAAGCCTACTTAGCGCTGAGCCAGAAAAATGGCTTCACTTTAAAATTCTTGAAAGCCCCCAAAAGGTTATCAGAAAGGATACCACGAGCTGTTGAAATTGATTAGTGGCCGTTGCACACCGATTCAGACGAGCAGAAAAACTTCAAAACGGAGCAGATTTACCAGGTGTAGCGCGACATGGTGTACGTCGGGTCTAGTTGGGTATTCTCCAGCAGTTTAGCCAGCAGATCTGGTTTCACTCTGAGCTCGTCTTCACCGTCGCTCCAAGAGTTTACACTCAGTTCCTTGGCATGAACACCGCCAGCAATGAAGATGCTATCCACACCAGTGTTCTTTGCACCCTGGATGTCGTGGTGGAGGGAGTCTCCAATATGTACGACTTTCGACTTATCCGTCACATTCGCCAGGCGCAAACATACTTCAAAGTGCTCCTTCATTGGCTTTCCGAAGTAAACGACCTCGCCACCCATTTCCTCATACAGCTTGGCAATACCGCCTCCCATGTGCACGAAACGATCGTTGGCAACAACAGCCAGCACGTCCGGGTTCGGACACAGCAGCGGGAGCTTGCGCTCTAGACCGCCGCGCAAAAACTCCTTAATGGCATCGTTGACTTCGCCCGTGTGGCGGTAGTCGGTGGGCAAAACTTCGGCCACTTGGTCGCTGTAACAGACCTGTTGCGTGCCTTCCACCATGAGGAAGTGAGCCTTGTCCAGCGGCACTATCTCCACATCCAGACCGTGGAAAATGGATTCAGGATTCGAGGCACGCTTGGCAACCCTGCCGTCCAGGTCAGAAGTCATGAGTGAGCAGCACGTATGTGTGTCGCAACGCTCGAGCAGATAGTCGTGGCACACTTCTCCACCAGTGACGCCTTGGAAGTCTGTAGAGAAACCCATGCGCTCCAGTTTGAAGGGGAGACCACTGGAGCGCTGTGCTGTGTTGGAGAGCAGTACCACCTGCTTCCCAGCCTGGATCATTTGGTTGAAACAGTCGACAGCACCGATGTAGGAGACGGTGCCATTATGCAGCACACCGTATTGGTCGACAAGCACAACATCGTACTTATTTAGTACCTCTGACAAGCCGTTGATGATCTGCAGCGGGGGAGGAGAGGGGGGGGGTTAATGATATGGGCAATGGAGCTGGACTACATTTACAGTATATGTAGGCACCTTGGTCATTGGTACAGCTGCAACAGCGGAGGTGTTTATCACCTACTTAAAGTACCTCTCTTAGATTCTTACTTCGAGATTTGCTAAGGAAAACCTACTTTCAATAATAAAAACCTACTTATAAATTTGCATCATCGTCGATGATAAATGTTAGCTGGTCGATAAATTTAAGTGAGCCAACTAATATTTTTAGTTTTGTGCTGTGCCAAGAAATGTTGTCTCATTCCGACCGTATTTAACGGTTTTGGGTAATCCTGGCCACAGTCGTTTTATTATTATACAAATACAAAAAAACGTGCATTGAATATCCAGCTTCTTCCAGCAACTGTTTAAGTTTCTTCAGACGAGTGTAAACACGCAGATAAACAACCCCAAAACGGAGCGTAGAAGTCGAGCAGCATAGACTTAGTAATGTTCTGAGCCGACTACTTGAAGCCGAAGTACCAACTGCAAGTGACGGTGCTCGAAGTATGCATGACGACATCCTGCTGCAATCTGCAGGTGGAAAGAGTGGAAGAGCACATTCGTGAAGTGGATATGCCCACCACAAGGTGGTAAGAACGACGTGTTGCATCTGTACCAAGAAGTCGGTGCTCTATTGATAGTATGGCTTACTTGCCATGGCGAGAAGGACCACCCCGTTATCGCTATTTTGGCTAGGATATACCTAGCAAACCCATTGTCGGCTGCTGTTCAAGAGCGAGTTTTCAGTCTCAGCGGCTATTAATATGTGGTAAACAACCTGTAAACACGCCTGAAAGATTATGTGTCTGATGAAGGCAAATTGGAAAGAGTATCAGACCATGCTTTCCACGTGGCTTCATCGCCTTATACACGGTATTATGCTCTAGTTGAAGTTCTTGCTCGGCGCGAGCGAGAGCATCAGCAGTCACTGCTCAGCAGTGGTGGCAGTGGGTGTTTATACTTCGAAGTACGTCTGATCATACAGACGCGTTTAAACACCCCAAAAGACCATCTAAAAATACAACTGGTGTTTAGACGGTGCATCAGACATGGTACAGTGTACCCAGAGAGGTCTTTACACTGTAATATGCCGAATAGAAGACCCATTGGAAGGATGAGCATTTTTGCTACTTCAATTAAATCAAGTTAGCAAATTAAAGGGTAATTACGCATCGTCCCACGTAAATACAGTTATTTACACAGGTAAGAGCTGTATTAACTGTTTAAATGAAATGTGTCTTTATTCAGACTGTCTTTACCAGCACATGTAGGGGGGCCGTTTGTACCATACAGCTCACTTGGCTACTGCAATCGCAAGAAGCCCCCGACAGTGCGCCAGTGCCGAGGAGGCATGAACGTGGACCTGTAACATAACGGATACACAGACAAGTAAGAACAAAGATAACAGTGAGTAAACAGCTATAGTTTGGCTCACAGATCCGGACACCGAAGAGGGGTCCTGATAAAAGCAATTATTTTTCCAGCATTTTCTTATTCTACACAGAAAATATGAAGAAGCAGCACAAACACAGCATGATGTGTACAAATACCCACGACCCCAGTCATTTTAGTCCTCCTCAGCATCAGAGCTACAATTTGACTGTGAAGTATCACTATCTATGTCGGACTCGGCACTCCCATCACTATCTATGTCGTTACCCTCCGCTTGAAATACAGCCTTATAATTGTCTTCTAGCGTACAATCAGCCTAACGAATGCACCCTTGCACGGTGGACGGCTTTTAATTGTCAAACGCCGCTGCTAACCAAGCTTTCACCTCAGCGAATGATGTTCCCGAGGAATACTGACGGCCTACTTTGCCTTTCACGATGACCCACACAGTCTCAATGGGCTGCAAATCGGAGTGCTGGGCGGGGTATACCTAACAATGTGACCTCGGTTTTCAGCAATCACAACCTTTCAGGGTTGATCTTCGTCCGCTCAAACTCCTTTAGTTTTGCCCAAATAGTACCTCCGTTCGGAAAAAGATAACCATTTGTTTTTTTTTGCACAGCGCTCCGCCTCGTTCATTTGAGCGTTTATTAATTGACACTCGTTATTTAGCCAGACTGGGTAACAACAGACAGTACAGTTACACCAGAATACAACCGATTAGCATGCCCGAATATGCCAGACTCAGGAAGAGCCGGACGTGTCATCAGTTGACGTGTCTTCGGAGTATACGTATAACCGGATGTCAGTGTGTTGGCTTTGAAACTGAGCCCGCAAGACATTCAGCATCTAACTCTCAAGACAAAGTACAGGGGGAATAACCTGGAGGTAGTCAACGCATCAAACACACTAACAAAAGACCAAATCATTGAAAAACTAGTTGCATTAAATGCACATGCACAGGTACCGATAGCGCAAATACTGTAGCTCCTTCCGACTTAGCAGATATAGGTTTTCAGCACCGGCAAATATCTCAAAAGCTAACAGCATATACATGCCACAATTGTAGGGTCGCAGCCGGTAGTTGATGTGAAGCAAGCGTGCACAAGGTACGCCACGGAGACGCAAATCCTGTAAGTAATTGATAGCAGGTCTTAGGTAGATAAGGATTGTAATAAAGAATCTACCTTGGGTAGAAGGAATTTACACAATTGTAGCTATCAACCTGCACTCCAAGCTCGCTCGTGTATGGTCGAATTCGGTATTTTCTTGTAGCGAAATCTGGCAGCAATGCTACTATCTTCTAAGCGAGAGGTCAAAATTTTACGCCGTAGCTTGAGCTCATTGGATCATAGATAAAAACTTCTTTAAGCGACAGATCCATCATAACCGCACACCAGTGATTCTTGTTGCAGATGACAGGAATCAAAATCTTTTGGTTTGTCATGCCAGCAAACACGTCCTTCATAGTCTCCACCGCTAAGAAACCATTCATGACGTTACCGGCGATTGACGTGTCTACAGCAATCGTGTCTTCTCTCGCTGCGAACAACTTTAACATCAGCTTATTGACCGTGCTGTCGCCTAACGCAGACTTGCCGACGAGTTCGAGTGCTTCAGCCTATGTGCAATTACACAGCAGTAGATATTAGCATTTCCATTGCGGGGCCTGACTGTATGCAACTGCGTACCTGCACCGATAGTAAAGGAATAGATTTGATCTTGGATTGCGCCTTAGGATCAAGATCAACACAAAACCATCGGGGCATTTGGAGTTCGAAATCGATGGTATCAATCCAAACGATAGCTTTTTCCACATATTGGATGGTTTTCATCGCTTTGTGCCACTTCTTCATGACACCCAGAGTCTCGGTGGAGTAGGTACCTACTCCAACAATTTCCACGACAATGTCCTTCTCACCTAGATTTTGATCACTTGATTCCTTGTGTGCCATCTGAAGAGCTAGCACTTTGGCACTGCATCTATCAAGGATATACTTTCGGAAAATTCGGGGGATGGACTCAGCAGAGACGATCTTTTTTGAGGCGGGAAGTCTTGCTACCTTGTGGGCAACTGGAGCTCGGGAATTTTGTGAAATCGAACATCTTAAATTTGGATACAATTGCGGCAGATGTCTCGTATGTTGACTCAATGCGTACGGCGTCGTCTTGTCTTGTTGCTAAACTCAAATTATCCGAGTACAAATTTGAATCATCTTGCACCATCAAAACATTTTTGCGGCGAGCTGCTTTCTTGGATTTTGCACTTTGCTTTGGGCGACCTCGGGACCTTGGAGGGCTCGCCACATCAAATGTATCATTTTCGACCGGTTGCAGAGTCGCATGAGAAGCTGAAGTCTCCGCACCAGTCTGACAAATAAGCTCGGCCGACACCGAACCAGACTCTCCAGACAGGATGCCAGACTCTTCAGACTGGATGCCAGACTCTTCAGACTGGATGCCAGACTCAACCGACTGGGTGCCAGACTCGCCAGACTGGGTGCCAGACTCGCCAGACTGAGGTGTAATCTGCGTAGAAGGCTGTAATAATCCAGGCAGTAATAATTCAGTGCTTCCACTTCAGCCTCGCCCACGGTATCTGAGTCGAAGACATCGTCGCGCGTACCTTCACTGATTGTCGGCATCTTAATCGATGAAGAAAAATCTCCAACCTTGAAACGGTGGGCGACGGCCTTTAAATAAGATATTGCTTCACGATATTGGACCATGCCTAAACCAGCCATCGAATCGCAAATTGTACTAGCAATAGGCAAGGCCTCTCGGTACTTCCGGTTCGAATCCCATGGCCGCTCATCGGCCACAAATACCCTTCGAACAGCAAAAGATTCCACAGAAGTAGGAACATCACTGGCGTTATCGAACTCTATCGACGACCGTACAGACGACAGGACCCATCACTGATGCAGCAGTTGAGTCGGGATAACAGTCTCCTTGTTTAGTGCTCTTCTAAGAAAGAAGACGTGTCGACACGGCAATAAACGTGTACTCATAAAGAGACACGAGCAAGTCCAGTCGTGTGTCGTAATAGTGTACTCTGCGTCTACCTCATCGAGGGCGTCTTCATCGGGGGATGTACTCTTCACAAAGTACACACCTGGCGCTCTCTCGGAAAAGACGTAAGATGCACGATCAAGTGCGTAGCAATACTGATCGTGTATTAACTCGCATGCATGTTCACTGACGAGGTTTGCAACCAACGTCATTTCGCGATCGTAACCAACAGGCTGGACATTAACCTTCTTGTACACCTCATCGATAATTCGTCGCTCTTGAAGACTCTGGTAATACATAATCGACGCTATGCATTCGTCCGCTGCCATGAAAGAGTTTACCCACTCCTTCAACTGCTTCCACGAGGCCTCCAACCTGTTGTTGGTGTCATTACCAAGCGTCACGGTGTTTTGGCGCTTGTGTGCACACCACAACTCGCGACATTTCTCCCAATTCTTAATGAAATAGGCGACAAAAGGGTGTCGGACGGATTCAAACGGTTCCACTATTGTGTTCGTAGTTTCACAGCGTTCAGACTCGGATGTGGTATGATTCCGCGCTTCTGTCGCCACATTCTGCCCGACCGCCACAATATTTTGCCCGACTGGTGCCAGATTCTGCCCAACTGGTGCCAGATTCTGCCCAACTGGATCTGAAGTCAATTGCCCAGATCTGGGGCGCCCCATTCCGCACACGTGCAACATGTAACGAAAGTGCTTCATATACTCTTTCTCGGTCTTCGCATATACAAGCAGGTTCATCAGACCTCGTAGCTGGTCCTTTTCCCACGTGTTACAACCGTAGTCTGCTGACGCGATTTCCTCCCGCAAATACTTTAAGACGTGAAATTGGCAGAGCAGGGTAGTGACGTCAGGGAAAGCAGTCTTCAGTACCGGTAGTTCCGTGAAGTCCTTGTCGATCAACACGCAGCGTAGTTTTGTCCAAGCCGGATTGTTACTCTTAAATTCTTCAAGCGCCGTCAGTAATGTCGGCCATCGCTCGTTCTGTAGTAACGCGTGCTGCACAAATTGGCCTTTTCCAAAGGTATCGTAAGCCATAAAAGAGAAAACTTTGTACTTTGAACGGTTTGTTCCGTGCGTCGCGTCAATGAGAAGAACTTCCGGAAATTGTTTGTAGACCGATCGCATGTGTTTAGTCTGTACTGTAATACATGTTGCAATTTTCTAATACAAAGAACATGTTAGATGTTATGAAAATAATGTATTTGATTCACTAAATACACATACCTTTTCCCCGACATCGTCTACGAATATACAACCCACGTTCCCGACATTATCTCCAAACTCGGCCATCCACTTCTTCAATCGTTTTCCGCTCGAACTTGGGCCGTTTCTGTTTTCACGAGCTTTCAACTTGCTCACGAGGTTGTGACCATCCTGTGGCTTTGGATTACTATCTGAATTGTCTCTGATAAACTTCAGAATACTGGACTTCTTTGCTCCAGCCTTTCGAAGCTCATTCACCGTCCGTAAGGCACTGTCATCGAGAGTAATACTGTAACGGGGTAAGAGATACCGCTACTAGCTTACACTATAGTGCGGAGGAAGCTCGCAATAATAAAACCAAGTCTTAGGTTTGTGTCAAATTCAACTCTGATTTATTTAGGACCAGGGCGGCTACCCCTGTCCTCGTGTGAACCACTCAAACACATGTCTATATCTGATTGGTCAATAAGTGAGTCTGGCTCCTCACTATCAACCAATCAGATGATGACACTTTGGCACACACTACCCGTGTGCCACTTTACCTACTTATGTAATAACTAAAGAAATATCTACCTAGTTATGTAATTGGAGTTGGGCCCATTACATCACCCTCCTCTCTAAGTTGCGCTTACGCAACATAAGCGCACGGAACACATTTGAAGAAAACTCGAGAACCCAACGGAGCGAAGATGGCCGAGGACAACACGACGCAGTCAACGTGCGTTAGCACCAGCGCGACGCTGGTGACAGCAGCAAACATCGACGCACTAACGGCGGCGGTAAACCAGACAGCCGAGACACCGGCGGAGCCGACAGTCACGAGGATCAGTGCCGGAAGCACGCGGTCGCGCGTGATGGACGACGCCCTGGTTCCCTGGGACCTGTACGACTTGTCAGGAGCGGAGAATCCGGATACGCTAGACACTATGAAGAACCACTTTCGTCGCTTCCGCGCGACGCGGAAAAAATACATTGAAGGCGCTGATCGTGAGGGACTTCGTCGCTCCTGGTGTGCCTTCATCCGGCGATGGAACCGGATGTCGCGTGCTGGAGAAAGCTTTGTCGACTGGTTGGCGTATCGCGAGGAGATTCTCGCGGATCATTCGATTGGAGAGCTGCGCGTGAAGGTCTGCAACAACGCGTGGGATTTGGATCGACTCTGCTTCGTGCACGTGAGATAGGAGTGCGAGTCCTGTGGTACTTCAACCCGTCCGACTCAACGCGAATGGAGGGAACATCTCGCTGAGCGGCCACTCAGCGGCGAGGAGTCGAGATGGATCGGAAAGTACGAGCACACCCTGTCCAGTACGGATCAGGCGGCTAATCGCGGCGGCTCACGCCGACGTTGCACGCGTCGGAGCGCGGCGTCGTTGTCGCCTCCTCGTGCGGGTCGTTCTCGTGGCCGTTCTCGATCTCGTTTACGGTCTCCGCGGGGTGACCCGCGGAATTCTCCTTCTCAAGCAGCATGGTCTCATACTCGTGGACCACGCTCGGAACTTCGCGGAGAAGGTTGGCGCGGGGCTCCCACGTATTATGTTCTGGGGGATAGCCGAGCCAACGTACCAAGTAGCGGCGCGCGGTCGGAACCGCGCGAGGAACACGACTACGGACGTTTCGTTGAGCGGTCGAGCTGTGGGGATCTTCGTGGTCAACGATACGCTCCACAATCCAGCGCGCATCACCCACCGAGTCAATTATCGGTGGTGGGCCCTCACGATGATACCGCGTACGCCCTGTACGTTCAGGGCGAGGTGGAGGCAGCTTCGAACCGCGCGTTGGACGCTCAGGTTGGGGCTGAGCGGGCGGAAGATCGTGCCTGGCGGGCTGAGCAGATCGCGTCGGAGCTACGTCAGTCGAATCGGGAGCTGTTATCTCGCCTACGGGGATTGGAGACGCATGTGCTTGGCTCTGCCCAGCAGGGAGATCGTCCGCAAGAGCGGGCGCCAGGGGCTGATGACTTTCTGGCGCGTCCGGCTCGTCGGGCTGGTCGCCCGACGCATGCTCCGTCTGCTGGCTCGAATCAGGAATCGTCGCTGGGAAGTACCGCTTGAGTCGCCCGACGTAAAACGTCGGGTGGAGTCTAAGTGATGACGGGATGTCCAAGGTGTACGCGTCGCCCACAGCCTTGGTTACACGAAAAGGACCGATGAAGCGTGGGGCAAGTTTGTTGGCGCCGAGGTTGGTCACGGCGGAAGCGCGGATTCCCTCGGTCGATAGGAGAACGCGATCTCCTATCTTGAATACATTCACGTTCTTTCGACCGTGCTTATCAGCTTGTTCCTTTTGCTTGTCCACTGCGTTCTGCAGTGCGTCGCGGACGAACCTTGCGATGGATTGCCTTTGCATGACGAATTCCGCAACTGCCGAGCGATCGGCAGGAAGCACCGAGGGTTTCGGTGTATAGTTTGCCGTGGTAACTTCTTGCTCACGAATCTTGCTGCCTGGATCGATCAAGTTCTGCGACGTCCATCTCGTTATCGGAGATGCAGTATGCCGAGGAGGCTCGATGGACTGCTTGGACGGAGAACGAGTCAGGGCGTTCGCACTGGCTACACCCGAAGATAACCCTGAAGTCGAGTGCGCCGGCAGGCTTGTTGACACCGGTGAGGCTACCGGCGCGTGCTGAGACACCGGTTCACGTACCGGTGATGACCACGACACGGACACGTTGTCCCTAGAGCTGAGCGCAGCTTCAGCATCCATGTCGACCGAAGGAGGTTCTCCCTCACCAAGGGTGGAGCCGCCAGCATCCGTGGGGTGACCCACGGCGAGAAGTGCCGGAACACGTGGGTGGCGAGCGTTGTTCACGAAGAACGGCGTCAAACCCGTCGAGGATGCTCGGCTTGTGATGCGAGTCGGTAGCGTAGACGAGTCAGTCTGACAATTGCGAGTTCGGAAACTCTCAGGACCGGTGACGCGTCTGTTGTTATCGCTCGGATGTGCGAGTGCTCGCATTTGGTCCAGACTCAAAGCTGACAGACCGAGAACGCGGATGTAAACGCGGGTCGCGGTCGGACACGATAGACTCCGGCAGGCCGTGGTGACGAAAAATCACGTCGACGAAGTGGGCCGCGGACTCTTCCGCGGTGATTGAGGCCGCCACCGGAACGAGATGGACCATCTTGCTGAAACGATCGACGAACACAAGTACACCTGTGCGCCCGGCTGTATCGGGCGGAAGACCGAAGATGAATTCCATCGAAATGGAGCGCCAGACTTCCGTGGCGACCGGAAGAGGGCGCAATGGGGCCTGAGACGTCGAAGACGGTTTGACTCGCTGGCAAGTTTCACATGTGCGGACCCACTTGCTTACCCACTTGTACATGTGCGGCCAATAGAAGTCTCTCGACAGAGCCGCGTACGTCTTCTCGCGACCGAGATGTCCTCCAGTCGGGGCGTCATGATACTCGTGGATTATGTGCGCACGTAGATCAGCGTCGTTTGGGACGACGACTCGAGGTCCATCGAACCTGTCGATGCTGTACTTGAGCAGATTACCGTCCAGTCGATATCGATCGATCTGATTCCGCGTGGTCTTTGACAGGGCACTTAGCGTGTCACTACTAGGAGCACGCAGGTGCTTCATGATGGCGCCGTATATAGGGTCATCATCGTACGCTGTAGCAATCTCGTCGCCCAGCGGGAGCGTGGGCGTGGTCAACGTCAAGTTGATGCCTGACGACACGCAGACCGCACATTCGTCGTCGTCCTCATCAGCGAGCTGATGTCCTAGCGCTTCACGGGGATCGTAGTCCGGACGCCGAGACAGCGCGTCGGCGAGAATGTTATTCTTGCCCGGCTTGTAGTGAACAACGAAGTTGTACTCGGAAAAGAATGACAGCCAACGGGCCATCCGTTGCGACAAGTGAGGGCTCTTCATCGCTGTCCGCAGCGATGCGTGATCAGTGTAAACCGCAAATGACTGTTCATCGAGCAGGTACACTCTGAATTTGATCAGAGCGTACCGCATTGCCAGGAGCTCCTTGTCGTGGACTGGGTAATGCTTCTTGGCTGGCTTCAGTTGGCGCGACTGATAGCTGATAACGCGTTCGTGTTCGTCATCATCGAACTGCATCAGCGCACAGCCGATGGCAAAATCGCTCGCGTCGCAGACGACGTGGAATGGCTTTGAGTCATCAGCAAGCTTCAGTATCGGCGCAGACGCCAAGCTCTTCTTCACCAAGTCGAATGCAGCTTGGTGGTCCGATTTCCACTCCCAGATCACGTCCTTCTTCAGCAGCGAGGACAGCGGCTGGATCAACCCAGCGTAATTCTTCGTGTACTTGTGCAAGTAATTGGCCATGCCAAGCCACTGACGCAACTCAGTGGGGCTTGTCGGCGTTGGCCAAGCACAGATAGACGATACCTTCTCGGGATCCGCGCACACACCGTTCTTGCTCACGTAGCATCCCAACACCGGAATCTCCGGTGCGCAGAAGACACATTTCTTCAGGTTTGCGTAGAGCTTGTTCTCTCGCACCACCTGGAAGACTTGTCTCAGGTGTTTTAGATGTACGTCCACGGCACTGAGGTTGCCCTCAGCGCGGCTGTGCACGAAGACGTCGTCGAAGTAACTCGGCGCGAAGTCTCGAAGCGGGCGAAGCACATGGGAGACCATGCGATTAAAGGTGGCAGGCGCGTTCTTGAGGCCCTGTGGCATCACGAGCCACTCCCAGAGCATCCCGCTCGGTGTACTTACGGCGGTGAGAGGCACATCAGATGTTCTCATCAGGATCTGATAGAATCCATCGGTCAGGTCGATGGCGCTGTAGATGACGCTGCCAGCCATGGAGTCCAGTACCATGTCCTTCCGAGGGATCGGAGTCTGCGCGGGGATGGTGGCATCATTCAACTTGTTGAATGCGCGAACGATACGCCATCCCCCTGTAGCTTTCTTCACACAGAACGTTGGACTGGAATGGGGAGATGTACTCTCACGCACGTGACCCGCCTTTCGGCGGCCCTCGAAGAAGTCATCGATAGCTTTCACTTGATCACGAGGAAGTGGCCATTGTCTGGTGACGCAGTACTTCGTACCTGGCGCGAGGTCGATCCCATGCTGAACCCCACGATCCGCCGGTAGCTCGGCGGGGATCTCATCCGGGAAGACGTCGGCGTACTCGCAGGCGGTGTCGTATACGGGTTTCGCTGACTCACGCAAGGCCTCCTAGGACTGCGTTTGGAATCGTTCCTCTCGAGCAGACTTAGGTTCAGCACCTAGCGGACGTGAACGTTCACTGTCCGTTGCGACCGCATTTGCTACCTCATCCACCGAGACTGCCTCGGTGACCAAGCATACTTGCTCGACGTCTCCAACCGTAGGTCCCGAAGAAAGTTCTTCCAGGACAAGCCTGGAAGGCGTGTGATCTCCGCCCGCTTCGCGCGGCGGGCTCGCGATTGCGATGCTGCGCGCCCGATTCGGGCCTCTTTCCACGTACTCCAGCGCGCTGACCGATTCCATCGGCGGGCTATCGCTGGTCGTGTAGTCTCGACGAGGTTTCAGGCGTCGTCGCTTCGACTTCTTCTTCGACTTTCCTCGAGCTTACGCTCGCGTCTGACGCACTGCTACTCGACGATGCATCACCCTCCTCTAGGCGCGGGAGACCGTACTCGACCGGGTCGGGAACACGTGGGAGCCCCTGCTCAACCGCGACATCGTTTGACGGGAGCCCAATCGGCTCGACCGCCGAATTGTTCGGAGGGAACCTCTGCTCTACCGCCGTCTCGTTGTGTGGGAGCCCCTGCTCGACCACTGTCTCGTGTTGTGGGAGCCCCTGCTCGACCATCATCTCGTGTTGTGGGAGCCCCTGCTCGACCACCGTTGTGTACTGTGGGAGCCGCTGCTCAACCACCTCATCATCTACCTCGCGAAACCGCGAGGGCTCTTCGTCCAACAACGTAGCACAAGCCATGCAGAGAGGGCCATCGCTCGCTCTGTGCACTGCTTGTGTCGTTGCTGTTTTGTCGACGACTGTGACGTGGGGCCAGTCTCTTGGCGCCACCAAGAGGTGTGTGAAGACCTCGCTCGCGTCGAATGCACGTCGACGCTTGACTGATTGGGCCAGCCAGTCAATCTCTGGCTGATATTGCGCAAGCCAAGGGATGCCCAGGATGCAGTCAAACGCGTAGTTCATCTCGATCACCAAGAAGTCGTCCTTGCTACGGAAGCCGTCGAACGTGTACGACAAAGACACGTCACGCCGCGCAAAGCGGCGAGCCTTAACATCTGCGAGTTTGACTTGGATCTCGCCCGGACCATTCCGGACGCGGACGTTCTTGGGTAGTACCGACAAACACGACGCGCGAAAGAAGTTGTTGGTCGCTCCTGAGTCAAGGAGCGCGCGCAGTGGTCGCCAGGCACCGGTGACGTGGAGACTGACAATGATCAGTCTCGAGTCGCCCGGCGTAGTGGTGGCATTGGTGTGTGCTTGGAGCACGGGAGGGCTCGAAGGTTGGGCTGCCACCGGAGAGCCCGGTCCTTCGTTAAAGCCAGTAGGGCGCCCCGCACCTACTGGTCCTGGTCGTTTTTTGAATGAGCGACCGAGGAGTGTTCCGCGTCGACGTGAGAGACGACGGGAGCTGGCGCGCGGCACTCCGCCGCGCGATGACCCTTCTTCCCACAGCGGAAGCAAATGAGGGAGCGATTGATTCGCCCAGCGCTGCCGCGGTAGGACCCGCGACGTCGATTGCTCGACGCGTTGATGGCGTCGATCTCCATGGGCTCGGGGGTAGACTCCCGGGCTTCCGCAGGTATGGCTGCGGCGTACGATGCAGCTACCATGTAATCCTCGCGAATCGCGAGTGCAAACGCCTCCTCGAGAGAGGAGGGCTCAGCTCTGGTGAGGCAGTAGCGGGTCATACCCTTGCGCATGCCGAACACAATACGTGGACTTGCGAGGCCATGTCGATTGGCTTGGTCACGATGCATGACGCCAGATGTCGCGTCTTCTGGACGTAATCACGCATGGACATATGCCCTTGCCGCAGAGAGAAGAACTCTGCGCGAACGCGAGACTCATCTTGCGGGGGCTCGAACGCGAGGCGCAAGTCGCTCTGGAGAGTTTCCAGAGTCGGGAAAGCCTCGGGGTCGACAACCAGCTTCCCGAGGGTCCATTCTTTGGCCTTCCCGGTTAACCGGGAGAGGAGGAAGTTCATCTTGGCCGATGACGCCTTGATGCGTCGCGAGGCGATAGCGATGTCGATCTCGCGGAACCACCGGTTTAGCGGAAGCCGGTTTTCACCGGCGCCAGAATACGTAGACGTCTCCATCTTGACGACGTCATTCTGGGATGGACGCGAGGGAGTTGACACCCGCCGATTCGCATCGGCGAGCTCGCGTTCCATGAACTCTTGTGCTGCAAGACGTTGCTGGTCGGGCGTCGCTGAGCTCAGCAGCGATGCGACGACAGCGTCTCCGGACACCGCCACGAGGCGGTGAAGCGCTTCCCACTCCACGCGAGTGAGATGGTAGAATGCAGCATGCTCCAGGGTCGCCCCGGAGATCTGGACTTGGCTCATCGTAGACTTGGTCGTTGGAAGGACTACAAAGTGCTACCAGGTGTAACGGGGTAAGAGATACCGTTACTAGCTTACACTATAGTGCGGAGGAAGCTCGCAATAATAAAACCAAGTCTTAGGTTTGTGTCAAATTCAACTCTGATTTATTTAGGACCAGGGCGGCTACCCCTGGCCTCGTGTGAACCACTCAAACACATGTCTATATCTGATTGGTCAATAAGTGAGTCTGGCTCCTCACTATCAACCAATCAGATGATGACACTTTGGCACACGCTACCCGTGTGCCACTTTACCTACTTATGTAATAACTTAAGAAATATCTACCTACTTATGTAATTGGAGTTGGGCCCATTACAAATACGGCTGGAAGGATGACTCTTGAATGCATACTCGTTCAGTGAGTGATTGTGCTCGAGCCGGCACTTCGTCACTTTGAGCACAAACGTGTGTTCAGCTTTGTTAATCTCTTGAACGCATACATTCAGCTGAAATAATAGTAACAAAGTTAATGCAAACAGACACGGTTAGTGGCTGAGCTTACACCGGTGATGCACGATTTATCCCAACTGAGCCCGATTATGCCAGATTGGGTTTATTTCGCTACAAACCAAAACTAAAGTAATCGCATACCTGTGCTGAGCATCCTTGGGCCCGTGTCTCCTGACGCGGCCGCTTGCTTGTGGCTTGCGATCGGTATGTGCCGTGGTGTGTACACACGTACGTTGTGACGGGGTCACACAGCACCTTGCACAGAGGAAGTGCTTAAGGGTATTAACTACCCGAGTGAACGTAAGTCCACGTGTTCCCGGCCTCAGTGGGAACGGTTTGCTACTTAGAGAAGTAGATTTAAGACTGATGTATTTATAAGTAAGATAAGCTTGGGTCTCATACAAACTAGAGGTTACCTATAGTGAAGCTAAGTAGTCATGCACTGACTGGTTCCAAGAGCACCTGGTACCGTGTACCAGGTGTCCACAAGAGTGACGGGTCACTCTTTATGTAACATGGGGCACACTGGATTGTACCCCGTTACATACGTCTTCGCGTACTGATCCCACTCGGCCGGGATTTTAGTCGCCGCGGAGTCCTGAGCATCTATCCTAGCATTCCGTACAGCCACTGAAGTGTTTGTTCTCACTCGAAATATCTAGCCTACTGGTTACCGTCTCCGCCTCAGCAGAAGTCGGGCTCGACACTGGCTGCCAGTCACTCACGGAGCCTTGCTGGCGCTGTCGCTGTCGATACCCTCCAGTGCCAGGGGGCGCTTCTGTGCGCTGCGTGGCCGTGGTGCCATTTTCGTGCGTTTGGAGCCACGCGTTTGCTGGAGGGGGAGATTTTTTTGTGGTTCAGGAAACGGTGGCATACTGGTATACAGTATCTATACGCTATACCTAGTACGGATGAGTGCATACACAGATAATCGGAAATAGGAAAGATTTGCTATGAGTAGAGTGTTCCCAGTCTGGCAAAATAGTCACTCTCTTATTAATTTGTGAGAGGCTGGCTAGCTAGCTTTATGACCGAGAGATGACAGTGAGAAACTAAGCATGGCACAGGCGTTCATGCTCCGCCGGGCAAACTATAGGATACCAAAACGGATCTAAAGTCGGCCATTATATCGCCACATTTTGAAGGGGCGCTTCATTGGGGGTTCGGTACCTTCAGCGGTAGACGGTGGGGGTCTGCTCGCTGCAAGAAGCAGCATGTACGCGTTAGCATTGGCGAGTGAGATAGCGTCACAAGGCAGTGACGTAGGGAGAGTGCCAGCTCGTACTTGCTTGTCCTTGTGCCGGAGGCGCGCCAACTTGTGCGTGGGTGGAAGTAGTGGACGGGTCTGTCTGAGCGCACGCCGTATGTAGCCTTCCTTGATCAGCTGCTGAACCAGGTAGCAGCTCATGTTGGACGCGCGCTGAAGCAGACGCTGGGTCTCGCGCTCATTGACAGGAACTGCAGCGATTCTCTCGCACAGCTCAGCTCGATCCACCTTCTTCCTACCACATGCGCTCTTCCTTGACTTGACCACGGCTGCTACTCGATCTTTCATCGAATTGATTCCACGCCTCCAAATTCGCTCGACAACTTGGCGGCCCACACGGAATTACGCTGCAACCCGAACGATCTCTCCATGTTTGAGCACTCCTCCCACGCTGCGAAGCCGTAAGGTCTCCCAGACGGCCTGGCACTCACTGTCTGTGATCTCCCCCATGTGCCAGTTTTCAAAATGAAAGCTAGGTGCGGGAGCCAGTCTGGTCGGGAAAGCGCGGGAGATTCGAAATCCAAAATCTGATCGGCATACAGTAGAGGGGGTATTTTTTTGGGGTAGGCTGTAATATAATTTGAAATGGTTATCTTTTTCAGAACGGAGGTAGTAGTAGTCTTTTTCAGCACCTTTTTGTCAGCGCATTTGGTTAGCATTTCGGTCTTTTTCGTCGTGTCTTTTGGGGTCCCAGTAGGCAGCCGGCAGTGTCACGTCGCGTTGTCCAGCACTATGATCGTGGTTTTAATGTAATACACGCCCAACACGTCGATAATCTTTTTCATCCAGTTCTCGCAGTACACACTGCTGAACAATCCGTGCTAATCTTTCGTTTGTTATTATCCCCCTTTAAAAATATCCAAAGTGTCGTACAGTAGATGCACTTGATGGCCAAGGTCTCGCTCGTTTTCGCCAATCAGAGAATCTGCGCTCACTATAGCAGCGATAGAGCAATATCTTCTTCCTCTATGCTTTACAGTGACTTGGAGATCTTGCTCATCATTGGGGTCAAAAAGGCTATCATCATGGCGAGCGTAATTATGATGTATATAGCTCTCATCAAGATAAATTATAGGCTGGGAGTATTCATTCTCGACTTTCATCATGTTTGACAAATAAAATGTCCCGCTTTCGAGCGTTGTCTTCACGCAAGCGGTAGCCCAGTTTTCCCTTTTTCATTCCTCGTTTGTATCCAAGAGACTGTAGATATTGTCTTACAGGGCGTAGTGCGAAAACTACAGCTGTAGACGAGTCGTAGTCAACATGGATAACGTAGTTGCGGGCAAGCTTGTCCATGACGTCCCTTGCTACAGTGCACTGTCGGATAGCACGTCGCTCTCGAACAAACTGCTGAACAAAAGCAGCGACCATTGCGGGGCACGAGTGTTGATTAGCCACGTAGTTGCCGGGTGGTGGTGCAGCAGTACGCTTCTCGGCATCCCAGTAATTAGCCCACACTGCCCCAGCAATGTCTTTCTTGCGATGGAGCAGCTGACAAATGCGCTCTACAACACGAGCAGCGGGTGGTCGGCGCCCGGGAGAGATTTGGCGGTGATGTTCATACTTCATTTCCGCGTGGAGTGGCAGTGTATCGAGCTTCTCGCTCTCGATGACGACGGCAGAGCGGTGTCTCTTAACGTAGGTCACGGTCTCATGCAGCTGTGCTTGGTCAATTGTCGACGGTACACTCTTCTTCGAGGTAGTTGTGCTGCGTGGGTCACCCGCGTGCCCTATACTTGATTTTAGTAAGGGCACATCGGTGCCGATTATTTTATTGCCGCCCTTGTGATCGCAATTTTGCAGCTCGAGAAGTGGTGAAGTGACAGCAGCACGAATGCAATCTGCTCTGTACTAAAAGCTTAAGATCTAATTGGCCAAAATTTCAAAATATCCCTCTTTGCTGTTCGGGTCTGTCAGTTTGGACGGAAAACAGTAATATATGTGACCTAAATATAGATGCGTATTTCTCGATACTCGGTCACTCGAATTAGCTCTAGGAAACTGCATTCGACAGCCTTGAGTCTAAATATGCATTTCCCAGCTTCATAGGCTCGACAGCGGAGCATTATTGAGCAAATGGTCGCCGGTAAGAAATTAACTGCAGCTGAAAAATATTTGGTGGTAAAGACGTACGAATACATTCGAGGAAAAAAGGCTGCTTCGCCACAGCTGTGGAAGGGGGATGTAAGGGATCACGTTCACGAGTGTTTGGGCTTCGCGACGGGCACGATTTCAGCGATATGAAGCCATTGGGAGAAGAACCACGACTAGAAGTTTGCGTCGGTGAGTGGTGGTTTATGGCGTTTCTGTTATTATTTATACTTAGCAATTTCACTGGTCGTAATATGATTTAATACAGATGAAAGGTTCAAAACCATCTGGTAGGCCTCGAACGTTCGGTGAAAGCATACAGCCGCTCGTACGTGAACTCGTGTCTGAACTGAACTCAAGTGGCAAGCCTGTTGCAGCCCCAAAGTTAGTGAAGCGCCTAAAGGAAGAGCACAACATCAACATTTCTGTTCGTTCCCTTCGCCGTGTTTTGCGGAGGATGGGGATGCGCTTTATTAAGGGCAAGTCACGCAATATCGTGGCAGAATCTACGGCAAATGTGGCGTTCCGAACGCAGTATTTAAAGAAAAAAATATCCAACCTCAACAGAAAAGAATATCCGGTACGTCCTGAAGTATATCTCGACGAAACATTTTGCAATCTCAACCACACGGCCCAACTGTCGTGGGTTGATAAGGACAAGGTAAGAGCTACCACAAAAATCAAGTCAACGCTGCTCCAAATTCCAGGTCGCTTAAAGCAGAAGTTCAGATCTGGCTTGAGGAAAACGGTACGTAATACTTCCTGTTTTTTTTTAAATGTAAATTTTAATTTTTTATATACCTGTATAGAAATCTGGTACGACACCAGTTATACTAAAGCAGAGTTGATGATGCTTGTCCGAGCAAACAAACCCAAGCCAATTTATAGAGTCACTGAAATTGCCCGCCCATTTGGACACTTGGTGTACTTTACCCCACCGTACCACCCTGAATTACAACCGATCGAGTTGATTTGGGCGAATATCAAGGGCCAGATTGCAAACAACCCAGCGTCCAACATGGACGAGTTGAAAAACAAAATTAACGACGGATTTGCGTCGCTCACGTCGAGCACATGGACCAAAGCGTATACACACGCTCAAAAGTATGAAACAAGATACATGGAGCTAGCTGATCAGTACGAGCTTGTGTCAGAGGACGAAGGGGACGACCAAGACAGTGAGTGTGCAGAAGATGACGAAGGAAGTGACTCTGAATAAGTTTTCGCTTGCCCGTTTTTTACCGATTGTATATTCCATACGCAAGTTTATTATAACACGATTATATTCTTTTTAACAATCGCCAAATTGCGGTATTCAGACTTAAATCGCCACATGTTATCTTGATTTGACCAATAGACTCGCTGATTTGGTGCACGTGGCAGTCTCAAAAATGCAAACAATTCTGCAATAAAAAGATGACTTTGCAAACGGCTAAAATGAATAGGAAGCCTTGATTATACGTAAAAACGGACATCAAAATCGGAATCTCCGCCCGTTCTTACCCCTTACTTGGTATATCTAAATGTTGATATGGGTTTTATGTAGGGAAAGGGGTAACTTTGTGTCTCAAAGTTCGTCCAAGCTTTGGTGACCGGGATAATAGAGAGTATTTCGTGACCGGAGAAACATCAACGTTAATTTTAGTCGTTTCTGAAGGTTGGGGCTCCGCGCGTGGTAAAGGCGTGATGCACATGAACGTCCGAGATACGACACTGCAGCTACGGTGCAAGACCCGACGGGCCAGGTGTCGCACTTGCCGAGATCGCTGGGATTGACGATCACGACCCCCCCCCCCCCCGCGCCTTTTGAGGACGTGCCAGATGCAGAGGATAAGCAGTCCATAGCCAATGCAAGCCCGGTGCCCGGGGACCAGCACGTCGCTGCAGCGCTGGCGCTGCCGCAACCTCCGAGGTTTGCGGGTACGACGATGCAAGGCAGGAGGGCCTTCGTGCGGCAGTACGAGAAGTACTTGGCCATCATCAACACGTTGCAGACCTAGTGGGGTGATGCGTTTTCGATGCCGGTTGAGGCCTGCGTCGAGTCAAGGACAAAACATGGTGCGCGATACGAGGTCCGCATGGCGCCGCACTTGGGCACGTAACAGCAGTGGATCGATTTCTTTTGGCAGGCCAACGCGTCCTCGCACATCGACTACGCTTTGATGATGGAGCAATAACGAAGCGGCAGATGGAGACGACGTGGCCTGTGCTGGAAAGCAGGATGTTGAATCTTCAGGCCGACCTGGAGGCCATCTTGCATTATTATGACTTGGCAGAAGTGGCGTTCAAAAATGAACCACGCAGGATCATGAGATACCTGGCAGACGCGCCAGTTTCAAGGCAGTCATCACAACCAAGCTAATATTGCAAGAGAACAAAGTGTTATGGAACGACGTGGTGCCGTGCTGTTCGTGGGTCACATAGCTCATGCATGAGCTCATGACATGGAAGCAGACTGCACATGCAGCAACAGGCGAAACGATCCGAAAGGAGAACCAGAGTAGGGACGCTGGCCAAGCCGGTCGGGATGGCCATGGAGCGCGAGGGGGTCGTGGCCGGCGTGGCTGGTGGTATCCGTGATGGTCATAGCGGCCAAGTCTCGATGACGATTTAGCGCCGATGCATAGAGGAGGATTGAGAAACACGGGTGGGACTAGAGTGAGTGGGCCAAGGACCCCACGAGGTGAATGTTTGGAATGTCGATCGAAAGACCGCCAAGTGAGAGATTGGCTGAGCTATCAACCCGGTGAAGCTTTTCAACTACTGAAAGCACTCGGTGGACGCCGTGACGTTTTTTTTTTTGCGCTACTGTACGCTGTTGTGAGCTGTTTAGCCAACTGAGGCCGAAATAAGAACCCTACAACAGGCGGCGTGCGATTCTGCTGACGACCGGCAAGGTGCGCAGTGGAATGACGAGTGTAACTTCATGGTGGTGACGTCGGGTCAGGTGCGGATTCCTGCTGATGCGGCTGATTTGCAGTAGCGCTTATGTGAGATTGCACACGCCGATGCGCGCGGGCACAGCGGTGCTCGTGCAACCACTCAGGCGTGTTCTTTTGGCGAAGCATGGCAAGTGATGTCTCCAAGCTCGTGACTGGATGCGAGCATTGTATGACAACTGCTTGTGACCGCTTTCTACGACCGTTTAGAGAGACGCTGAAGGCTACGAAGTCCAACGAGCTCATCCACTTTGACTACCTGACTGGGATTGAGGGCACTGGTGGCACTAAGGACATCATAGTCTAAAAGGACGGGATGAGCGGATTCGTTGAGTAAATTTCATGCATTCATGCAACTCGGACACCGTGTACCAAGGACGGACGGATTTGTTGAAGAGGTTCGGCGCCATGAGACAGTGGGTCTCCGACCAAGGAGCCAATTTTCCTAACCAGATGGTTGATATACTGCAGCGAACGATAGCTGCCCAACACCACTTCACGGCGGTATACACGCCGTGGGTGAGCGGCACCGCTGAGGTGGCTAGCTTCGAGATATTGAAGAGATCAAGGCGCTCTTGAGCGAGCCCAAGCTTCCAGTCCAGAACTGGTCGGCCATCTTGCGCGTGGTGGAAGCGGCATTGGACGGGATGCCAGCCGACCGACTCGGTGGTAAGGCACCACTGACAATACTCACTGTGTTGTATGGAGGCACGCAGCTGCGGAGCATATTGCACCCCCGTGATCCAGTGACAGCAACAGTGGCGTGGGTTGATGACGACGTCCAATCACATGTGACCGCAGTAAGGGGCTACTCTGGATTCAATGCACCTCGAGCTGGCTGACGCTAGTAAAAAGCACCGCTGCGCAGCGCGTGAGCGTTACGCAAAGCGCCAGCGTGTACGCCTGCAAAACTTTAGTGAACGTGGTTTTGTGCTGGCCCTCATTTGGCGGGGACCCAAAAGTATTGTACGCGCACTGAATGGGTACACGTTTGAGGTTCAGAATATCGTTGCACGCTTTGAGGTGTCTGCCTGCCACGCCTCGAGGCTCTAGTTTTACCGTGTTGCTGAAAGAGGCAATGAGAAGGAACGCCAGGATTAGGCCATATATGGAGAAGATGATCACCCTGTTGAAGATCTGGTGGCCTGTTTCCTGGGACCAGATACCCATAGATGGGAAATTCTTTTGAAATAGTTTGGTCTCGACGATATTGGAGCTCCATGGAAACCTGCGGAGGTCTTCCAGCAGGACGTTCCAGCTCTGTTAGAGACATTCCTGAGCGCAGAAACCGATGAACCAATACATCAACGTCTAGCCGCAGGGATTGACACTGCTCAGCGTGGAGCTATCACATCTACGGTGTCCAACCTGCCACGCCACCGTGCGGGCAAAAATGAGAGAGAGGATAGCCGTGATCGTACACTCCAAGTCGAGGGGGGGGGGTCCATCAGGGTACAGTTTGTAGCACACGTATAACGGGGTTATATGGTGCGGAACACATGGGTACGGAGTACCCGGAGTGTTAACAAACTCTCAGTACATAAGTAGGAAAGCTAGAAACGCCTCTCAGTACGTTGGCTGAAAGCCACACGTCAAGTATTTGATTAGGTTTAACTATGCTAGATAGTTCAATAGATACATTTACCGCTAGGCGACTTGGCCGCAATAATAGTAAATAAAACACTTCTATTTTTGAAGCATAAATTACGTAATTAGCTGAGCCCTGATCATGAGCTGTAAGTGCCCTTCGGATAATGAACTTAGTATTAGTGACTATTTGAATCGAACCACTTCCTCTGACACTACAGCTACGGCAGCCACGCTGCACTTGGTAGCACTTGCAGTCAATCCCGCTTCTGCGTCGGTTACTGTATCCTCTGCGATGATGGAGCACCCCGTGTTCACAGCAATGCCTGGACGCGCTTACTAAGCTTATGTCTTTGCTTGGACCGGAGGGTGTTGCTCATCTTGCGTCGCAAGGTCCACTGGGAGTCACTGCCAGGATACAAAACTCGTTCTCACTTAGCGATAACGCGATCTTGAAGCGCGTCCAAGAGGAGATGAGCGTCGCAACGGCGGTGGCGTCGATGACGCGTGAAGGGTCTATGAGACTGAAGCCGCTTGTCGTGAGCGTGAAAACGTTCGAAGGGAAGGATGAATAGAATCTTTCTCTCTGGACCCGTGAGGTCGAGATGGCCATGGAATCGGCCCTGCTCCAGCCTGAGCATCAGCTGGTGACGCTGGCTACTCCAGGCTTGGAGGTCGCGCTCGCATATGGGCACTAACGTTCGGCACGTTTGTTGATGCTGCATTTCCCACTTGGGATCCGCTGAATCAGAAGCTTTCGCGCGTGTTCACGCCCTCTAACCAGGCGCACCGTGAGCAGTCGAAATTTCTTGCTACCCGGCAGGATAAGAAGGAATTACTGTACTATGTCCAAAAGTTGAGCACTCTTATCGCCGGAATGGCAGCGGACCCTCTTTCGGAACTGGTTAGCCTGACCGTGTCTATGGAGGGACTTCGGGTGAGCGCAGCTCGAACGGAAGTATTCCGTGTACAACCTAACGCTTTCGACGAGGCGATGGATGTGGCATTGAATGCCAAGCACAACTTCAGGTCAGCTCGACCTGGTTGGAGCGCTGGTAGCGCGAGCTCTTCGAGCGGTCCGAAGTCGACGGACCTCAGCTATGCTTAAGACGAAGAAGCGGAGCTTCTTGCTGCGGAGCAGCGCGGCGGCACCCGCCGATGCTTTGTGTGCAAAAGCAGTAAGGAATGCGCAATAAGCGCGAGGCTCCGGCAAGCCAACCCTTCGGGTCATCACCGGGAAACGGCAACTCCCAGTAGGCACGGGGCGGCCTACTGGGAAATAAACGGGGTCTGTTGTGTCTCAAGGAGGTAGAGGGCAACGGGGCTCAGCCCCGAAGAGAGCTGAGCTCTCTTACGAGAACAGTGTGTGCAAGCCGGGTTGCTGGTCGTTCAAGCGAACGTGAAGGGCTTTGCAAAGCCATGGAGAGTCTTGATTGACTCGGGATCCTTGGGCAGCGACTCTCGTCGCTCCACCTTGAAAGGGAGTCAGCTATAAACGGAGGCACTGGAAGTGCTAACGAGAGATATAATCTCTGTCCGTCTGGCGACGACGGGGACACTGGTGACTTTGTCGAAGCTCTATGTTGACCTTGGTGTAAAGTATGAGAACTTCGATAGCGAGGAGTGCTGTTTGATATCAAAGCCGGATGCGAGGTATGGCTTCATTCTTGGCATTGCATGGCTGGAACGTCATGAGCCATGGATCGACTAGAAGTCGAAAACGCTAGGTGCCACGTACCCTGCCCCTTGTTAAACTATGGTGAGTCACGAACCCACCTCTGCTAAAAAGCAGAAGCGCTTTTGGGCGCGAGTACAACGCCGAGGCGGCCGTAGTGCTGGATATTTGGTATATCCGATCTTGTTAGCAACGAGGCTACAGTTTGCCCTGGGGGCGTACGTGGTACGACACATTATCCGCTGAGCGGTGCAGGTCAGGTCAATGACCAGCTGCCAGGTCCTGGTGAGGACGAACGCAGAGTGGCGCGTAATCCACTGAGTGGTACGGATTTGGTTAATAACCTACCGCTGCGTGGCTTAAGGACTACGGTCGACTGCGAGTCAAGGCATCATGGGCGCGGCCCAGGAGCTGCAGGTGCAGTGACACGTCGCTCACTTTGTGAGGGTCAAGGACCGCTTGGCTCTCAGCCGAGTGTCTTGCAAGACATTGTCTTCACTTTGAGGAATAATGATACTGCTGCACCCGGTGGTGATGATGGAGATGCCGCCACACCGCCCTCCTCCGGCCGAGCTTATACGCGAAGGGAGAGGATAATCAGACGCAATGCGTCTGTGACGTCTTCGACGTCGGACGAGGTGTCCCGCGTGACGAGTGCTGAGGTTTCACGTGATTGCTGTGAACAGCTGTAAATTAAGTGACGAGGTAGGTCGAAGGCGACATCAGCCTTGACGCTTTGCCCGCTGTGGATGCTCTGCTAGACCTGAACGAGATGTCCGTTGCCGACTTTGGCGAAGCTTTGAAGGCAGATGATATAGCTGAGGTGGTCTTGCGGAGAGCTGAGGAGGAGTTGAATTCCTCATCCATCGTGGACGATGTGGTCCTAGAGTACACCAAGAAGGTGCTGAGCGCAAGAAGTGGATCGACGATCCTGAATGATCCTTCGGATGCCTTCTACCTTGTGGTGAAGGAGTATGGAGACGTTGTCGCAAAGGATTCACCGACTGGCCTGCCTCCGGATCAAGGCGTATGTCATGAGATTGGCCCGGTTCCTGGAACCAAATACTGCGTGACAAGGCAATGGCCGTTGCTAAGATAGCAGTGTGACGTCATTGACACATTATTTCGTGCGAATCACGAGGGAGGAATGATGCGTGAGAGCTAGTCTCCGTACTCAACACCCTCGTTCTGTGTCAGAAAGCCGAATCGCAAAGGGCGCATGGTTCATGCTGTCAACCAGCTAAATGCGGCCACCATTCCGGCGCAAACGTTGATCCCTCGCAAGGATGCTCCGCAGAACAACATGGTAGGCTGTACGCTGTACTGCGCACTCGACTTGGTCGATTGTAACTACCAATTGCTCAGGAGAGCGAGCGATATTCCGCTTGACAGCGGTAAGTACTCCGAGCGGTATGCTCCGGGAGGGGCTGGTGATGCCCCAGGGGCTGCCGAAAGCACCAGCAACGCTCGATCGTCCTGTGACGCAGTTGTTTGCCTCATTGGGCGTACGCTCAGACGTACTTTGCCGATATATTCATCCATAGTCGTGCTGAGCACGGAACGTCAGACGTGGAAAACCACATCGACACCATTTGATAGCGGTGCTCGAGTGCAAGCGCCCTAATAAGCTGTATGCCAACTTGGATAAGTCCGTCTTCGGCGCAGAAGAGACACATTTCCTCGGTTGCTTCGTTGGGGGGAGTGGCTAGTGGGCAGATCCTGCCAAAGTCATCGTGGACTGGCCTGTTCCCAAGAATTAAAAGAACTTACGAAAGTGGCTAGGATTAAAAATTACTTGCCCGAGTACAGCACGAGCTCCGCGTAGATGGCTCGGCCATTATCGAATCACCTAAAGAAGGATGCACCATGGTAGTGAAACGCCAAGCACGACGTTGCCTTTGAGGCTGTGAAGGGGAGTCTCCTTCAAGTTCCGAGCCTTGTGCTACCAGCGCGAGGCTGCATCGGTACTCGCTCGATGGTGGCCTGCTGTACAGCACCGACGCTAAGGATAACCCTCATGTAGTCACTCCTCGTGATGAGGATCTGAAGTATCAAATCCTCTATGAGGTTCTTGATACGCCCGTTGGCCGGCACCTAGGTCGTGAGAAGACATATGGATCGGTGGGTCGATATACTGGTGGCCAAAGTTGTACAAATGGACTGGCACCTATGCACGCACGTGTGAGACGTGACAGCGGATGGAGCCCGCGCCAAACCACGGCATTGACGTTCTAGAGTTTGCCTGTTCGCAAGGGATGTTGTCAGTCCACCAGTAGGGACTTTAAGTTTGGCCTTTTCTAAAAATAAGGCAGGAAACAGGGGTATTATAGTCTTTGTTGATCACGCAAGTCCCATGACATTAATCTGTCCATCCCGCATACTTAAGTATTCTTAGTATTATAAACACACACGACATACCGCGCACTACAAGTATTTAGTTTGCCACCTGCTACAAGTAAGATACTGTGCCAGCTATATGCGTTTCATGCCAGTAGTTTAAGCCAGTTTAGAGATCACGATTTGGGTTTGCTCTTATTTTCTATTGAAAGACTTCCAAAATCTCCTAAAGCAAGTACCAAACCCAAATTTAGGCTTGACATGATACATCACTTGGGACCGGTTTAGTCCCAGCTTGGTCTAGGCTGTGACACCAAAAATTGGACCAAGGGCTAGCAACGTTATACTCTCCGCACTGCAACAGAGGAGGCGCTACGGAAACTGTAGGCGGTGTAGGCGGTAGGAGGGTGATCTAGGTGGTGTTGATGTAGGTGACAGGGGCCCCAGTTCCGCCCCCTACATAATGTTAGCAGCTCTTGACCTAGATTAGAATTTGTATGGTGGTTTTCATACTTAACACAGACATTCGGGTTAACCCTTCTAATCAGATTGCTTGGTCCGAACCAAGCGCATGGGTTGGTGAGACGTAATTTGGGGTTTAGTACCAGTTTAGAACGCACATGGTCCACCAGATGGGAGAGGTTTGGTCCACGTGCTTGGGCGATTTTTGGAAGTCTTTCATTGGCATTTATGCTTTTTGTAGAAGCGATTTGATCTGGGTAGAGCTCAATTAATTTGCACTCAGACGAGCTTCTAAGCGAAAAGCGGCAGGAAATTAGCAACCCCGCTAAATTGAGGACTTATTACAAAGCAGAGCCACTTGTGACCCAAAGTAGGCAGCATATTTACAGTCCTCTGATTAAAATGCCCGAAAAGAGCGCTTTATTTAGTATCCTTATCGATGAAATAGGACATGTCGATGAAGAGTTATGTGGAATCAAATGTAGGACTTTCAAAAGTGGCACGTAACTGGCACAATACCTGAGTTAAGTATTTAGTTTTCAGTTAGTGCCACCTGTAACCCTAGATAGGAAATTTATTACTATTACATGTATTTTTGAAAATCGATTTGCTGAAAATACGAGGTCTGAACCTTACTTGAAGTAGTACTTACCGGTATTTGAAAAAATAAATACACATATAAGAGGTTTTGGATGGGCTCCGGATGGCAATTTGCATAAACGCCGTCTCGCTTTCCTCCAGACCAGACTCTGGAGTCCAGACCAGTTGCATCGCAACTTACGACTCACAACACGGCGCTCCACTGTATTAAAAGTTTTTGGCAGAGAGACCAGAAGACTTACATATATCCCAGCTGAAAAATGAAGCCAAACGTATGCATCGTGTTTGCGGCGATTGCCATCACCTCCGTGTACGGTGGTAGCTCGCTGAAGGATGCTAAATCAAAGGACTTGGCGGCACACTCAATGTCGGCTTCAGACGCGGGGGAATCGTGGGACTTTAACTGGGACGCCTCTGGTAGCGGCTTCAGCTGCGATGCAATCTGCCCAACCGACTATGAACCTGTTTGTGGGTCTGACGGCGTGACGTATGCGAACGACTGCGCGTTCGGCATTGCTCTGTGTAAAACGGCGACGCTGAGTTTGCTGGCAGTTGGCGAATGCGCTGGCGGATCAATTGCTTCGTCCGCTGAGTCATCGAACTTAGGCGGCGCTGGTACTGCATGCCCCGACGCATGCGTCGATGTGTACGACCCTGTGAGTGACGAGAGCGGTAAAACGTACTCGAACGAGTGCTACATGCGGATGGCCAAGTGCAAGGACAAGAAGAAGGATGTTGACATCTTGGCCGAGTACAAGAGGATCTATGGTCGGTCGTTTGGTGCCTCGCGTGACGAAGACGATTCTGCCAGCGAGGAGAGTTCGGTAAAAGAAGTCAAGCCCCCTACGCAGTCGGACAATAACACAACGAGTACGAAGAATACGAAGCTACCCAAGTCGGCGAAAAAGTCCTCGACTAGCACCAGCGGCACGGGTAGCCTGTACGAAGATGGCTCTGAAGGCGTCCTTGGAAGTGGAAGTTCTTCGTCCACCAAAAGCTGTGCTGCTGCTTGCCCTGACATTTATTCACCCGTGTGCGGCTCCGATGGCGTTACTTACTCAAGTCCATGCCATCTCAAGCTCGCCAGCTGCAAAAAACCGAAAATCAAACTCGTCCAAGACAGTGCGGACTCCTGTGGCGATTCTGCGGCGGCCACCGTGCAGCAGCAAAATGTTTCCAACACGGCTTCCAAGTCGACGAAAACCGTCGCTGTTTAGGGAGCGAATTATTAACGATGCTATAGCATCAGTGTGCGTCGCCCGAAGATGAATGTAGGTCGTAAAGCAATGTTAATGAAGCGCAGATGAAATCTAAGTCCTACTGTACGCACTACATATTTAGGCCGTGTTCGGCTTGCAGGGGCAAATCCAGCTTGTTCGAAAATAAGCTAGAGCTGTAGAACAGTCGTTTTGTTAAGTAAAATAAAGATAAAATAAGTGATCGTGTTCCATCTGGATTTGAAGGCGCAAAGCAGGACGATTCAAAATTCAACCCAAAGCTAAATTTTGAAACCAGTCGTTTGGAGCTATCCTGCTGGATGTCATTTTTGTGTTTCTTAGCGGAATAAAGCTGGTTGAGACATTCCAGCTCTTTAATACCAATTACAGCTGGTTTTAGCTTAAACCGAACACGGCCTTACAAATTCAGAAAACGCAGGAAAGGACAAAACGAAAATGTGCGTTTGGATGTGGATACAGTACCGGTAATAGCTTTTGCTAAAACATTTTTTTGCAGTTATCCTAATACAGTACTACTACCTCTCAAGTAATACTTCAGCTACTACCGTATTGAATGGGTACAATTATTTCAAAAATATTCCAGCAGTAAAACAATGGTCTACCGCCGCGCATACAAATTCACTATCTATGTGAAAATTTCTACCACTATTATGTACTACCAAGATTCGCAACAAAGGGTTTTCGTGGATCAAGTTCACAAGAAAGTCAACGTACGTCATGTTGGTTTCGACGTCGAAATAAGTCTTGTAATTAACATCGTTAGTGAACACGCGTGCGAGCTGACTCACGAGCAATATTCGTACACTTTGGGTCGTACTTCCTACACGTATTCAGAAAGGTGTTTGGATCTGTACTTTATTAAAAGTGTGTCGACGGATGAAGACGCTCTAGACGAACCAAACACCGAGTATTCCGTAACCAAGCTTGACTGAACATATTCGTGCTTGTTTATGACCACACGACTTTTACCGTGCCGCTCTGTCTTTATTTTGAGAAGCCCTTTGGGCAAGGAGACAATGATCACGACTCTGTTGCGGAATCGGCGTTAACTGCTTTCATCTGCCCGATCTGCTTTTGATTTGGAAGTTATGAACCAGAGCGCATCGACACTGGAATCGTTCGCAGTACGGCCCGTTACGATCGAAGATGTATGACCATGGGACTCCAATCGCAAGTACCGTGAGGCTATGCCTATTGCGAGTGAAATTCGACCGCAAGGCTGACCTTGGTTGAAGGAGCTAGCAATTTGGTTCGTAAAGGTGATTTCAACCCACTTCGGTTTCGTAGGCACATGGAGACGGAAAATAACCAAAGTGGCGGAAGCGTTGATCTGGCTATTAGGGAGAATTATCGCATACCCAGCTTGCAATTGACCGGTCTAGCGTGTGCGATATCACGTTTGATACTCTCGTTGGCGAGCCTGGTGAGTCTAGCATCCAGTCTGATGAGGTGGGCATCCGGTCTGGTGAATTCTGTACGAACACTCTGGATGTAGTGACCAGCAGCTCATGGGAAGTGGCTAGCCCTGCAAAGTCACAAGGACGGCCAAAAAAACCTTCTAAAGCCCAGAAGGTCACTCAAAACAAAGCAATTTCGATGGCAGAAGACGACTTAAAAATGTACTCGTTGAATGTGAGTCTAGCTAACGTTTAAAAGGCCGTAAAAATGGACCGAGGTAAACTTCTTTTGCAGCGCTTTTTTGCGCTTCAAGTTGTTTGATTTCGCGAGGAAATTGAGAGCGCCAATGACCATCCAGGTTGATTACATGCCCTCGTCAAAACAACTGACTTCGATCCAATGGTTAGCTCCGAAAAGGTACGTATACGGAACTGATCGGATTCTAGATCAGATATTTATCTTACTGGAGATCTGACATGGGATCTGAAAATGATTAGTAAGTTCACGCACTTCTTCAGCCTCGAGGCTGCTCGTGCGTTGGTCAGTGGAGAAGATGAATCGAGAGGCAAACGAGGGCGCGTCGGTGGATGCCGAGGTGGAGCCTGCTGAGGGCGCGCCGGAGGATGGCGAAGTGGAGCCAGCTGAGCCGGTCGAGGACGTCGTTAGCACTGAGTTGTTGTTCGAGCAAGCTCGACAGCAGCTTGCAAATGATGTGGGGTCTGTGCCACGACGTGGTGAGCGGACGACATGCTTCTACAAGGGCTGTAAGTACTGCAAGGCATGGTCGTCCTCAAGGAAAATTGTGTACAGATGCTCTAAGTTTCGCCAAGGTTGCAGAGGAAAGCTGGAGTTTACTATTGCATCGATGACGTATGCTGCTGTAAAGCTGCACACATGCCGCATCGAAGCCATTGCCAACGTCGTCATCAACGTTGAGGACCAGATGAAAGCTCAAGCCGACCTTCTTGCGATTGAGCACGTCGCTTGGCCTGTGCGCCAAGTCTGGGAAGAATTGCGACGCCAGTTCTACTCAGCTGACAATCCCAACGTTGTTCGTGGGTTGTCAGAGCAAGAAGTTGTCCGACGAGTACACAGAGCAAGAAGCGCGCATTACTCTAGCAATGCTCACGGCTCTATTGAAATTCCACCGCTTTCATTGGCACTAGACGAAGAGCTTTCCTTTTTTCAGTTTCACTACGTCACCATTAACCGCGACGATTTGAACAAGCCTTCCCGCTTGCTTGGGTGGGCGCATCCATCTCTGGTCGCGCTACTACGCTATCATGGTACCACGTTGTTTGTGGGTGGCACTTTTCGGTATGTCCCGCAGGGTTACGCACAGTGCGTTGTGTTCATGGTCCACGACCGAGCCTCTGGAGTGTTCGTGCCGGTGTTCTACATTCGGAGCACCTCGCGTACTGGCGACGCCTACTGGGATATGATTCATTTTATCGTACAATCAACGGACCAGCAACTCGAACCGGCCGAAAGTGTTTGTGACTTCGACGCGCCACACTTGGACGCACTACAAACACAGTTTCCGAACTCAATTGTGTTGGGGTGCTTGTTTCATCTGAAACAAGCACTCTGACGGGCTATGAAGCGCTATGCTATTCCGGAGGAAGAGTGTCTGATTGCAATGATACGTGGTGTCCTAGACACCCTGACGGTGATTGATCCTGCTCACAGTAAGCGAGGTATTAAGTGGGTAAAGTGTGAGATCAAGTTGCGCTGTGCTCAAGCTGGCGTGACCTACTCTACTGAAAAATGGGCCAATTTTTGGGGGTATTTCAACCGCACTTGGCTGGAGCAGTATACCATCGATGTCTGGAACGTATTCGGCATTAGCAACGAGTTGGTCGCACGAACGAATAATCCCCTGGAGAGGTTTAACAGGGAGCTTAATACACGTTTCCCGACCCCGTATCCTTCAATGGCGACATTTGTGACGGTGATCAAGGCTATATCAGCTGAGTACGTACGCCGCGTTGCTGATGTTCCTCGTGGGCGAGCCCGCCGTGTTCATCGCGAGGTCATTCAGCTACCACAGGTTGTGGACATTCCCTCTGACGTTGACAGCGACGTGGATCCTCCACTGGAGGAACCGAAGGCAGTTGCTACACCCGCAGCAGACGGTAGTACACTCACTAGTGCTATGTTGTAGATATTTCCGTGTAGCAACCAGAAGACCTCGGTAAATGCTTCATCTTCTCTCCTTTAAAAGTGTTTTTCTTTGGTTTCAGTCTGTTCATAATTCAGGTCTCAAATCCGGATCTTTAATCCGATCAGTTCCGCATACGTACCATTTGGGAATCTACCGATCCAATTATTAACGCGCGTACTGCGAATGTATTATCTCAAGAAATACAAGGAAAAGTGTCGGACCTGCAGACCAAAAACACGAGAAAACATGATTACGGACATAAGTGAACTGTTGAAATTATTGGACTAGGGGTCTATTCGACTGAAACGCTTAGTGCCATGACGAAATGGCACACTGCAACAAACATTATTTGACAAGTGGACAAGTGTGTGAGCTGGATTAACACAATCAACTTCAGCGTTGACATTCCAGCGCATTTCAAGGTCGCAAAAGACCTTGACATTATAGCCAGCGTCAAGCGTATCCCATTTCTTTCGGCATAAGTATGAAGCTGATGCTGACTCAATTATATGGTTATTTAACTCGTATTTGTGACTTCACTTAGGATGAAGCACTGAAGTTTCTCCGTAAATCACCGCTGGTCGACTGCATTATAAATACTCTGGTGATGTCATTATTTGCCAAAAGAAGTAACACAATTCCGGTCAATACTGCAACGACTGGAGCTGTTATGAGCGGTTTCGTGCCCGTCGCGAGCATGGAGACCGATTTTCTTGGTCTCCCGTTCGAGAAAGTGTTGATTCCGATCTTTTGTGGGGAAAACCACTGGTGCTCTATCGTGGTGAACCTTACGCTAAGATATGTCTTCATCTATGACCCTACGACCTCAAGCTATGGGGTGAAAGTGCGGCCTCTGACAGAGAGACTAGTGGGAATAGTTCCCGAAGCCTCTCCAAGTCGATATCGGGCTCGTCGGGTGATTACGAACTTGGAGATCCAGTAGGCAGCTACAATTGCGGTGTGTAAATGCTGCTAGCTTTTGAAGTGCTTACAGGGGCCGATGTGCTTACGGTGCTGAGCAGAAAAGAAAAAAAAACTACAATATCTGCGCTATTAGTACTTGATTTAATGCATCTAGATCAACAAGCTGTCGCTTTGCGCAATCAAATTTCCTGTCACCTGTATGTTCACTTCTGTTTTTTTGTTGTTGTTGTTGCTTGGAGTATGAATAATGTGAAGCCGTTTTGCTAGTAGTATACAGTAAATCAAGTGCAAGAGCGCGTGTTTGAAGCGCATGTATTGTGACTGGCGTCACGGCAGGGTTGGATTGTGCCGCGGCTTTATCGCAGCATTTTTGGCTAAGCTGATTTTTTTTGGCCGATCGGCAATTCGGCTAAATCGGCAAAATCGGCAGAATAATTCGGCTTTATCATTCGGTTAGCCCAGCTTGAACCACTGCACGCAGCCGGTATCCGGGCATTATCCGGACACGAAAGGAGCGGCCGTTTTGATAGTGAAGATAAAACAATAATCTGCGCAGGAAATATAGGCAGGGGGTTAAGGCGGGGAAGAGCGTCATTTTGCACACGGATGCTGCTGGTAGTAGTGGTAGAAGTAGGGATTCTCTTGGCATCAGTGCTATCGGGCTGCAAAGTGCTCCTGGCCGCCATGGGCACTCGTACGCAGCGAGTGGGTCTCGCCCTCATCGTTGCTGCGCTGAAACAGGCATTGCTGCCGCAGGCAGTAGAGATACATCCGCAGTAGGAAAGCGCCCTCGAGACTGAAGTACACCACCGACAACTCAGCGATGAAGTAGAGCAAGAAGTACGTCAGCATGGTCCGATCACTCAGCAGATTACCCTTGAGCGAGTCCACCCCCTTCGATACAACCAGGATGCGGCTCCACGAGGGCGCGATCACTGTGCTGAATTTGAGAAATATGCAGCCAGTACCGAATAGCGTCATGAGGCCCAGGAAGGCGTACGTGAATACGTCCGCCAGTGTCTCCGTGTCATCGTGCAAGCTCTGCACCAAGCGCGCAGCGACCATCAACTAGCCGGCGATTGTGAAGTGGCTCGTTCCACGTCTCTTGTTCGCATGAATCCAGTACCACGCGGTCACTGGCTAGTCGACGCACAAGAACAACAACACGGACAAATGCCGTCAACACAGCACCCGAAACTACGATGACCGCATCCAGCACTACAATAAGCTATCTTCTCGCCCGCAACCTTCAGTCCCATTTCAGCCAAAACGCTGTTCTTTTTCTCGATGATGCCGTCGGTGAAAGCTACAAAGGTGACCAAGCTTGCCACTTACTGTCGTTTCATGGCTATGCCTTCGGGGATCTGAACAGTACCCTATTCTCAGTCAGCAAATACGAACGTGAGACGGGTCGCCATAAAGCTGAAGCCGTGGTAGGAAAGAAGAGCGCATTTGTATACACGTATTATGGGCAGCAAACAATGACGAAACACATGTAAATTGAGCTGCAAAAGCATCATATAGATTGCGCTTAGCTATACAGACAGTGTTGTCACGTAAGGCGTCAATCCAAATGTGCGCTCCGACGGGAAAAGTGTTGTAAGACTAAACCTTTGCCCTCTAATTCCTGTGGGAAAGTCATCACATTTGTCTGGGGAAACTCTGTCGTATCAGGCTCTGGAATAGCTTCTTCAAATCCTTCAATATATTTTGTTCGAGTTCGCCGTCTTCGGCAATACTCGTTTCGTCGAGTACGGACTCGTTTTCGTCCAGAACATTCACCAATACTCGGTCGTGTTTTTGCTGGGTACATCTTGGTGCGCAATTACATGGTCTTCTTCTAGCTCCTCAAGCGTGATAGGAGTGCCCATATCACAATTTCCAACGTGCTCTCGCTCAGCGGCAGCGACGATGCGTTTGAGCTCGACGATTTCTTTTCCCTCGCTCGCTACTTTGTCCAGCTACCGAATCGTCTGACGAATTAGGGAGAACTTACGTGCCTTCTCGATTGACATTCCGTTCTTCCGGGCTGTGTGAATTACAGCCATCTCGCTAAAATCGCTCTCGCGTGTTGCCGTATTTACTGCGATTGAGAGGATTATTGCCGCGAGCTTAGGCAGCTTCAAGTCAACTCTAATATCACCACCAGCAAAACTCCAATACTGTCCAACATATCCACTGAACTGAACAATTGAGCTTCTAACAAATACATCACGATACCAGGCGTTTCAATCGGCTGCCCAACCTTCGATATCTCTTTCGTCATCGATTCCAACATATCGTCGATAATAGTAGATACCATATCCACATAACATCTCGAGAAACTCAAACTCGGTGACTCCTTATGAATCGCCACAGCAACGCGAACATACAGAGTGTGTAAGAACAAAGCTAACAGCATTGAGGGCTGTTAGCATTGTTGCCATCGCTTTTCTACGAGCGATACTAACTCCAGGTTGCTATAATCACCCGAAAACCTTGATAAATATCTCGGTACGAAACGATAACATCTGCCAGTGAAATTCCATCAGGTTGCAACTTGTAATAAGAATTGGAAAGTGGACGAATTATCGCTTCAGCAGCCCCAAGCTTTCGCCAAAAGAAAGGTTCACCAAATACTTGAAGTGCCTGGGGGAAATCAATGCAGCTGTTGTATTTCTCCCAAATATGAAGTAGTCCACTTCTCACACGCAATACAGAGGCAAAACAACCTTGCATGCTGTTCCACCTTGTCTCGCACAGATATAGAAACCCAAGTGACTTACCGTAGGTTGCGGCAACCAGCACTTGCGCTCGAACTAACCACTTAGAAGAAGATGCATTCAGTGTCACCGTAGCTAGTGATGCCGGTTTGGTTAGCTCGCGGAAAGACGCGTTTGACGCTGCTTTAACCAGATTATTTATGTCGTGAGCAAAACAATGAACGTACGCGATCCGTGGATGTCTGCGTGCCAAAATACGCCGGGCGCGACCACACTGACCAGCGTTATCGGTTACAGCAGCTCCAATTGTCCATCCATTCTTTGTCTCAATTTCGCGCATCACCTTCTCCATTTGCTCAGCAAGCGCGAACCCGTCGTGTCTTGAGCTAGTTGGAAATAATCCATAGGTCACGATAGTACCGAAACGTTCAAGCATGCACCCAAGTAAGTGCAACTTAACAACATTCATCCATACATCGGATCCAAAATTCAATTGGCTGCCACAAAACGTCAACTGGCTGTTGGGCGCCAAAACTGGAGAGTCTTCTTCAACCTTGCTGTATTAATCCACAATTTTTCCCATTGCTTTTCGCTTTGGAAGAGCCTTCTCGGAGGCCCGGTTAAGGAAAAAAAAAACCTGCGAGTTGACGGTTTTTCGATGAAACGGTCAGGTAAGCAACTATCTGCCTGAAACTGGATGAGTAATCGCTCAAATTCATCATGACCATCCTTACAAAAAACTGAATTAAAGTATTAGCAAATACACCGACTTCGTTTGGCACAACTTGTTGAAGTAGCATCTCCATTTGAGGACCTCGATGCAGACATTGATGAAGCTGAGCTGGAAGGAGGTTTTGCTCCGCTCTGTGCTAAGAAGTGGTGCTGAATTGTTGGCTGAACCAGTAGAGATGTGGCATCAACCCATTCTTGTGCCTCTTTAAAATACCGACAGTCCTTGAGATGGCTAGTATAGTTGTATCTCGCCCCGAGATGATTTTGGGCTCAGGTGGTTTCTTCTCTCTCGTCTGGCCGTTATTCACAGCTAAGCATTGTCTACACCACCCTGAGACCTGCCTCTTTTCTTAGGTAGCCTCGTGTCAGCAAGCTGCTGTCTCTCGAAACCTTGCGGACGCCCCATTCCCCCGAGACAGAGGTGGACGTCTTAACAAGAGAAAGGGAGGTCGGGGGAATCAGACTCTGGTATCTGATTCAGATATAGACGGTATACATGACAGCAATTTCAAAAAAATGCTTTTTGAAAACCTTTCGGTATAATGGTATCCGATTGACGTGTGTATACGATCGTATACATTTCAAAGCTCGGCGATTTTGACTACAAATCGGACAGAATAATGAAGCTGATTGCTTCGGCAAAATCCAACACTGGTCATGGCTCCTCCAAGTGCTTTCGGCTATATGTATAATTTTAAGGACACATCACGTGATGACAAGCTCCGGATCTACACCAGTCTGGCTTAATCGGGGGATATTTATCAAGTGGATGATACAACGAACGAGCTATTTATCAGAAGCAGATACAAACGCAGTGATTGGTCTCAAAAAGGTAGCAGCTGTATATTTTATAAAATTATGAATGTTTAAAAATCCCTTAGGCTTCAGTCCTTTAAAAAAAATATTTTTAGGGATCAAAGATGACTTCTCGATACGACACTCTAAAACGACCTCGCGATGAGTTCCTTGCAGCAGAAAGCCCACCAGCTCGATCTGAAGGCTCGATTCGGCTATGCTGAGCCTGAAAATTTCTTTCACTCTGCGGACTTGGAGACGGCGGGCTCTTTTGTCAAATACTACGCATTTAACAGTAATAAACGTGTTGAACGGAAGAAGGGCGGTGGCGGAACTCTTATCAAGTGGTTGTGTTTCTAGCATAAAACTGGTTGTCAATGGTTCGTTGCTTTGTCGCGCAAACGACCATCAAAAATTACAGAAACAGCGAGCAATAAACCGCGAAAGCCACCTACAACAAAACTTTCGCATGTTCTAATTGGATCGTGGTATATCTCAAAATGAAGAAAAACCACGATCAACTTTGTCCCGGTGTGGCGGTAATGACAACCGAATTTTATTGGAGCATCCGGTTTTTGTGGAGCAATTCTAGATTGACACATTACATCACGGGCACCTGTAGTGAACAACATAAGTGGCATTCACGGTATTGACATTTCGAAGCAGCCCACGATGGCTTATCGTACTATTTCACAAGCTAAAAACAAAGTCAGAATTGATCGTGTAGCTGAGTATGATCGACTTCCTTCTTTTTCGAACGGCTTCGCCAGTAAAAACCCTGTATCCCGGGTATGTTGTAAGCTGGACTCAGAAGTCAGATTTTAATGAGCTTTTCTCGCTACCGCCAGTATTGTGAGCGTTCAGGAGGAATTGCTATATGTTTTTGAGTGCGACGGTGCGCGTACACAGTTTCGAAATATTGGGAGGCGCTAGAGAAAATTACGATCCGGCTTCCTCTTTATGATAATCTCGAACAGCCAGACCAAATCAAACTTCCACCCCTGTATCGCCAAGCTGGGCGTTCATTCAAGCGATCGAAAGAAGTCGCAGACTTCACAACAGGAATGAAAAGAACACAGAACCATGGTGAATGTGCAGGTTCGTTTCCGACTATGCGCACACATTCAAATAAGAGCTTCCTTCGGATGTTGACTGTCATGGCGTGAGTAAGGCAATAGCAGCGTTTTTCAGCGCGCAGGTGAAGGGAGCTAGCGCGCTCAAACGGGAGCCGTAGACATGCAGCCGTTGCAACTGGACTGGCTACAACGCTCTAAGGTGCACGACACGGCTAGCAGAAGTAGAAGAAGTGAGTACCAGGTATGTACGTCGTTGGTGAATGTTCTTTTACTGCGAGCGTAAAACGTGCTGAGTCCGAGAAAGAGAGCAGAAACTAAGCTGAAGATAGTAGATAATCCTTAATGCATAATGAGAATGTTATCTAGCTTTTGAAGCAGTAGGTAGCGATTCTGCTAATAATAAGAAAGGTTGCGGATGAACGAGCTCAGATCGTGAAAACATTTTTCATATTATAATACTGACTTTAATTACGCGACCCGATTGGCCTTCGGGAACAGCCCAATAGCTTCATCATATGCACATCGCTGGGGTAGGAAGCAACGAATTTGTGTTCAGTATGTTTGATGATCAAGAAGAGTAAATTCTAGTGCGCAGAATTGTACAGAGAGGTCGGTGATAAGTAATTCAGACAAATATATAGCGAAACTGTTGGAATACCTTCGTGTGCGAGTGCGTTTACAACTCAGTTGGAATAAGTTCACCATGACTATGCTCGTCTCGACTACGTAGCCAACAGTATCATCGTTTTCATACACTGCATCATCATAAGAATGAAAAAGCGTCAGCATTGAAAATGTCAGCAATATTCACTTAATAAACACATACCTCCACTCTTGCGTTGACCGAGTAGCAGGTACTAAGCGCGTCTTGACCTGATAAACGCCTGTTATCGCAAGGTCATCAGAACATGCAAAATATAATCTATCTACGCGTGGCAACCTCCAAGATCTCACTGCTATCTCCTCAGCAGAAGCTTCCGTCGTGTGCCTTACCGAAAGCGTCGGGGCGCGCTTGTGGTGGCAAGGCGGCCGTGGCGGGACATGCGTCGACGTTCGCTAGGTGGTAGCTTCTTGGTTCTGCAAAATGGAAAAATGAATCTTGTCGAGAAGTCATCTTTGGTCCCTAAAAATATTTTTTTAAGAGGCTTAAACCTAAGGGATTTTTATGCATTCATAAAATTATAAAATATACAGCTGCTATATATTTAAGGCCAATCACTGCGGGTGTATCTGCTTCTGATAAATTGCTCGTTCGTTGTATCATCCTCTTGATAAATATCCCTTAATCAGGTCTCTAGACTGGCCAAATCTTGCACAGATGTCTTGTCTCATGTTACTCAATCGAGCAAAATAGCAAGTGCCATTACTATCTTTTATTATATCCACTCGTTATCTAGCCCGACTAGATGTGAAAGAGTCAGGCTACATTTCCCGACCCAACCCGACGGATGCCAGATTGACCCCGACTAGATAAAGGTCCAGCTGTGCAATCAAAGGAAACACACTCCAAGTATACGTGTCCAGCGCGTATACTCGGATATTAAGACTCTGAATCTGACGAAGAGCGCAAAGCATTCAATGCACTCAGTTCACAGCGGATCCAACTTAGCACTCAAAAACGTTTTTCTAAAGTAAAACGATTGCTAACTTGTTAGGCTTACGCGCAAATGCAGAGGTATCGATAGCGCAAATACTGTAGTCCCTTTCTGTTCAGGTAGCTCAGTCCGTCGGCCCCGGCAAACACTTCAAACGCCAGCAAGACATACATCCCGCAGTTAAAACTGTCGACCTGAACACCTAGATTTCCACGATAGGGAGAGACACGATACTGTCGTGGGGCGAAATTTGACAGCTGGGTCACTATCTTCTCAGTAAGTGCTCGGACTCCAACCATGTATGTAGAATCCATTGGGTCGTACACGATTGCCTCTGTGCGCTCCACATCCACCATAATACCACACCAATGGTTCTTGTTGCAGCATACAGGGATCAGAATTTTCTCCTTCGACAAGTTCTTGAACATATCCGCGAATACCGTCATCGGGCCTGAGACAGCACCATGTTCTATTGGACCGATCACATTTGTATCCAGAGTTATAATACTGGCTTTGGACTCGAAGAGCGAGGACATAACAAAGCCCATAGTATCGTTGCTTAGTTGAGTTTTCCCAATGAGGTCCAGTATTTCCGCCTTAACTCACATTAAGGAAAGGTTAGCATGAGCTAAAACGATTGTGTACAACGACAAAATACATCCATTTGATGACAACAGGGGGATAGCCTTCAGTTTTGCTGGAAGAATGGACTGCTCTCTGACTTTAAACGACTGCGGCATGGTGACATCGAAATCAATACTCTCCGCCCAACTCAGACCTCTCTCGATAAGTTTAATGGATTTTGTAGCTATATGCCATTTCTTCATGATACTCACCGTTCTTGTTGAATACAAACCAATCCCAGCAATATCCAGCACCACATCCTGTTCGCGTAGTCCTTTGTATTTTGCTTGCAGTTTTGCGACTTTTCCACTGCATGTTCGAATTTGTTCGGGACGTAAAGCTCTCGTTATAGAGTCCGATTGTATAATAGCTTCGTTGGTGGTAGGCCGGATACGGTTCGAGCTGTAGGCGCCTTAAACTTGAAGCTTGTGTCAACCATCCTGAACTTTGTGAGAACAGCAGCCGCGGATTCGTATGTAGCGTCGATAGATAACACACTTTCAACTGTGGCAAGGCTTAAATTTGCCGCGTAAAGTTCCGAGTCTTCTTTCGCCATATCAACAGCGTTTTTGCGGGCTGCTTTCTTGGCTTTGGGGGTTAACTTTGGCCCTCCTCGTGACCTCGGAGGACTTGCGATTTCAAACGGCGTGTCCTCTGTAGCTACCTCTAGGGGCGCGTTTGATGGAGTTTCATCGTTAATTAGTAAAGCTCCACAATATCCACGTGAGCTTTCATTGCCTATACCGCTCGATTCAATCGTTTGTGTAGACTCTTCAAGCTCTCCACAATGGCCCGTCCGGCCCGACCGACCCGACGCATCCGACTGACCCGACTGCCCCGACGGACCAGACCGCTCTGACAAGTTTGATATGTGATTATCCTCCTCTCTAGCCGTTGCAAAAGCTGTGACTTCTTCGTCTGGCTCTGAAACGCATGTGGCTGGTACAGATGTGTCTGGTGAGAGGTCCTCCGGATCGGGCTCGCCCACGGCTCGGGTAGGATCTTCGAATTCCCCTCTCTTGAAACGACCTGCCACTTCTTGAAGGTACTGCATGGCCTCTTGATACCGTGTCATACCCAGTCCAGCCATAGTGTCGCAAATTTCGGATGCAATAGGTAAGGCTTTTCTATACTTGCGATTTAAATCCCAAGGTCGATTTCGAGCAGGCAGAACATTATTCACTTCAACCGGCTTCGGTGTAGAGACGTGATTACTGGTACCGTTGTTTTCAATTGCCGACCGCACGGTAGATATTAGCCATCTCTTGTTTAGCGTGAGGGTCGGAATAACAGCTTCTTAGTCCAAGGCTTTGCGGAGATAAAATACGTGGCGGCATGGCAGCAATCGCGTGCACATGAACAGGCAAGAGCACGTCCAGTCGCACTTTGTAACGGAGTATTCAGTGTCGACCTCATCCAGTGCATCGATATCCTTGCACGTACTCTTTATCAAGTACACACCGGGCAGCCGCTCAGAGAAGGTATATGCCGCTCGTTCGAGGGCAAAATAATACTGCCCGTCAATAAGATCACAGGCGTGTGCGCTCACACTATTTGCCCGCCAGGTCATTTCGTCATCGTAATTTGGGTGCTGTACGTTCACGTTCTTCGTCACTTCACCGATGAACAATTTTTCTTGTAGCGTTTGATACTACACCATAGACTCATCGACAGCCATGAAAGAATCCACCCACGCTTTCAATTGTTTCCATGAGGCTTCCAGCCTGTTGTTTGTGTTATTTCCGAGTGTCACCGTATTTTGGCGCTTATACGCAGACCACATCTCACGGCAATTGTCCCAATTCCGGCGAAAGTACGCCACAAATGGGTGTTCTTCGCCGCATCGAACGGGTTCTCTCGTTGGCGTCCGGTCTGTACCCGATTTCGCATGCCCAACTGTGCCAGACTCACCCCCGACTGACCCCGATTGACGGTCGTCTAAGTTCGGTTCACTCCCAGTTGGCTCCGGCGCATTAGACGTTAGGACGTAATAGCCAATTGACGCGAGGCGGACCATGTACCGCAAATGCTTCTCGTATTCTGCTTCAGTCTTTGCGTACACCAGTAAACTCATCGCACCCCCAAGTTTCTCCTTCTGGGTCTTCGAAAATCCATAGTCAGCCGAGGCAACCTCTTCACGTAGGTATTTCAGTACGTGAAATTGGCAGAGCAAAATAGTCACTCCAGAAAAAGCTTCTTCCAATACTGAAATCTCCGTGAAATCCTTATCCACAAGAATACACTGCAGCCTTTTCCACGCTGGATTATTAACTTTTAATTCCTCCAGCGCCGTCAGTAAGGTAGTGTACCGCTCGTTTTGAAGCAAAGCGTGCTGGACGAACTGCCCCTTGCCAAACGTGTCATGAGCCATAAACGAAAAGACCTTGTACTTAGACCGATTCGTTCCGTGGGTGGCGTCAATCAAAAGAACTTCAGGAAAATGCTCGAACAGAGTCCTCATATGATGCATCTGCAGGGTGATGCAGGTCGCCACTTTCTGTATGTTCAAAACACGATAAACATAGAGTTAAGTTTTCATCTTTTCAATTTAACCCAAATTATTCACACCAGTTACCTTCTGATTTACATCGTCGAGGAAAATCCGACTAACATTACCAGGGCGGTCACCAAATTGCTTCATCCACTTCTTCAACCTTTTCACTAGTGCTCAGGCCATCTCGTAATTCCCGAGCCTTCAACTTACGAATAAGATTGTGGACATCCTGCGAAGTCGGGTTGCTGTCCGAGGTTTCCGTAATGTACTTCATGATACTCGACTTCTTAGCACCAGCCTGTCGAAGTACATCCACTGTCTGTAAAGCATCCTCATTCAGCACAAGACGATTTGTTGGATGTGCTGTAAACGAATGGTCCGAAAGCCGATGATTGTGTTCCAGTCGACATCTCGTTATCCTCACAACGAGGATCATCTTCTCAGAATCCACCACCTGAACACAAACATTTATCTACACATAATCAATCACATAGAGAGTGTTAAGACCTCATTCAGATTTCCATCCCGACCAGACCAGTCTCAATCCCGATCGAACGAACCCGACCAAGCCCGACCGAGCCCGATCATTCACTTTACCTGGGCATTGCATCCTTTCATCCTAGACTCCTGCGGGGGTCTCTTGCTCAAGGCCTGGGACTCAAATTTTTCCGGAATAGGTGCAAACAAAGGTCTTTGCGTATTGCACCCACTCGTCAGGAAGTTTTTCCCCCTTCGACTTGATGCGGTCGATCCGTGCGTTGCGCTCTGCCACAGTGGTATTTGTCCTCACCCTGAAAATTAACCGAAAAATTCATAGTGCATGTCAGCCAAAACGTGTATACACAGCTATATATTACATGTGCCTGGAACGTCTGTGCTTGATATACCGCCAGATAATCTTCAAACACCTCCCAGGAGGGAAACGCAACCTTCGTAGGCGTCAAGGCGAGTACGCGGACAGAGCTACCACCTTCGCTTGTGCTGCTGGTGGATTCCGGCGGATCGGAGCAGCTCACTGGCTCCAACGGAATATGTGTCGTATCAAGATCACTCACGACGGGGGAAGGCGCCCAGACGTCATCAGGAGGCGCATCCGAACTATTACTCTCGCTCTCGTCGGACTCCCACTCAGCTGAATGAGTAAGAGAGCGCTTTTGCGCTGCGCGCGTGCGGAGATCCATGTTTGTCGCTCACGCTCTCCCCGTTAACGAATTGTGTGGCTCACGGCGCTATACGATGTATACTGTTGTACGGATGAACCAGCTCGGTAAGAGAAAGGGATGCGTAGGGGGAAGAGCAACCCCAGTCGGGCAAGATACCCACTCTCTTTATTGTAATACATGTATTACAGGGAGCGAGCGCCGTGTACCTCTCTTTTAGATGATTATACTTATTTTAATAGGTGTAATTATCTTTTAAAAAGTACAATTTGGATAGGTTAATTACTTCTTCCTACATGTACTAAAAGTCTTTTGGCACATCAAATTCAGAGCGAAACTCACCAGCTGTGGGACGATTCCGTGTTTTTCCTCTGTGCTTATCCATTTTTACTAAAGGAAGTAATAATAATCCGATTACTCACAGCATCCGCTTTTCTTTCACTTAAAAAAGCTGAATTAATTCTTGCTTCCACCACAATTTACGTTGCTAGTTCACAAGCGGCAAAAGCTAACCGGATTTGCAAGTGTATGGAGACATTCCGTGAGATAGCATGCTGATAAGACTCTTATCATTAGAGAGCACTTCACAAACACACGAGGTGTCGGGTATGTCCTTCAGACTCTGAATCAGAGGCACTCTACCTGTGCTTCATTTCCGGATTCGCTCCATACTCCTCTCCTGCCAGCGTCCAATTACCATGAAGTCTGCTTTCACTCTTAGTCTCGCTCTTGTGGCCGTTACCGCAACAATATCAGCCGCTGCAGACGACAACTGCTCTTTTGGATGCCTCGACGTGTATAAGCCCGTTTGCGGCTCCAACGGCGAGACGTATTCCAACTCGTGCTACTTACGCCTCGCATCGTGTAAGAGCAACAACGGAATTACCGAGGCCGGAGATGGAGAGTGTGCATCAACGCCCGCGTCGTCGGCGACACCCTCCCCCGTCACATCAAGCACCGGCAGCACTAGCGGCACCGTGGGATGCCCTGACATGTGTCTTGACGTGTACGACCCTGTGAGCGACGAAAACGGTAAGGAGTACTCGAACCAGTGTTATATGGAGATGGCAAAATGCAAGGGAACCGGCTATGACGACAACAAGCGTTCTGGAAACCCTGGCATTTCTACGCTTGACGCTGAGCGCAAACTGGCGTTCGCGCCCGGCTACCAGGGTCCACCGTGTGGTGACATGCTGTGCCCTGACAACTATGCACCTGTGTGCGGCTCCGATGGAGAGACATACCCTAACGAATGCGACTTGGGTATCACTAGCTGCAACCACCCCGAACAAAACATTACGATGGTGGGTGAAGGGACCTTGCCCGTCACAGGAGCAGCAACAGCAACAGCAACAGCAACAGCAGAAGTTGTAACGAGATGGTAGCCACATAATTAACTAATTATGTGGATTAACATTGTGTGAGCTTGCTTTTCGATAAGAAAACATTTCGACAGTCTGATAATTATCTTGAAACTTATGGAGCTATGCAGGGCGTGAATAAATTGATTTAAGCAACCCCCTTGTTCTCGTTTGCTTAAGACCTGCACACTCGATTAAATCTCAATCGCGTGCAAATTTAGAAAACAGAGTGGGGGGGGGTTCATTCGGTTAAACAATTATGGGTCCGACGAGACCTGTAAAAAAAATTACGCATTGCGTGGCAGCAAGGAACCTCTGAAGTGAATAGAGAAAAGAGGGGTTAACATAGCACCGTTTGGCCCACTTAACCCTCTTGGGCCAAACGGTGCTATGGTAACCCCTCTTTTCTCTTTTCATTTCAGAGGTTCCTGACTGCCATGCATTACTGTAAAGCCAAGGGTGAAGCAACCGCTCGAGCGGTTGCTTAACATTAGTGAATAACTTTCACGAGTAAGCAAAACCTCTTGTAATATTTAGCTACATTATTAATAGTAGGAGGCGGCTTTGCTACAGCACTGTAAGTTTGGTAACGTGATTAGCAGTAAATGTATAATAGTCATAGTACTGTAAAATACTTACCGGTACTTACCGGTAAAGTTTGCGATTTTTAATATAAAAAATGTCTAAAACTTAATTTTGTTTGAGTGCTTAAATCTGTAATTTCTCGCAAGTTATCTTTCTGCTTTGCTTCAACTTCTCCATTTCGACGATGACGCGGCGCGCCAAGGAACGACGCATGGAACGCGTACACGCCAAGCTGCGACAACAAGAGGAGAAGCTGTTGCGGGACCAACGTCTGAGCTCCCGTCCTGCGTGGATCCAGCTACTCGCAGCCATCGATGGTCCTTCTCCTAACAGCAGCAGTAGTCTGCACGTGTCCAGCAGTGACAGTGACAGCCCCAAGCAGAAACCCCCGATCGTAGATGAGCTGCAGTGGAAGAGCTCCCAGGTGCCCATCGCGGCCTCGGGCGGCTTTCAGCTGCCAATCAAGCTTGATGCACGCAAAGGAGAGCTGCATTATTCGTTCTCCACGAGGGACTACGACGTCAACTTCGGCGTGCAAATGATCTGTGCGGACGGGAGTCTGATTGAGTTGCTGGATACGCGGCGTTACGAGAGCCAGAAGCAGCAAGTAGAAGGCCAACTCAGTCTCACGGGGCCAGGTATGGTGCTGTTATTGTGGGACAACTCGTTCTCATGGGTCAACACCAAACAGCTCGCCTATCACGTGGAGCTGAAGCAGGAGACGCTCCCCGTGTCGGAAGCGGAGAAGACCCAGCTGGCGCTGAAGGCAAGACTCGAACGCGAGCAAAAGTTGCTGCAGGTAGAAGGAGAATATGACGGACTGGAGACGCAGGTGCAAACCGAGGCGCAAACGATCGAATTCTTGCGTCATCAGATTGAAGAGCTACAGCTGCAGTTGAGGCAGCATGAAGAGGAGAGAGAGGTTATCAACAAGAAGAAGGATCAAGTGGGGGAACACATCGAAGAACTTTGCTGGGAGCTGCAAGGTACGGGCAACTATATATTTGTTCAATTGGTGAGTTATTGCTAAACGTGTGTGTGTGGGGTTATTATAGCACTGAGCTGGAGATGCTTAGACCAAGCAGCGCTGCATCGTATCCTTGATTATCTAGAAGAGAAAGACCTAATCGCATGGTGCGTTGTTGGACATCACATAAGTGTATGCAGATGATGTCGTTTTGGTTGAACTGACAATTACTTTATTGTTATTCTAGGTCGTTGACAAGCAAAAAGTGGTACGAGCTCGGACGCACGTATCGAAGCAAGCGGGACACTGCTGAGGCTAATGGCCAATCTTCTACGTGAGAAAACGTGTGCACATCCTCGTTCGAAGATCCAGACATCATGCATGGAAGTAGAACGACGTCACTTGTCATCCTTGCCCGTTGTGAGCTGCTCGATGGTCTCAAGAAGTTTTCTATCCACCATTTCAAATAGATTACCGTTAGTATGCGATAAATCATCATCCAGTAGTGCAAAACTTCATGTGCCAGCATCGTACTTAGCGGTCTCCATGTCAACCGAAGCTTTCTTCGAAAGCAAACCTGTTGGTGGCTCGCATTCTCCGACTCGGCGACCTGATTCTTCGGGTATTTCCAAGACTTCATCGATGTCTTCAAGTACCGTTGATCTTGATGACGAACCACCCCGGTGGGTATCGCCTATCCGACTAAGGCGCTGTTATTTCAGCACTGGACCTTAGCATACTTACTTAGGTAGGACATGTTGAATTTCATCTGCTAACTTACCTTTTGGGTAATCTTGAATTCCTCGTCAATTGAATTGGCACAAGTCTCCAACACTCGAAGACGGTGTGTCATTCGCTGCATATTATCGTACAGATCAATTAACGGGTTGATCCCACTTGGCACCTCTCGATCATCACTACTCAGACGTTCGTGGACAGGATAATGCTCTTGGTATGTGGTACGATATTTTGCCTTCAATACGTCATCGATATCTGCAGTATCCTTTTCTTGGCTTTGACTACTACTCATACTTATTGAACGCTGACCGTCAGACTGGTTTTCATCATGTCCATCGTCCAGCTTATCCTTTTGAAGCACGGTGGCACTTGGCATGATAGTGAGCGCAGTTGCGTCATTGTTGGTGGTTAGACCGGCCGCGTTCGGATCGCCAAAACCAGCCACTTGTAGATACTTCTTTTCCTTGAAATGAGACCCACCATTTAGATTAACCCAAATAGGATACTTGTCGGCAATGCTCAGGGGTAGCGGTGAGTTTCTTCGTCCGCCGTTAGTCAGGCCATGTTCACTCAGACGGCACTGAATTCCAGCACCCTTTTGCTGGGTGCTCACGTTGACAGACACAGAATGCGCAACTTCACACTCTTGTGTCATGGGTGATCCTTTCTCCGGTCCAAAGTCGTTTTGCTGTGTGCTCGCCGACGCACTTGTTTCTTTAGATGCACAAGCTGGCGGTACAACGGCCTCAATGAAGTCGTTTGCTTGTACACTTACTGTGTTAAGCTGTATCACGTTTTCAGGTTCTCCTCCAGCGTTTGTAGTTCTTGTTTCAAGTGCGCATGCCTTTACGCGCTTCTGGTGGACGAAGTGTTTTCTTTTTAATGAGATATTTTTATGCTGCTCGCTTCGACCTAGTAATTTAAGGCTCGCATCGTCGGCCTTGTACTCTCGGCGTAAGGCGTACACTGGTTCTCTAGGTAGGAAACGTTGCTTTTCGCTACTTTGTTCAGTCTTTGACGCTTTCGTCTTGACATCAGCGTGCTTCTGTTTATCGGGTCTTGGAGAAACGGGGCTTTGGGTATCAGTATCGGAAGTACTTCTAACATCATTTTCAATATGAGGGGGTCCAATTCCATTAGTAGTAGCCGATCGACCCGTTTCCCCAGTCATGTCACCAAAGTTTTCTTGCCGGAGTCGAAATAATTTAAGTACGTTCCGAACAGAGTCATGTCGTTGAACAGGCTTACGCGATGCATTTGCCTGTTGGCTAACGTTAGCGCTTGCTGATGAGTATCGATGTCGACTCGAATCGCGACCTTTAAGCGATACGTGTGCCATTATTTGATCGTCAGCTAGATCCACCACAGCTTCCGAGGTAGTATCGAGCTGTTCAGGTAGCAGCTTCGATGTCTTCTGAGCTAATTCCTCAGCCGGCAATTGGTTTCTTTCTTTGCTGTAGGGCTACATGGTTACACGTGGTGTACCACACCACCGCCACGTCACCGGCGTGTGGTACATGGTACCACTCACAAGGTGGAGGGATAATGATCGGGCGATTTTAGCAATTTTATGAGAGCCGCCAGTTACAGTAGCCTAAAAAATGAGCTATCCCACGTACGGGATAGTTAGCAACTTGATTGGGAAATGGTGTAGAGGCAGCATATACTTCTAAGTACGGTTCTGAAGTACGTAAAGATATAGCACCTATAGAAACTAATAAAACTTCCGCTTTGTGACAAAACTATAGAAAATAATAAATCTTCCGCTTTGTGACTCATAAATTGTGAGGGTTTAGCGCTACTTCCTTAAGAGAGAGCTTTATTTTTGAACCAAAAAGACTTGCTTTTGTACCGTGATACTGATGTATGGACTGCTCAACTAGCGTTTGACCAATCAGCATGAGATTTGTCCTAAAGCCTTGTGATTTTAATTGTAAACCCACCCGTAGGAAAAAGATGGCCAATCATTTTCGTTTCCCCTGGTCTGTTTTAGTGGCGCTGGGGCCTCGTGCAGGCTCAGCGTCTCGAGCTCAGTTTTAGAACCCAGAAATAAACGCCAAGTCAAGATCACCACCATGCTATCCCTCACAATTGGCGCTTTACATACAGTCTACGTGGCGAGTCGCGCACCAATCGAAAACAGGACGCCCTGCCGTCTATGGGTGTGATTGCAAGTCAGCTCAAGCACTGTACTGTGTGTAGTAGCAACCTCGATCAGCATCATATGCGCTACCGTATCTACTGCTGCAAGTCCGAGCCCTGCTCGAGCGCACTTATCTCGTGCAAGTTTAAGCTGAAGATCTTGACCTGCGAGAGAACGAAGCAGAGCCATCTTAATCAGCACGATGACCACTTTGCCGTCAGCGCTCCTGACCTGCGTCCGCAACTCTCTCTTGAGATGAAGGCGGCTATCCGTGAGCTAGTGGCAAAGGATGTAAAGCCCGCTCGCATCCGCAACGAGCTGGTTGATAGTTTCAGGCTATCGACCGGAGCAGTGCCTGCTCTAAAGCAGATCCAAAATTTTGTCTACAACTACAGACGAAGCAAAATGAAAATACCGACGGCGTAGAGGATATGGAGGAGATTGCTGCTGAATCACAATTCTTTGATGGTCTACCTGATACTACGCCATTCACGCTCGGGTACCCACTAGACGAGGACGGGGCTCCGGATCTTGAAAACGGAAGTGACGACAAACCATTGCTGATTAGAGTCACGACGCAATTCTTACTCAAAGCGACCGCGTGGGATCCCGAAGACTTTGTACTTCATAAATACGCGACGTTTAGGCTTGTGGCGTGTGGATACCTACTCATTGTCTGACGCTGCTAGGCAGTTTTGCTCAGTTTCTACTGGAAGGTGAATCTAGCCGTCCAAGTGAATTTCATTGTCGAAGTTGGATCGACACGCTAGACAGCGTCAGGAATGCTGAAGATGGCGAGCGGAACAACCATCGCATGGAGCGACTCGGACGGCCTATTCTCGGGTGGACGTATACCTCAACACGACGTGTCGATGCAGAGCATTCTATAAATTTGGTGCGTGCGTGCACCTGTTGGCATCTCTGAATCACGCCAGCCGGAGGGTCGCTCGATAGCCACATACGGTGCGCCGGCTTGCTGCTAGATGAATTAAGCGGTCTAAGCCCTTGACTGGAACGAGGAAAGGAAGGCTTTCTCGCGTTTCACACTCTCTCTCTGCGTGGGCTAGTTTAGACCTTTGCTTGTAGCCCAGAAGACATATTTTTGCAAGTAGTAATAAGCGTCCTTCTAAATCCACTTGTTAGCAATATCACTCAATTCAATACACAGTAGAACATCCGTATAGTGCGTTACATACATCATTAACAGCGATGTTTAATCTTGGTGACGTGGGCTGCAGAAGTACTTGAGCACATTGTTTGTATTCTTTGTTCCTAGTACAAACCGTAAACGTACTGAGACTGACAGAACCTATGGCGTTTGCTACAAGGTGATCTATAGATAATGGAGATCATCACTAGTACAATACTTCCATAGCTTTTTCGACGCACAGATCTCAAAATTGATAAGAGGGCTGCAGAACGTCGGTAAAGTTTTTGAGCACTGCCGATCTCAATAGAAATTAAAACTTGTCGAAAACTAATCTATACAGTTAGCTGCTCTATACAAATAGTGCAGGGACCGGTGTAGATAATGAATCTGATTTTAGTTTGCGTAGATTTCAAAACTACGACTAGGGCTGCATTTTGTCCGGCAAAAGTAATGCAGAACATCAAAAATGTCAATTGACGTTGCCTCAACAATAAAACTGTCTCGATATGTTAATCACTTTGTCCAATGTGTGGCATAATCCAAATAAATTAATTGTTGTTTCACGCCTTCTCGGACATATAGCGGAATGTTATGTTGTCATCCAAATGTCGCAGAGGTGCTCGGTATCGGTTGGGACTTTTTAGTATCCTCGACAGCCATCCACATCGCTACATGCCTGTCGGTATACCAAAGCCGGTGCTTCACGCTACACAGCTTTTTCCCACGAGAGCTCGTTCGTAATATATCGATCCATAGACCTTGGGATTTTTTTGTAGACCTCTAGAAGATTGTATCGATTAGGCCCGTAATATCCTGTAGCAACAGTACTGCGCAGCTTGTCAATATAATTGGACATCATACTACCGTTAGCGAAGTAGCTAAGCTGGATCACGACTAGGAAGCGGGCACCGGACGCCGAACAAAGTTAACGCGGCGGAGTAAGCCGGCGGACTGGAGCAGTGGAGTACGGCAAGACCAGAGGGCAGGGAGCGCAGCGCCGTGAGACCAGGTGCTGCGGAGTACAGCGCGGTCGTTGGACTGGGGCAGTGCAGCGCAGCGAGACTGGCGGACACGTGCTGCGCAGCGCAGCAGGCTCGGCGGACTCGGCTGCTTGTGTTTTGGTAAGTACTGCCAACAAAACGTTGACGGTGCGACAGCTTTGTGTAGAATACATAACCTGCGACACACGCTCTAAGCCTAAACGTCCTCAGTATAAAAATCAGTCGCTGCATGAAATGTCATACTTGCATGCACAAAAGTCACTTTTTCTCCTTCTTTAATTACTTCATATTAAGCATTCCTGCTATGCCACTCGTTCGCTGAGCACAGACCTTTGCACAATTTATAACGGTTTTTTTGTCAGTGCATCCAAGTGCTCTATCATTACGATTTTCCGGCAATTTGTATTGTAGGTCAAATTAGAGCCGCTTTTAAAATATTCAGCTCTAAAATCAACTCATCCCTCAGATGTAACGGGCCTGGGGTGTCCGTTACTTGCTTACACGTAGTGATGAGGAAGCGTACAAGTCCAGTGATACTGAAACCAAGTACTTAGTCTGAAGGAAAATCAACTCTGTTTTTATTTAGGTCCAGGGCAGCTTGCCCTGACCACTCAAATACACGTCAACGCCTTATTGGTTGATTATGGGTCTGGCTCCCCATATTTCAACCAATAAGGTGACGGCAGTTCAGCACACGCTACTCGTGTGCTGCTGCACCTACTTTTGTAATGCAAATCTACCTACTTATGTAATGGTGTGAAGCACTACAAAGAACCTATAAAACTACCTACATATGTAACTTGGGAGAGCCCATTATATCACCCCCCTCTTAAGACAGCAATCACCTAACGGGGGTGCGCTTCGGAGAACAATCGGGAAAAACTGGGAAATGGCGGAGAAGAGAACGCTTGAGAACTTGACGGGCGGGAGCTCCTGCGAAGCCCAGGAGCAGTACAATACAACTTGCGCGGACGAGAACAACATGGCGCAGCAGACGGGGGCGGCGAACCAGACAGGAAGCGGAACAACGCGGACGGCTCCAGCGTCGGCGACGACGCTGAACAGTGGGTGGACCGCTGATATCGCACCTGAGAGCGTGAGTCGACTTGGGGTTCGGCCCGGCGTAATGAACGAGGATATGAAGCCGTGGGCGCTGTACGACTTGTCCGGGGCTGTGACCTTGGACGCGTTGGACACCATGCAGGACCACTTTCGGCGCTTCAGGCGTCTCCGGAACAAAACACTCGACGGCGCGACGTACGAAGCTTTGCAGAGATCATGGTGCGCATTCATCCGACGGTGGAATCGGATGCATGAGGCTGGAGAAAGTGTCGTCGGCTGGCTCGGTGATCGCGAAGCCCTACAAGCCGAGCATTCACTCGGTGATCTGCGCCTGAAAGTCTGCGACGACGCTTGGACCGAAGACCGTTTGTGCTATGTCAACGTACGCGAAGGTTGCAGTTCGTGTGACATCGGGCGACGCCCGACGCAAGCTGAGTGGGATCAGCATATTGTCGAGTATCCGCTCATGCCGACCGAACACGCTTGGATCGAGAAGTATAAGCGCTCACTCTCCGAGTTCACCCAAGCGGCTATTCGCGGCGGCTCGCGCCGACAGCGCTCGCGACGGAGCCCGTCTCCTGCGCATTCTACGTCTCGAAGGGCACGTAGTCGATCGCGTTCTCGATCGCCGCGAGGTCGCTCGCGGCCGCGTTTGACTCGAGGCTGGAGTCGTAGTCGTGGACGACATCAGGAACGTCACGAAGCAAGTTGGCGCGAGGCTCCCACGTATCATCAGCAGGTTGAAACCCGAGCCATCGTACCTTATACTTCCGCGCGGCGGGAGCCGCGTGTTGAGCTGACGACTTGGTCGAGTGACGCGCGCGGGGCGGATCTTCGTGATCAACAATACGGTCCACAATCCAGCACGTATCTCCATTCGAGTCAACGATGGGCGGAGGACCGTCGCGGTGGAATTCGACGCGACCTGGTTGACCAGGACGACGTTGAGCAGGCGCTGAACACTTCTCGGGACGCACAGGAGGAGGCCGAGCGGGCGGCTGAGAGCTCTCGGAACGCCGAGGCGACGGCGAGTAGTCTGCGGCAGTCGAATCGTGAGCTCTTGCAGCGACTGCGTAGTCTGGAGGCGCAGGTGTTTGGCGGACCGAGGGGTGGAGCTCTTCCGCGCGAGCGGGGAACTGGGACAGATGGGACGCTGGCTCGACAGGCTCGTCGTGAGGGCCGCTCAACGCATGCACCTGTCCCACCTCCGGGATCATCGCGGGAAGATACTTCTTAAGTCGCCCGACGTAGAACGTCGGGTGTAGTCGTAGCGACGTAGGAATGTCTAGCGTGTAGGCATCACCCATAACTCGTAGTACTTTGAATGGCCCAATGTAGCGCGGCGCGAGTTTGTTCGCGCCTAGGTTCGTAATAGCAGAGGTACGAATTCGATCCGTTGAGAGTAATACTCGCTCACCAATCTTGAATGCACTTGTGTTCTTGCGGCCACGTTTGTCAGCGTTTTCCTTCTGCTTGTCAACCGCGAGTTGTAGCGCGTCACGGACGAATCGGGTAGCCGATTGGCGATGAAGGACAAAGTCAGATACCGCTGCCTTGTAAGCGGGTCGCGCTGGGGGTTTCGGCGCGTAGTTAGCCACAGTCGAGTGTGGCTGTGCTGGAGCGATCAGCGTTCGGTGTGTCCAGTCAACTAACGGCGACGACGTGGATTGCGCGGGTGCGAGGATCTTCTTCGACTGTAAACGCGTCACCGCGTTGATGTCTGCTGCAGGAGTAGCTGAACTCGTAGACGGCAGAACCGTTGTCTCACCGGAAACCGGTGGTTGAACCAGTATCGGAACCGGTTGGGCAGGGTTATCACATTCCTCCCCCTTCAGAGTGAAGCCATCAGTCGCCGTGGGTTGGCCCACAGCAAGTTGTGCGGGGACACGTGGATGACGCGCGTTGTTGACGAAAAACGGAGTCAATCCCGTCGACGCGTGCTCGGCATTGTTGAGTGCAAACTCCGCAAGAGGCAGGAAGGAACTCCAATTCTCGAAGGACGGGGCATAACTGCGCAGAACATCTTCTAGCATGCGGTTGACGCGTTCCGTTTGCCCGTCAGTCTCCGGGTGCGCCGCCGTCGACATGAGGAGTTTGGTGCCCAGGAGGTCGAAGAGTTTCGTCCAGAACGCCGATGTGAATCGGGGATCGCGGTCAGAGACGATTGATTCAGGAAGGCCGTGATGTCGAAAGACAGCGTCGACGAAGAGCACCGCGGTATCGGCCGCGGTGATTGAGTCCGGAACCGGAACGAGATGGCACATCTTGCTAAAGCGATCCACGAAGACCAGAACACCAGTACGACCGTCAGTATCGGGTGGGAGACCGAATATGAAGTCCATTGACACAGAGCGCCACGCCTCTGTTGCCAGAGGGAGAGAACGCAGCGGAGCTTGCGATGACGGTGACGGCTTAACGCGTTGACAAGTTTCGCAGGAGCGGACCCACTTGCGCACCGACTTGTATAGGTGAGGCCAGTAGAAGTCGCGGGATACCGCTGCGAAAGTCTTCTCACGGCCCAAGTGGCCACCCACTGGAGCGTCATGGAATTCGTGTATAGTTCTTGCGCGTAGATCGGGGTCGTTGGGGACAACGACGCGAGGAGCATCGAATCGATCGATACTGTACATCAGTAGATCACCGTCAAGTTGGTATCTCTGAATCTGGTCGCACGTGGAGCGGCTCAGTGTCTTTAGCGTGGCATCACTTGGTGTGCGAAGGTGCTCCAGGATACCGGCATATATCGAGTCATCTCGATACGCGGCCGAGATCTCTTCCCGCAGGGGAAGTATTGGAGATACTGCCGTCATCAGGCTCACCCCTGCAGCCACACATGTGGCGCAGTCCAATTCGTCGTCGTCCGCGTCTTCAAGTGACTGACGACCCAAATCTCGGCGTAGATCGTAATCGGGGCGCTGAGATAGGGCATCCGCAAGGATGTTATTCTTGCCTGGCTTGTAGTGAACGACGAAGTTGTACTCGGAGAAGAATGACAGCCATCGTGCCATGCGCTGAGAGAGATGAGGGCTCTTCGTCGCTGTTTGCAGCGACGCGTGATCTGTGTAGATCGCGAATGTCTGCTCACCGAGTAAGTACACTCTGAATTTGATCAGTGCGTAGCGCATCGCAAGGAGTTCCTTGTCGTGAACCGAATAATTCTTCTCAGCGGGCTTCATCTGTCTGGATTGGTAGCTCACGACGCGTTCGCGACCTTCGTCGTCGAACTGCATCAGTGCACAGCCGATGGCGAAGTCGCTTGCGTCGCAAACAACGTGGAATGGCTTTGCATCATCTGGAAGCGCCAGGATTGGGGCCTCCGCCAAGCTTTTCTTCACTGCATTAAAGGCTGACTGATGTTCGGGAGTCCACGACCACGTGATTTTTTTCTTCAGCAATGAAGACAATGGCTGGATCAGACCAGCATAATTTTTCGTGTACTTGTGGAGATAATTTGCGAGGCCAAGCCACTGACGCAATTCAGTCTGATTCTGCGGCGTGGGCCACGCACAAATGGACGAGACCTTCTCAGGATCCGCTCGGACACCATTTTTGCTCACATAACAGCCAAGCACCGGAATCTCCGGGGCACAGAAGATGCACTTCTTCAAGTTCGCGTACAGTTTGTTTTCGCGCATGACTTGGAACACTTGTCGTAAGTGATTTAAGTGAGCTTCTGTGGCGCTGAGATCGCCCTCAGCGCGGCTGTGAGCGAAGATGTCATCGAAGTAGCTCGGAGCGAAGTCGCGAAGTGGGCGCAGAACGTGGGAAACCATGCGATTGAACGTGGCTGGTGCGTTTTTCAGGCCCTGCGGCATGACAAGCCACTCCCACAGCATCCTGCTGGGAGTGCTCACCGCTGTGAGCGGGACGTCGCTGAGTCGCATCAAGATCTGATAGAAGCCATCGGTCAGGTCGATGGTGCTGAAAATAACACTGCGGCTCATGGTGTCAAGTACCATATCTTTCCGAGGGATCGGCGTTTGTGCTGGAATGGTGGCGTCGTTTAGCTTGTTAAAAGCGTGAACAATGCGCCAACCACCCGTGGCCTTATTCACGCAGACCGTCGGACTCGAGTGTGGCGAGGTACTCTCGCGCACGTGACCCGCTTTGCGGCGGCTCTCGAAGAAGTCGTCAATGGCTTTAACCTGATCGCGTGGGAGGGGCCACTGTCGCGTCACACAGTACTTGGAACCCGGCGTGAGATCAATCTCATGGCGAATGCCTCTGTCAGCAGGGAGCTCAGCTGGAATCTTGTCGGGAAAAACATCCGCGAACTCGCGGACGGTGTCGTATACTGGATTGCCCGAGTCGCGGAGTGACTCCCATGACTGGGCAGCGAAGCGCTCTTTGCGCGCCAACTTCGGCTCAGCGTTCTTTGGACGAAGTGGAATTGTCGGTAGCGACCGTGTGGATCTCTTCCGCCGAGGCAGACTCGGTGATCAAGCAGACCTGCTCGATGTCTCCTGACTTCAGATCGCGCTAAAAATGCTTCCAGGAAAGACCCGGAAGGCGTGTGATGGAAGAAGCTTCGCGAGGTGGGCTCTCAATGTCAAGTGTGCGTGAGCGAGCGACGCCTCCTTCCACGTGTTCCAGGACGTGTATGGACTCATTCACTGCGATATCGGCGGTGGGCTGACCACGTCGCTTAAGGCGGCGTCGCTTGGATTTCTTCTTGCGGCGTCTCGAACCGCTGCTCGAGACAGAAGACTCGCTATCGCTGGACGAGGGATCACCCCCCTCTAGACACGGAGGGGCACCATCAACCGTGTCGGTAGTGCGCGGGAGCTCTCGATGCTCGACCGCGCCATCGACTGGCGAGAGCCCCTGCTCGATCGCCGTCGTAGCCGGTGGGAGTGTCAACTGCTCGACCACCGCTGTGGATGACGGGAGCTCCAACTGCTCGACCGCCGAATCGCGTTGCGGGAACCTCTGCTCAACCGCTAGAGTGTTTTGCGGGAACCCATGCTCAACCGCCTTGTTGTGTTGCGGAAACCCATGCTCGACCGTCGTGTTGCGTGACGGGAACTCATGCTCGACCGCCGTGTTGCGTGACGGGAACTCATGCTCGACCGCCGTGTTGCGCGACGGGAACCCATGCTCGACCGTCGTGTTGCGTGACGGGAACTCATGCTCGACCGCCGTGTTGCGTGACGGGAACTCATGCTCGACCGCCTGCTCGGATTGCGGGAGCCCCTGCTCTACCGCCAAAGTGTTA
>NW_003303735.1:844536-847422 GCF_000142945.1 Phytophthora infestans T30-4 | reverse complement strand
AGCGATAGAAGGTTGGAGACGGTAGGGGGTTTAACGCGGCATCTCCTTCATTCCCTTCAGTTGGTTCTCTGGTCCTGCTATTTACCTTCCTTCGTCCCTCACAGATTTTTTTTATGACGTCAGCCGAGTCTGTTGCTCTAGATGGAGAAGGGCAAGTCCTCGCCACTGGTAAATTCCCGCACCACTTCGTTCTCGTCAGTGGGGTTTTACAGTCTTGGATGTGAAACCAATGTCCATTTAATATTTATGCCGCCGGGGACAGAGCGTTGCCAGCATTTTTGGTTCGTCTATTGTTTACTTGGATGTACGTAAAACATACAGGTAGTCACGAGATATACATACGTGGAACGTCATTAAATGCTGCCGCAGCTCATCATCGTTTTAGTCGACGCTTTAGTGCAAATGATACACTTGTTAACATGGTATGTTAGTTGGGGTAGACACAGCATAGTACGACGGTGATCGTCTCTTAGACCGCCGGTCGTTCAACATCGTCATCTATAGACATGAATGTAGATTACTTGTTGACGTCAAGGAGCCCATCGGGGTTCAATATCAAATATTCATTTCTCTGTAACTAAGCATCCATTCGTTTTATATCTTGGTCTCAGGAACACAAAACAAACCTCTATCACAACTGAGCAACTAAACCACCCGCAATCACACACCCCAACTGCTGTATTCTTGTCTCGCCTACTGTTCTCCACTCGGATTGGTCTCTTGTCTCTAGCGACGCGGTGTTATTCCAGCCGCGAAGGAAGGTAGATTGCACTCTTCTGAACCGCCATAGACCTCGTCAGTGGGGTTTTACAGTCTTGGATGTGAAACCAATGTCCATTTAATATTTATGCCACCGGGGACAGAGCGTTGCCAGCATTTTTGGTTCGTCTATTGTTTACTTGTATGTACGTAAAACAGACAGGTAGTCACGCGATATACATACGTGGAACGTCAATAAATGCTGCCGCAGTTCATCATCGTTTTAGTCGACGCTTTAGTGCAAATGATACACTTGTTAACACGGTATGTTAGTTGGGGTAGACACAGCATAGTACGACGGTGATCGTCTCTTAGACCGCCGGACGTTCAACATCATCATCTATAGACATGAATGTAGATTACTTGTTGACGTCAAGGAGCCCAGCGGGGTTCAATATCAAATATTCATTTCTCTGTAACTAAGCATCCATTCGTTTTATATCTTGGTCTCAGGAACACAAAACAAACCTCTATTACAACTGAGCAATTAAACCACCCGCAATCACACACCCCAGCTGCTGTATTCTTGTCTCGCCTACTGTTCTCCACTCGGATTGGCCTCTTATATCTAGCGACGCGGTGTTATTCCAGCCGCTTTGCTAACATGTGTACAGCGTTTTGTTGTCGCTCCCACTACTGTCATCCAATCCAGTCTGGCATCGGCGAAAAAGGCTCGCTCAAATTTGACAGTGATTTTGTTTCCACGTTCCCACTCTCGAAATCCTCACTGTAACCTCAGGGATTGGAAGAAATGAATTGATTGTTAATATTGACAAAACTGTAGGGGGCAATATTGATTGTCAAGACCTATACAACATCCACTGGAATTGTTTAGCATTTTTCTAAGGAAGGTAGACTGCACTCTTCTGAACCGCCATTGACCTCGTCAGTGGGGTTTTACAGTCTTGGATGTGAAACCAATGTCCATTTAATATTTATGCCGCCGGGGACAGAACGTTGCCAGCATTTTTGGCTCGTCTATTTTTTACTTGGATGTACGTAAAACAGACAGGTAGTCACGAGATATACATACGTGGAACGTCATTAAATGCTGCCGCAGTTCATCATCGTTTTAGTCGACGCTTTAGTGCAAATGATACACTTGCTAACATGGTATGTTAGTTGGGGTAGACACAGCATAGTACGACGGTGATCGTCTCTTAGACCGCCGGTCGTTCAACATCATCATCTATAGACATGAATGTAGATTACTTGTTGACGTCAAGGAGCCCAGCGGGATTCAATATCAAATATTCATTTCTCTGTAACTAAGCATCCATTCGTTTTATATCTTGGTCTCAGGAACACAAAACAAACCTCTATTACAACTGAGCAATTAAACCACCCGCAATCACACACTTCAGCTGCTGTATTCTTGTCTCGCCTACTGTTCTCCACTCGGATTGGTCTCTTGTCTCTAGCGACGCGGTGTTATTCCAGCCGCTTTGCTAACATGTGTACAGCGTTTTGTTGTCGCTCCCACTACTGTCATCCAATCCAGTCTGGCATCGGCGAAAAAGGCTCGCTCAAATTTGACAATGAATTTGTTTCCACGTTCCCACTCTCGAAAGCCTCACTGTAAACTCAGGGATTGGAAGAAATGAATTGATTGTTAATATTGACAAAATTGTAGGGGGCAATATTGATTGTCAAGACCTATACAACATCCACTGGAATTGTTTAGCGTTTTTCTAAAAGGAAGGTACATTGCGCTCTTCGGAACCGCCATTGATCTCGTCAGTGGGGTTTTACAGTCTTGGATGTGAAACCAATGTCCATTTAATATTTATGCCGCCGGGGACAGAACGTTGCCAACATTTTGGTTCGTCTATTGCTTACTTGGATGTCCGTAAAACAAACAGGGTAGTCCGGCGATAGACTTACCTGGAAGCGGCCATTAAATTCTGCGCCAGTCTCATCCTTCTTTTTTATTCGGACCCTTTTAGTGCGGAATGGGTACACCTTGTTAACTACTGGTATTGTTATTTGGGGGTAAGACACAGCATAAAATACACACGATGAACGCTCCGCTAAGACGCGCGGTCCGTCACACATCCATCACTCATAGAGAAAAAGGATGGGAGATTCCTGGGTGGCGGGGCAGGGAGCCCAAGCGGGGTTTAAATA
>NW_003303735.1:687858-844436 GCF_000142945.1 Phytophthora infestans T30-4 | reverse complement strand
GGTCATATCAATATCATTCTCTGTAACTAAGCATCCATTCATTTTATATCTTGGTCTCAGGAACACAAAACAAACCTCTATTACAACTGAGCAATTAAACCACCCGCAATCACACACTTCAGCTGCTGTATTCTTGTCTCGCCTACTGTTCTCCACTCGGATTGGTCTCTTGTCTCTAGCGACGCGGTGTTATTCCAGCCGCTTTGCTAACATGTGTACAGCGTTTTGTTGTCGCTCCCACTACTGTCATCCAATCCAGTCTGGCATCGGCGAAAAAGGCTCGCTCAAATTTGACAATGATTTTGTTTCCACGTTCCCACTCTCGAAAGCCTCACTGTAAACTCAGGGATTGGAAGAAATGAATTGATTGTTAATATTGACAAAATTGTAGGGGGCAATATTGATTGTCAAGACCTATACAACATCCACTGGAATTGTTTAGCGTTTTTCTAGAAGGAAGGTACATTGCGCTCTTCGGAACCGCCATTGATCTCGTCAGTGGGGTTTTACAGTCTTGGATGTGAAACCAATGTCCATTTAATATTTATGCCGCCGGGGACAGAACGTTGCCAGCATTTTGGTTCGTCTATTGCTTACTTGGATGTACGTAAAACAGACAGGTAGTCACGAGATATACATACGTGGAACGTCATTAAGTGCTGCCGCAGCTCATCATCGTTTTAGTCGACGCTTTAGTGCAAATGATACACTTGTTAACATGGTATGTTAGTTGCGGTAGACACAGCATAGTACGACGGTGATCGTCTCTTAGACCGCCGGTCGTTCAACATCGTCATCTATAGACATGAATGAAGATTACTTGTTGACGTCAAGGAGCCCAGCGGGGTTCAATATCAAATATTCATTTCTCTGAAACTAAGCATCCATTCATTTTATATCTTGGTCTCAGGAACACAAAACAAACCTCTATCACAACTGAGCAATTAAACCACCCGCAATCACACACCCCAGCTGCTGTATTCTTGTCTCGCCTACTGTTCTCCACTCGGATTGGCCTCTTGTCTCTAGCGACGCGGTGTTATTCCAGCCGCTTTGCTAACATGTGTACAGCGTTTTGTTGTCGCTCCCACTACTGTCATCCAATCCAGTCTGGCATCGGCGAAAAAGGCTCGCTCAAATTTGACAGTGATTTTGTTTCCACGTTCCCACTCTCGAAATCCTCACTGTAAACTCAGGGATTGGAAGAAATAAACTGATTGTTAATATTGACAAAACTGTAGGGGGCAATATTGATTGTCAAGACCTATACAACATCCACTGGAATTGTTTAGCATTTTTCTAAAGAAAGTAGACTGCACTCTTCTGAACCGCCATTGACCTCGTCAGTGGGGTTTTACAGTCTTGGATGTGAAACCAATGTCCATTTAATATTTATGCCGCCGGGGACAGGACGTTGCCAGCATTTTTGGTTCGTCTATTGTTTACTTGGATGTACGTAAAACAGACAGGTAGTCACGAGATATACATACGTGGAACGTCATTAAATGCTGCCGCAGTTCATCATCGTTTTAGCTGACGCTTTAGTGCAAATGATACACTTCTTACCATGGTTTGCTAGTTGGGGTAGACACAGCATAGTACGACGGTGATCGTCGCTTAGACCGCCGGTCGTTCAACATCGTCATCTATAGACATGAATGTAGATTACTTGTTGACGTCAAGGGGCCCAGCGGGGTTCAATACCAAATATTCATTTCTCTGTAACTAAGCATCCATTCATTTTATATCTTGGTCTCAGGAACACAAAACAAACCTCTATCATACCTGAGCAATTAAACCACCCGCAATCACACACCCCAGCTGCTGTATCCTTGTCTCGCCTACTGTTCTCCACTCGGATTGGCCTCTTGCCTCTAGCGACGCGGTGTTATTCCAGCCGCTTTGCTAACATGTGTACAGAGTTTTGTTGTCGCTCCCATACTGTCATCCAATCCAGTCTGGCATCGGCGAAAAAGGCTCGCTCAAATTTGACAGAGATTATGTTTCCACGTTCCCACTCTCGAAATCCTCACTGTAAAATCAGGGATTGGAAGAAATTGAACTGATTGTTAATATCGACAAATCTGTAGGGGGCAATATTGATTGTCGAAGACCTATACAACATCCACGTGGAAGTGTTTAGCACTCTTCTGAAGAAAGATAGACTGCACTCTTCTGAACCGCCATTGACCTCGTCAGTGGGGTTTTACAGTCTTGGATGTAAAACCAATGTCCATTTAATATTTATGCCGCCGGGGACAGGACGTTGCCAGCATTTTTGGTTCGTCTATTGTTTACTTGGATGTACGTAAAACAGACAGGTAGTCACGCGATATACATACGTGGAACGTCATTAAATTCTGCCGCAGTTCATCATCGTTTTAGTCGACGCTTTAGTGCAAATGATACACTTGTTAACACGGTATGTTAGTTGGGGTAGACACAGCATAGTACGACGGTGATCGTCTCTTAGACCGCCGGTCGTTCAACATCGTCATCTATAGACATGAATGTAGATTACTTGTTGACGTCAAGGAGCCCAGCGGGGTTCAATATCAAATATTCATTTCTCTGTAACTAAGCATCCATTCATTTTATATCTTGGTCTCAGGAACACAAAACAAACCTCTATCACAACTGAGCAATTAAACCACCCGCAATCACACACCCCAGCTGCTGTATTCTTGTCTCGCCTACTGTTCTCCACTCGGATTGGCCTCTTGTCTCTAGCGACGCGGTGTTATTCCAGCCGCTTTGCTAGCATGTGTACAGCGTTTTGTTGTCGCTCCCACTACTGTCATCCAATCCAGTCTGGCATCGGCGAAAAAGGCTCGCTCAAATTTGACAATGATTTTGTTTCCACGTTCCCACTCTCGAAAGCCTCACTGTAAACTCAGGGATTGGAAGAAATGAATTGATTGTTAATATTGACAAAATTGTAGGGGGCAATATTGATTGTCAAGACCTATACAACATCCACTGGAATTGTTTAGCGTTTTTCTAGAAGGAAGGTAGATTACACTCTCCGGAACCGCCATTGATCTCGTCAGTGGGGTTTTACAGTCTTGGATGTGAAACCAATGTCCATTTAATATTTATGCCGCCGGGGACAGAACGTTGCCAGCATTTTGGTTCGTCTATTGCTTACTTGGATGTACGTAAAACAGACAGGTAGTCACGAGATATACATACGTGGAACGTCATTAAATGCTGCCGCAGTTCATCATCGTTTTAGTCGACGCTTTAGTGCAAATGATACACTTGTTAACATGGTATGTTAGTTGGGGTAGACACAGCATAGTACGACGGTGATCGTCTCTTAGACCGCCGGTCGTTCAACATCGTCATCTATAGACATGAATGAAGATTACTTGTTGACGTCAAGGAGCCCAGCGGGGTTCAATATCAAATATTCATTTCTCTGTAACTAAGCATCCATTCATTTTATATCTTGGTCTCAGGAACACAAAACAAACCTCTATTACAACTGAGCAATTAAACCACCCGCAATCACACACTTCAGCTGCTGTATTCTTGTCTCGCCTACTGTTCTCCACTCGGATTGGTCTCTTGTCTCTAGCGACGCGGTGTTATTCCAGCCGCTTTGCTAACATGTGTACAGCGTTTTGTTGTCGCTCCCACTACTGTCATCCAATCCAGTCTGGCATCGGCGAAAAAGGCTCGCTCAAATTTGACAATGATTTTGTTTCCACGTTCCCACTCTCGAAAGCCTCACTGTAAACTCAGGGATTGGAAGAAATGAATTGATTGTTAATATTGACAAAATTGTAGGGGGCAATATTGATTGTCAAGACCTATACAACATCCACTGGAATTGTTTAGCATTTTTCTAAGGAAGGTAGATTACACTCTTCGGAACCGCCATTGATCTCGTCAGTGGGGTTTTACAGTCTTGGATGTGAAACCAATGTCCATTTAATATTTATGCCGCCGGGGACAGAACGTTGCCAGCATTTTGGTTCGTCTATTGCTTACTTGGATGTACGTAAAACAGACAGGTAGTCACGAGATATACATACGTGGAACGTCATTAAATGCTGCCGCAGTTCATCATCGTTTTAGTCGACGCTTTAGTGCAAATGATACACTTGTTAACATGGTATGTTAGTTGCGGTAGACACAGCATAGTACGACGGTGATCGTCTCTTAGACCGCCGGTCGTTCAACATCGTCATCTATAGACATGAATGAAGATTACTTGTTGACGTCAAGGAGCCCAGCGGGGTTCAATATCAAATATTCATTTCTCTGTAACTAAGCATCCATTCGTTTTATATCTTGGTCTCAGGAGCACAAAACAAACCTCTATCACAACTGAGCAATTAAACCACCCGCAATCACACACCCCAGCTGCTGTATTCTTGTCTCGCCTACTGTTCTCCACTCGGATTGGCCTCTTATATCTAGCGACGCGGTGTTATTCCAGCCGCTTTGCTAACATGTGTACAGCGTTTTGTTGTCGCTCCCATACTGTCATCCAATCCAGTCTGGCTTCGGCGAAAAAGGCTCGCTCAAATTTGACAATGATTTTGTTTCCACGTTCCCACTCTCGAAAGCCTCACTGTAAACTCAGGGATTGGAAGAAATGAATTGATTGTTAATATTGACAAAATTGTAGGGGGCAATATTGATTGTCAAGACCTATACAACATCCACTGGAATTGTTTAGCATTTTTCTAAGGAAGGTAGATTACACTCTTCGGAACCGCCATTGATCTCGTCAGTGGGGTTTTACAGTCTTGGATGTGAAACCAATGTCCATTTAATATTTATGCCGCCGGGGACAGAACGTTGCCAGCATTTTGGTTCGTCTATTGCTTACTTGGATGTACGTAAAACAGACAGGTAGTCACGAGATATACATACGTGGAACGTCATTAAATGCTGCCGCAGTTCATCATCGTTTTAGTCGACGCTTTAGTGCAAATGATACACTTGTTAACATGGTATGTTAGTTGCGGTAGACACAGCATAGTACGACGGTGATCGTCTCTTAGACCGCCGGTCGTTCAACATCATCATCTATAGACATGAATGTAGATTACTTGTTGACGTCAAGGAGCCCAGCGGGGTTCAATATCAAATATTCATTTCTCTGTAACTAAGCATCCATTCGTTTTATATCTTGGTCTCAGGAACACAAAACAAACCTCTATCACAACTGAGCAATTAAACCACCCGCAATCACACACCCCAGCTGCTGTATTCTTGTCTCGCCTACTGTTCTCCACTCGGATTGGCCTCTTGTCTCTAGCGACGCGGTGTTATTCCAGCCGCTTTGCTAGCATGTGTACAGCGTTTTGTTGTCGCTCCCACTACTGTCATCCAATCCAGTCTGGCTTCGGCGAAAAAGGCTCGCTCAAATTTGACAATGATTTTGTTTCCACGTTCCCACTCTCGAAATCCTCACTGTAAACTCAGGGATTGGAAGAAATAAACTGATTGTTAATATTGACAAAACTGTAGGGGGTAATATTGATTGTCAAGACCTATACAACATCCACTGGAATTGTTTAGCATTTTTCTAAGGAAGGTAGACTGCACTCTTCTGAACCGCCATTGACCTCGTCAGTGGGGTTTTACAGTCTTGGATGTGAAACCAATGTCCATTTAATATTTATGCCGCCGAGGACAGAACGTTGCCAGCATTTTTGGTTCGTCTATTGTTTACTTGGATGTACGTAAAACAGACAGGTAGTCACGCGATATACATACGTGGAACGTCATTAAATGCTGCCGCAGCTCATCATCGTTTTAGTCGACGCTTTAGTGCAAATGATACACTTGTTAACATGGTATGTTAGTTTGGGGTAGACACAGCATAGTACGACGGTGATCGTCTCTTAGAACGCCGGTCGTTCAACATCATCATCTATAGACATGAATGTAGATTACTTGTTGACGTCAAGGAGCCCAGCGGGGTTCAATATCAAATATTCATTTCTCTGTAACTAAGCATCCATTCGTTTTATATCTTGGTCTCAGGAACACAAAACAAACCTCTATCACAACTGAGCAATTAAACCACCCGCAATCACACACCCCAGCTGCTGTATCCTAGTCTCGCCTACTGTTCTCCACTCGGATTGGCCTCTTGTCTCTAGCGACGCGGTGTTATTCCAGCCGCTTTGCTAACATGTGTACAGAGTTTTGTTGTCGCTCCCACTACTGTCATCCAATCCAGTCTGGCATCGGCGAGAAAGGCTCGCTCAAATTTGACAATGATTTTGTTTCCACGTTCCCACTCTCGAAATCCTCACTGTAAAATCAGGGATTGGAAGAAATAAACTGATTGTTAATATTGACAAAATCGTAGGGGGCAATATTGATTGTCAAGACCTATACAACATCCACTGGAATTGTTTAGCATTTTTCTAGAAGGAAGGTAGATTGCACTCTTCTGAACCGCCATAGACCTCGTCAGTAGGTTTTACAGTCTTGGATGTGAAACCAATGTTCATTTAATATTTATGCCGCCGGGGACAGAACGTTGCCAGCATTTTTGGTTCGTCTATTGTTTACTTGGATGTACGTAAAACAGACAGGTAGTCACGCGATATACATACGTGGAACGTCATTAAATGCTGCCGCAGCTCATCATCGTTTTAGTCGACGCTTTAGTGCAAATGATACACTTGTTAACATGGTATGTTAGTTGGGGTAGACACAGCATAGTACGACGGTGATCGTCTCTTAGACCGCCGGTCGTTCAACATCATCATCTATAGACATGAATGTAGATTACTTGTTGACGTCAAGGAGCCCAGCGGGATTCAATATCAATATTCATTTCTCTGTAACTAAGCATCCATTCGTTTTATATCTTGGTCTCAGGAACACAAAACAAACCTCTATCACAACTGAGCAATTAAACCACCCGCAATCACACACCCCAGCTGCTGTATTTTTGTCTCGCCTACTGTTCTCCACTCGGATTGGCCTCTTGTCTCTAGCGACGCGGTGTTATTCCAGCCGCTTTGCTAACATGTGTACAGAGTTTTGTTGTCGCTCCCACTACTGTCATCCAATCCAGTCTGGCATCGGCGAAAAAGGCTCGCTCAAATTTGACAATGATTTTGTTTCCACGTTCCCACTCTCGAAATCCTCACTGTAAAATCAGGGATTGGAAGAAATAAACTGATTGTTAATATTGACAAAATCGTAGGGGGCAATATTGATTGTCAAGACCTATACAACATCCACTGGAATTGTTTAGCATTTTTCTAGAAGGAAGGTAGATTGCACTCTTCTGAACCGCCATAGACCTCGTCAGTAGGTTTTACAGTCTTGGATGTGAAACCAATGTCCATTTAATATTTATGCCGCCGGGGACAGAACGTTGACAGCATTTTTGGTTCGTCTATTGTTTACTTGGATGTACGTAAAACAGACAGGTAGTCACGCGATATACATACGTGGAACGTCATTAAATGCTGCCGCAGCTCATCATCGTTTTAGTCGACGCTTTAGTGCAAATGATACACTTGTTAACATGGTATGTTAGTTGGGGTAGACACAGCATAGTACGACGGTGATCGTCTCTTAGAACGCCGGTCGTTCAACATCATCATCTATAGACATGAATGTAGATTACTTGTTGACGTCAAGGAGCCCAGCGGGATTCAATATAATTATTCATTTCTCTGTAACTAAGCATCCATTCGTTTTATATCTTGGTCTCAGGAGCACAAAACAAACCTCTATCACAACTGAGCAATTAAACCACCCGCAATCACACACCCCAGCTGCTGTATTCTTGTCTCGCCTACTGTTCTCCACTCGGATTGGCCTCTTGTATCTAGCGACGCGGTGTTATTCCAGCCGCTTTGCTAACATGTGTACAGCGTTTTGCTGTCGCTCCCACTACTGTCATCCAATCCAGTCTGGCATCGGCGAAAAGGCTCGCTCAAATTTGACAGTGATTTTGTTTCCACGTTCCCACTCTCGAAATCCTCACTGTAAACTCAGGGATTGGAAGAAATAAATTCATTGTTAATATTGACAAAATTGTAGGGGGCAATATTGATTGTCAAGACCTATACAACATCCACTGGAATTGTTTAGCATTTTTCTAAGAGGAAGGTAGATTGCACTCTTCTGAACCGCCATAGACCTCGTCAGTAGGTTTTACAGTCTTGGATGTGAAACCAATGTCCATTTAATATTTATGCCGCCGGGGACAGGACGTTGCCAGCATTTTTGGTTCGTCTATTGTTTACTTGGATGTACGTAAAACAGACAGGTAGTCACGCGATATACATACGTGGAACGTCATTAAATTCTGCCGCAGTTCATCATCGTTTTAGTCGACGCTTTAGTGCAAATGATACACTTGTTAACATGGTATGTTAGTTGGGGTAGACACAGCATAGTACGACGGTGATCGTCTCTTAGACCGCCGGTCGTTCAACATCATCATCTATAGACATGAATGTAGATTACTTGTTGACGTCAAGGAGCCCAGCGGGGTTCAATATCAAATATTCATTTCTCTGTAACTAAGCATCCATTCGTTTTATATCTTGGTCTCAGGAACACAAAACAAACCTCTATCACAACTGAGCAATTAAACCACCCGCAATCACACACCCCAGCTGCTGTATTCTTGTCTCGCCTACTGTTCTCCACTCGGATTGGCCTCTTGTCTCTAGCGACGCGGTGTTATTCCAGCCGCTTTGCTAACATGTGTACAGAGTTTTGTTGTCGCTCCCACTACTGTCATCCAATCCAGTCTGGCATCGGCGAGAAAGGCTCGCTCAAATTTGACAATGATTTTGTTTCCACGTTCCCACTCTCGAAATCCTCACTGTAAAATCAGGGATTGGAAGAAATGAATTGATTGTTAATATTGACAAAATTGTAGGGGGCAATATTGATTGTCAAGACCTATACAACATCCACTGGAATTGTTTAGCATTTTTCTAAGGAATATAGATTACACTCTTCGGAACCGCCATTGATCTCGTCAGTAGGGTTTTCCAGTCTTGGATGTGAAACCAATGTCCATTTAATATTTATGCCGCCGGGGACAGAACGTTGCCAGCATTTTTGGTTCGTCTATTGTTTACTTGGATGTACGTAAAACAGACAGGTAGTCACGCGATATACATACGTGGAACGTCATTAAATGCCGCCGCAGTTCATCATCGTTTTAGTCGACGCTTTAGTGCAAATGATACACTTGTTAACATGGTATGTTAGTTGGGGTAGACACAGCATAGTACGACGGTGATCGTCTCTTAGACCGCCGGTCGTTCAACATCATCATCTATAGACATGAATGTAGATTACTTGTTGACGTCAAGGAGCCCAGCGGGGTTCAATATCAAATATTCATTTCTCTGTAACTAAGCATCCATTCATTTTATATCTTGGTCTCAGGAACACAAAACAAACCTCTATCACAACTGAGCAATTAAACCACCCGCAATCACACACCCCAGCTGCTGTATTCTTGTCTCGCCTACTGTTCTCCACTCGGATTGGCCTCTTGTCTCTAGCGACGCGGTGTTATTCCAGCCGCTTTGCTAACATGTGTACAGCGTTTTGCTGTCGCTCCCACTACTGTCATCCAATCCAGTCTGGCATCGGCGAAAAGGCTCGCTCAAATTTGACAGTGATTTTGTTTCCACGTTCCCACTCTCGAAATCCTCACTGTAAACTCAGGGATTGGAAGAAATGAATTGATTGTTAATATTGACAAAACTGTAGGGGGCAATATTGATTGTCAAGACCTATACAACATCCACTGGAATTGTTTAGCATTTTTCTAAGGAAGGTAGACTGCACTCTTCTGAACCGCCATTGACCTCGTCAGTGGGGTTTTACAGTCTTGGATGTGAAACCAATGTCCATTTAATATTTATGCCGCCGGGGACAGAACGTTGCCAGCATTTTTGGTTCGTCTATTGTTTACTTGGATGTACGTAAAACAGACAGGTAGTCACGCGATATACATACGTGGAACGTCATTAAATTCTGCCGCAGTTCATCATCGTTTTAGTCGACGCTTTAGTGCAAATGATACACTTGTTAACACGGTATGTTAGTTGGGGTAGACACAGCATAGTACGACGGTGATCGTCTCTTAGACCGCCGGTCGTTCAACATCATCATCTATAGACATGAATGTAGATTACTTGTTGACGTCAAGGAGCCCAGCGGGATTCAATATCAAATATTCATTTCTCTGTAACGAAGCATCCATTCGTTTTATATCTTGGTCTCAGGAACACAAAACAAACCTCTATCACAACTGAGCAATTAAACCACCCGCAATCACACACCCCAGCTGCTGTATTTTTGTCTCGCCTACTGTTCTCCACTCGGATTGGCCTCTTGTCTCTAGCGACGCGGTGTTATTCCAGCCGCTTTGCTAACATGTGTACAGAGTTTTGTTGTCGCTCCCACTACTGTCATCCAATCCAGTCTGGCATCGGCGAAAAAGGCTCGCTCAAATTTGACAATGATTTTGTTTCCACGTTCCCACTCTCGAAATCCTCACTGTAAAATCAGGGATTGGAAGAAATAAACTGATTGTTAATATTGACAAAATCGTAGGGGGCAATATTGATTGTCAAGACCTATACAACATCCACTGGAATTGTTTAGCATTTTTCTAGAAGGAAGGTAGATTGCACTCTTCTGAACCGCCATAGACCTCGTCAGTAGGTTTTACAGTCTTGGATGTGAACCCAATGTCCATTTAATATTTATGCCGCCGGGGACAGAACGTTGCCAGCATTTTTGGTTCGTCTATTGTTTACTTGGATGTACGTAAAACAGACAGGTAGTCACGCGATATACATACGTGGAACGTCATTAAATGCTGCCGCAGCTCATCATCGTTTTAGTCGACGCTTTAGTGCAAATGATACACTTGTTAACATGGTATGTTAGTTGGGGTAGACACAGCATAGTACGACGGTGATCGTCTCTTAGAACGCCGGTCGTTCAACATCATCATCTATAGACATGAATGTAGATTACTTGTTGACGTCAAGGAGCCCAGCAGGGTTCAATATCAAATATTCATTTCTCTGTAACTAAGCATCCATTCGTTTTATATCTTGGTCTCAGGAGCACAAAACAAACCTCTATCACAACTGAGCAATTAAACCACCCGCAATCACACACCCCAGCTGCTGTATTCTTGTCTCGCCTACTGTTCTCCACTCGGATTGGCCTCTTATATCTAGCGACGCGGTGTTATTCCAGCCGCTTTGCTAACATGTGTACAGCGTTTTGTTGTCGCTCTCACTACTGTCATCCAATCCAGTCTGGCATCGGCGAAAAAGGCTCGCTCAAATTTGACAGTGATTTTGTTTCCACGTTCCCACTCTCGAAATCCTCACTGTAAACTCAGGGATTGGAAGAAATGAATTGATTGTTAATATTGACAAAACTGTAGGGGGCAATATTGATTGTCAAGACCTATACAACATCCACTGGAATTGTTTAGCATTTTTCTAAGGAAGGTAGACTGCACTCTTCTGAACCGCCATTGACCTCGTCAGTGGGGTTTTACAGTCTTGGATGTGAAACCAATGTCCATTTAATATTTATGCCGCCGGGGACAGAACGTTGCCAGCATTTTTGGCTCGTCTATTTTTTACTTGGATGTACGTAAAACAGACAGGTAGTCACGCGATATACATACGTGGAACGTCATTAAATGCTGCCGCAGTTCATCATCGTTTTAGTCGACGCTTTAGTGCAAATGATACACTTGTTAACACGGTATGTTAGTTGGGGTAGACACAGCATAGTACGACGGTGATCGTCTCTTAGACCGCCGGTCGTTCAACATTATCATCTATAGACATGAATGTAGATTACTTGTTGACGTCAAGGAGCCCAGCGGGGTTCAATATCAAATATTCATTTCTCTGTAACTAAGCATCCATTCATTTTATATCTTGGTCTCAGGAGCACAAAACAAACCTCTATCACAACTGAGCAATTAAACCACCCGCAATCACACACCCCAGCTGCTGTATTCTTGTCTCGCCTACTGTTCTCCACTCGGATTGGCCTCTTGTCTCTAGCGACGCGGTGTTATTCCAGCCGCTTTGCTAACATGTGTACAGAGTTTTGTTGTCGCTCCCACTACTGTCATCCAATCCAGTCTGGCATCGGCGAGAAAGGCTCGCTCAAATTTGACAATGATTTTGTTTCCACGTTCCCACTCTCGAAATCCTCACTGTAAAATCAGGGATTGGAAGAAATAAACTGATTGTTAATATTGACAAAACTGTAGGGGGCAATATTGATTGTCAAGACCTATACAACATCCACTGGAATTGTTTAGCATTTTTCTAGAAGGAAGGTAGATTGCACTCTTCTGAACCGCCATAGACCTCGTCAGTGGGGTTTTACAGTCTTGGATGTGAAACCAATGTCCATTTAATATTTATGCCGCCGGGGACAGGACGTTGCCAGCATTTTTGGTTCGTCTATTGTTTACTTGGATGTACGTAAAACAGACAGGTAGTCACGCGATATACATACGTGGAACGTCATTAAATGCTGCCGCAGCTCATCATCGTTTTAGTCGACGCTTTAGTGCAAATGATACACTTGTTAACACGGTATGTTAGTTGGGGTAGACACAGCATAGTACGACGGTGATCGTCTCTTAGACCGCCGGTCGTTCAACATCATCATCTATAGACATGAATGTAGATTACTTGTTGACGTCAAGGAGCCCAGCGGGATTCAATATCAAATATTCATTTCTCTGTAACTAAGCATCCATTCGTTTTATATCTTGGTCTCAGGAGCACAAAACAAACCTCTATCACAACTGAGCAATTAAACCACCCGCAATCACACACCCCAGCTGCTGTATTCTTGTCTCGCCTACTGTTCTCCACTCGGATTGGCCTCTTATATCTAGCGACGCGGTGTTATTCCAGCCGCTTTGCTAACATGTGTACAGCGTTTTGTTGTCGCTCCCACTACTGTCATCCAATCCAGTCTGGCATCGGCGAAAAAGGCTCGCTCAAATTTGACAGTGATTTTGTTTCCACGTTCCCACTCTCGAAATCCTCACTGTAAACTCAGGTATTGGAAGAAATGAATTGATTGTTAATATTGACAAAACTGTAGGGGGCAATATTGATTGTCAAGACCTATACAACATCCACTGGAATTGTTTAGCATTTTTCTAAGGAAGGTAGACCGCACTCTTCTGAACCGCCATTGACCTCGTCCGTGGGGTTTTACAGTCTTGGATGTGAAACCAATGTCCATTTAATATTTATGCCGCCGGGGACAGAACGTTGCCAGCATTTTTGGTTCGTCTATTGTTTACTTGGATGTACGTAAAACATACAGGTAGTCACGAGATATACATACGTGGAACGTCATTAAATTCTGCCGCAGTTCATCATCGTTTTAGTCGACGCTTTAGTGCAAATGATACACTTGTTAACACGGTATGTTAGTTGGGGTAGACACAGCATAGTACGACGGTGATCGTCTCTTAGACCGCCGGTCGTTCAACATCATCATCTATAGACATGAATGTAGATTACTTGTTGACGTCAAGGAGCCCAGCGGGGTTCAATATCAAATATTCATTTCTCTGTAACTAAGCATCCATTCGTTTTATATCTTGGTCTCAGGAACACAAAACAAACCTCTATCACAACTGAGCAATTAAACCACCCGCAATCACACACCCCAGCTGCTGTATTCTTGTCTCGCCTACTGTTCTCCACTCGGATTGGTCTCTTGTCTCTAGCGACGCGGTGTTATTCCAGCCGCTTTGCTAACATGTGTACAGCGTTTTGTTGTCGCTCCCACTACTGTCATCCAATCCAGTCTGGCATCGGCGAAAAAGGCTCGCTCAAATTTGACAGTGATTTTGTTTCCACGTTCCCACTCTCGAAATCCTCACTGTAAACTCAGGGATTAGAAGAAATGAATTGATTGTTAATATTGACATAATTGTAGGGGGCAATATTGATTGTCAAGACCTATACAACATCCACTGGAATTGTTTAGCATTTTTCTAAGGAATATAGATTACACTCTTCGGAACCGCCATTGATCTCGTCAGTGGGGTTTTCCAGTCTTGGATGTGAAACCAATGTCCATTTAATATTTATGCCGCCGGGGACAGAACGTTGCCAGCATTTTGGTTCGTCTATTGTTTACTTGGATGTACGTAAAACAGACAGGTAGTCACGAGATATACATACGTGGAACGTCATTAAATGCTGCCGCAGTTCATCATCGTTTTAGTCGACGCTTTAGTGCAAATGATGCACTTGTTAACATGGTATGTTAGTTGGGGTAGACACAGCATAGTACGACGGTGATCGTCTCTTAGACCGCCGGTCGTTCAACATCGTCATCTATAGACATGAATGAAGATTACTTGTTGACGTCAAGGAGCCCAGCGGGGTTCAATATCAAATATTCATTTCTCTGTAACTAAGCATCCATTCGTTTTATATCTTGGTCTCAGGAACACAAAACAAACCTCTATCACAACTGAGCAATTAAACCACCCGCAATCACACACCCCAGCTGCTGTATTCTTGTCTCGCCTACTGTTCTCCACTCGGATTGGCCTCTTGTCTCTAGCGACGCGGTGTTATTCCAGCCGCTTTGCTAACATGTGTACAGCGTTTTGTTTGTCGCTCCCACTACTGTCATCCAATCCAGTCTGGCATCGGCGAAAAAGGCTCGCTCAAATTTGACAGTGATTTTGTTACCACGTTCCCACTCTCGAAATCCTCACTGTAAAATCAGGGATTAGAAGAAATGAATTGATTGTTAATATTGACAAAACTGTAGGGGGCAATATTGATTGTCAAGACCTATACAACATCCACTGGAATTGTTTAGCATTTTTTCTAAGGAAGGTAGACTGCACTTTTCGGGACCGCCATTGATCTCGTCAGTGGGGTTTTCCAGTCTTGGATGTGAAACCAATGTCCATTTAATATTTATGCCGCCGGGGACAGAACGTTGCCAGCATTTTGGTTCGTCTATTGCTTACTTGGATGTACGTAAAACAGACAGGTAGTCACGAGATATACATACGTGGAACGTCATTAAATTCTGCCGCAGTTCATCATCGTTTTAGTCGACGCTTTAGTGCAAATGATACACTTGTTAACATGGTATGTTAGTTGGGGTAGACACAGCATAGTACGACGGTGATCGTCTCTTAGACCTCCGGTCGTTCAACATCATCATCTATAGACATGAATGTAGATTACTTGTTGACGTCAAGGAGCCCAGCGGGGTTCAATATCAAATATTCATTTCTCTGTAACTAAGCATCCATTCGTTTTATATCTTGGTCTCAGGAGCACAAAACAAACCTCTATCACAACTGAGCAATTAAACCACCCGCAATCACACACCCCAGCTGCTGTATTCTTGTCTCGCCTACTGTTCTCCACTCGGATTGGCCTCTTATATCTAGCGACGCGGTGTTATTCCAGCCGCTTTGCTAACATGTGTACAGCGTTTTGTTGTCGCTCCCACTACTGTCATCCAATCCAGTCTGGCATCGGCGAAAAAGGCTCGCTCAAATTTGACAGTGATTTTGTTTCCACGTTCCCACTCTCGAAATCCTCACTGTAAACTCAGGGATTGGAAGAAATGAATTGATTGTTAATATTGACAAAACTGTAGGGGGCAATATTGATTGTCAAGACCTATACAACATCCACTGGAATTGTTTAGCATTTTTCTAAGGAAGGTAGACTGCACTCTTCTGAACCGCCATTGACCTCGTCAGTGGGGTTTTACAGTCTTGGATGTGAAACCAATGTCCATTTAATATTTATGCCGCCGGGGACAGAACGTTGCCAGCATTTTTGGTTCGTCTATTGTTTACTTGGATGTACGTAAAACATACAGGTAGTCACGAGATATACATACGTGGAACGTCATTAAATTCTGCCGCAGTTCATCATCGTTTTAGTCGACGCTTTAGTGCAAATGATACACTTGTTAACATGGTATGTTAGTTGGGGTAGACACAGCATAGTACGACGGTGATCGTCTCTTAGACCGCCGGTCGTTCAACATCATCATCTATAGACATGAATGAAGATTACTTGTTGACGTCAAGGAGCCCAGCGGGGTTCAATATCAAATATTCATTTCTCTGTAACTAAGCATCCATTCATTTTATATCTTGGTCTCAGGAACACAAAACAAACCTCTATCACAACTGAGCAATTAAACCACCCGCAATCACACACCCCAGCTGCTGTATTCTTGTCTCGCCTACTGTTCTCCACTCGGATTGGCCTCTTATATCTAGCGACGCGGTGTTTTTCCAGCCGCTTTGCTAACATGTGTACAGAGTTTTGTTGTCGCTCCCACTATTGTCATCCAATCCAGTCTGGCATCGGCGAAAAAGGCTCGCTCAAATTTGACAGTGATTTTGTTTCCACGTTCCCACTCTCGAAATCCTCACTGTAAACTCAGGGATTGGAAGAAATGAATTGATTGTTAATATTGACAAAACTGTAGGGGGCAATATTGATTGTCAAGACCTATACAACATCCACTGGAATTGTTTAGCATTTTTCTAAGGAAGGTAGACTGCACTCTTCTGAACCGCCATTGACCTCGTCAGTGGGGTTTTACAGTCTTGGATGTGAAACCAATGTCCATTTAATATTTATGCCGCCGGGGACAGAACGTTGCCAGCATTTTTGGTTCGTCTATTGTTTACTTGGATGTACGTAAAACAGACAGGTAGTCACGCGATATACATACGTGGAACGTCATTAAATTCTGCCGCAGCTCATCATCGTTTTAGTCGACGCTTTAGTGCAAATGATACACTTGTTAACACGGTATGTTAGTTGGGGTAGACACAGCATAGTACGACGGTGATCGTCTCTTAGACCGCCGGTCGTTCAACATCGTCATCTATAGACATGAATGAAGATTACTTGTTGACGTCAAGGAGCCCAGCGGGGTTCAATATCAAATATTCATTTCTCTGTAACTAAGCATCCATTCATTTTATATCTTGGTCTCAGGAACACAAAACAAACCTCTATTACAACTGAGCAATTAAACCACCCGCAATCACACACTTCAGCTGCTGTATTCTTGTCTCGCCTACTGTTCTCCACTCGGATTGGTCTCTTGTCTCTAGCGACGCGGTGTTATTCCAGCCGCTTTGCTAACATGTGTACAGCGTTTTGTTGTCGCTCCCATACTGTCGTCCAATCCAGTCTGGCATCGGCGAAAAAGGCTCGCTCAAATTTGACAATGATTTTGTTTCCACGTTCCCACTCTCGAAAGCCTCACTGTAAACTCAGGGATTGGAAGAAATGAATTGATTGTTAATATTGACAAAATTGTAGGGGGCAATATTGATTGTCAAGACCTATACAACATCCACTGGAATTGTTTAGCGTTTTTCTAGAAGGAAGGTAGATTACACTCTCCGGAACCGCCATTGATCTCGTCAGTGGGGTTTTACAGTCTTGGATGTGAAACCAATGTCCATTTAATATTTATGCCGCCGGGGACAGAACGTTGCCAGCATTTTTGGTTCGTCTATTGTTTACTTGGATGTACGTAAAACAGACAGGTAGTCACGAGATATACATACGTGGAACGTCATTAAATGCCGCCGCAGTTCATCATCGTTTTAGTCGACGCTTTAGTGCAAATGATACACTTGTTAACATGGTATGTTAGTTGGGGTAGACACAGCATAGTACGACGGTGATCGTCTCTTAGACCGCCGGTCGTTCAACATCATCATCTATAGACATGAATGTAGATTACTTGTTGACGTCAAGGAGCCCAGCGGGATTCAATATCAAATATTCATTTCTCTGTAACTAAGCATCCATTCGTTTTATATCTTGGTCTCAGGAACACAAAACAAACCTCTATCACAACTGAGCAATTAAACCACCCGCAATCACACACCCCAGCTGCTGTATTCTTGTCTCGCCTACTGTTCTCCACTCGGATTGGCCTCTTGTCTCTAGCGACGCGGTGTTATTCCAGCCGCTTTGCTAACATGTGTACAGAGTTTTGTTGTCGCTCCCACTACTGTCATCCAATCCAGTCTGGCATCGGCGAGAAAGGCTCGCTCAAATTTGACAATGATTTTGTTTCCACGTTCCCACTCTCGAAATCCTCACTGTAAAATCAGGGATTGAAAGAATAACTAAGATTGTTAATATTGACAAAATTGTAGGGGGCAATATTGATTGTCAAGACCTATACAACATCCACTGGAATTGTTTAGCATTTTTCTAGAAGGAAGGTAGATTGCACTCTTCTGAACCGCCATAGACCTCGTCAGTAGGTTTTACAGTCTTGGATGTGAAACCAATGTCCATTTAATATTTATGCCGCCGGGGACAGAACGTTGCCAGCATTTTTGGTTCGTCTATTGTTTACTTGGATGTACGTAAAACAGACAGGAAGTCACGCGATATACATACGTGGAACGTCATTAAATGCTGCCGCAGCTCATCATCGTTTTAGTCGACGCTTTAGTGCAAATGATACACTTGTTAACATGGTATGTTAGTTGGGGTAGACACAGCATAGTACGACGGTGATCGTCTCTTAGAACGCCGGTCGTTCAACATCATCATCTATAGACATGAATGTAGATTACTTGTTGACGTCAAGGAGCCCAGCGGGGTTCAATATCAAATATTCATTTCTCTGTAACTAAGCATCCATTCGTTTTATATCTTGGTCTCAGGAACACAAAACAAACCTCTATCACAACTGAGCAATTAAACCACCCGCAATCACACACCCCAGCTGCTGTATCCTAGTCTCGCCTACTGTTCTCCACTCGGATTGGCCTCTTGTCTCTAGCGACGCGGTGCTATTCCAGCCGCTTTGCTAACATGTGTACAGCGTTTTGTTGTCGCTCCCACTACTGTCATCCAATCCAGTCTGGCATCGGCGAAAAAGGCTCGCTCAAATTTGACAATGATTTTGTTTCCACGTTCCCACTCTCGAAAGCCTCACTGTAAACTCAGGGATTGGAAGAAATGAATTGATTGTTAATATTGACAAAATTGTAGGGGGCAATATTGATTGTCAAGACCTATACAACATCCACTGGAATTGTTTAGCGTTTTTCTAGAAGGAATATAGATTACACTCTTCGGAACCGCCATTGACCTCGTCAGTGGGGTTTTCCAGTCTTGGATGTGAAACCAATGTCCATTTAATATTTATGCCGCCGGGGACAGAACGTTGCCAGCATTTTTGGTTCGTCTATTGTTTACTTGGATGTACGTAAAACAGACAGGTAGTCACGCGATATACATACGTGGAACGTCATTAAATTCTGCCGCAGTTCATCATCGTTTTAGTCGACGCTTTAGTGCAAATGATACACTTGCTAACACGGTATGTTAGTTGGGGTAGACACAGCATAGTACGACGGTGATCGTCGCTTAGACCGCCGGTCGTTCAACATCGTCATCTATAGACATGAATGAAGATTACTTGTTGACGTCAAGGAGCCCAGCGGGGTTCAATATCAAATATTCATTTCTCTGTAACTAAGCATCCATTCGTTTTATATCTTGGTCTCAGGAACACAAAACAAACCTCTATCACAACTGAGCAATTAAACCACCCGCAATCACACACCCCAGCTGCTGTATTCTTGTCTCGCCTACTGTTCTCCACTTGGATTGGCCTCTTGTCTCTAGCGACGCGGTGTTATTCCAGCCGCTTTGGTAACATGTGTACAGAGTTTTGTTGTCGCTCCCACTACTGCCATCCAATCCAGTCTGGCATCGGCGAGAAAGGCTCGCTCAAATTTGACAATGATTTTGTCTCCACGTTCCCACTCTCGAAATCCTCACTGATAAATCAGGGATTGGAAGAAATAAACTGATTGTTAATATTGACAAAATCGTAGGGGGCAATATTGATTGTCAAGACCTATACAACATCCACTGGAATTGTTTAGCATTTTTCTAAGGAAGGTAGATTACACTCTTCGGAACCGCCATTGATCTCGTCAGTAGGTTTTACAGTCTTGGATGTGAAACCAATGTCCATTTAATATTTATGCCGCCGGGGACAGAACGTTGCCAGCATTTTTGGTTCGTCTATTGTTTACTTGGATGTACGTAAAACAGACAGGTAGTCACGCGATATACATACGTGGAACGTCATTAAATGCTGCCGCAGCTCATCATCGTTTTAGTCGACGCTTTAGTGCAAATGATACACTTGTTAACATGGTATGTTAGTTGGGGTAGACACAGCATAGTACGACGGTGATCGTCTCTTAGAACGCCGGTCGTTCAACATCATCATCTATAGACATGAATGTAGATTACTTGTTGACGTCAAGGAGCCCAGCGGGGTTCAATATCAAATATTCATTTCTCTGTAACTAAGCATCCATTCATTTTATATCTTGGTCTCAGGAACACAAAACAAACCTCTATCACAACTGAGCAATTAAACCACCCGCAATCACACACCCCAGCTGCTGTATTCTTGTCTCGCCTACTGTTCTCCACTCGGATTGGCCTCTTGCCTCTAGCGACGCGGTGTTATTCCAGCCGCTTTGCTAACATGTGTACAGCGTTTTGTTGTCGCTCCCACTACTGTCATCCAATCCAGTCTGGCATCGGCGAAAAGGCTCGCTCAAATTTGACAGTGATTTTGTTTCCACGTTCCGACTCTCGAAAGCCTCACTGTAAACTCAGGGATTAGAAGAAATGAATTAATTGTTAATATTGACAAAATTGTAGGGGGCAATATTGATTGTCAAGACCTATACAACATCCACTGGAATTGTTTAGCATTTTTCTAGAAGGAAGGTAGATTGCACTCTTCTGAACCGTTATTGACCTCGTCAGTGGGTTTTTCCAGTCTTGGATGTGAAACCAATGTCCATTTAATATTTATGCCGCCGGGGACAGAACGTTGCCAGCATTTTTGGTTCGTCTATTGTTTACTTGGATGTACGTAAAACAGACAGGTAGTCACGCGATATACATACGTGGAACGTCATTAAATTCTGCCGCAGTTCATCATCGTTTTAGTCGACGCTTTAGTGCAAATGATACACTTGTTAACACGGTATGTTAGTTGGGGTAGACACAGCATAGTACGACGGTGATCGTCTCTTAGACCGCCGGTCGTTCAACATCATCATCTATAGACATGAATGTAGATTACTTGTTGACGTCAAGGAGCCCAGCGGGATTCAATATCAAATATTCATTTCTCTGTAACTAAGCATCCATTCGTTTTATATCTTGGTCTCAGGAACACAAAACAAACCTCTATCACAACTGAGCAATTAAACCACCCGCAATCACACACCCCAGCTGCTGTATTCTTGTCTCGTCTACTGTTCTCCACTCGGATTGGCCTCTTGTCTCTAGCGACGCGGTGTTATTCCAGCCGCTTTGCTAACATGTGTACAGCGTTTTGTTGTCGCTCCCACTACTGTCATCCAATCCAGTCTGGCATCGGCGAAAAAGGCTCGCTCAAATTTGACAGTGATTTTGTTTCCACGTTCCCACTCTCGAAATCCTCACTGTAAACTCAGGGATTGGAAGAAATGAATTGATTGTTAATATTGACAAAACTGTAGGGGGCAATATTGATTGTCAAGACCTATACAACATCCACTGGAATTGTTTAGCATTTTTCTAAGGAAGGTAGACTGCACTCTTCTGAACCGCCATTGACCTCGTCAGTGGGGTTACACAGTCTTGGATGTGAAACCAATGTCCATTCAATATTTATGCCACTGGGGACAGAACGTTGCCAGCATTTTTGGTTCGTCTATTGTTTACTTGGATGTACGTAAAACAGACAGGTAGTCACGCGATATACATACGTGGAACGTCATTAAATGCTGCCGCAGCTCATCATCGTTTTAGTCGACGCTTTAGTGCAAATGATACACTTGTTAACATGGTATGTTAGTTGGGGTAGACACAGCATAGTACGACGGTGATCGTCTCTTAGACCGCCGGTCGTTCAACATCATCATCTATAGACATGAATGTAGATTACTTGTTGACGTCAAGGAGCCCAGCGGGATTCAATATCAATATTCATTATTCTGTAACTAAGCATCCATTCGTTTTATATCTTGGTCTCAGGAACACAAAACAAACCTCTATCACAACTGAGCAATTAAACCACCCGCAATCACACACCCCAGCTGCTGTATTCTTGTCTCGCCTACTGTTCTCCACTCGGATTGGCCTCTTGTCTCTAGCGACGCGGTGTTATTCCAGCCGCTTTGCTAGCATGTGTACAGCGTTTTGTTGTCGCTCCCACTACTGTCATCCAATCCAGTCTGGCATCGGCGAAAAAGGCTCGCTCAAATTTGACAGTGATTTTGTTTCCACGTTCCCACTCTCGAAATCCTCACTGTAAACTCAGGGATTGGAAGAAATGAATTGATTGTTAATATTGACATAATTGTAGGGGGCAATATTGATTGTCAAGACCTATACAACATCCACTGGAATTGTTTAGCGTTTTTCTAGAAGGAATATAGATTACACTCTTCTGAACCGCCATTGACCTCGTCAGTGGGGTTTTCCAGTCTTGGATGTGAAACCAATGTCCATTTAATATTTATGCCGCCGGGGACAGAACGTTGCCAGCATTTTTGGTTCGTCTATTGTTTACTTGGATGTACGTAAAACAGACAGGTAGTCACGCGATATACATACGTGGACCGTCATTAAATTCTGCCGCAGTTCATCATCGTTTTAGTCGACGCTTTAGTGCAAATGATACACTTGTTAACATGGTATGTTAGTTGGGGTAGACACAGCATAGTACGACGGTGATCGTCTCTTAGACCGCCGGTCGTTCAACATCATCATCTATAGACATGAATGTAGATTACTTGTTGACGTCAAGGAGCCCAGCGGGGTTCAATATCAAATATTCATTTCTCTGTAACTAAGCATCCATTCATTTTATATCTTGGTCTCAGGAGCACAAAACAAACCTCTATCACAACTGAGCAATTAAACCACCCGCAATCACACACCCCAGCAGCTGTATTCTTGTCTCGCCTACTGTTCTCCACTCGGATTGGCCTCTTATATCTAGCGACGCGGTGTTATTCCAGCCGCTTTGCTAACATGTGTACAGCGTTTTGTTGTCGCTCTCACTACTGTCATCCAATCCAGTCTGGCATCGGCGAAAAAGGCTCGCTCAAATTTGACAGTGATTTTGTTTCCACGTTCCGACTCTCGAAAGCCTCACTGTAAACACAGGGATTGGAAGAAATGAATTGATTGTTAATATTGACAAAATTGTAGGGGGCAATATTGATTGTCAAGACCTATACAACATCCACTGGAATTGTTTAGCATTTTTCTAGAAGGAAGGTAGATTACACTCTTCTGAACCGCCATTGACCTCGTCAGTGGGGTTACACAGTCTTGGATGTGAAACCAATGTCCATTTAATATTTATGCCACTGGGGACAGAACGTTGCCAGCATTTTTGGTTCGTCTATTGTTTACTTGGATGTACGTAAAACAGACAGGTAGTCACGAGATATACATACGTGGAACGTCATTAAATGCTGCCGCAGTTCATCATCGTTTTAGTCGACGCTTTAGTGCAAATGATACACTTGTTAACACGGTATGTTAGTTGGGGTAGACACAGCATAGTACGACGGTGATCGTCTCTTAGACCGCCGGTCGTTCAACATCATCATCTATAGACATGAATGTAGATTACTTGTTGACGTCAAGGAGCCCAGCGGGGTTCAATATCAAATATTCATTTCTCTGTAACTAAGCATCCATTCGTTTTATATCTTGGTCTCAGGAGCACAAAACAAACCTCTATCACAACTGAGCAATTAAACCACCCGCAATCACACACCCCAGCAGCTGTATTCTTGTCTCGCCTACTGTTCTCCACTCGGATTGGTCTCTTGTCTCTAGCGACGCGGTGTTATTCCAGCCGCTTTGCTAACATGTGTACAGCGTTTTGTTGTCGCTCTCACTACTGTCATCCAATCCAGTCTGGCTTCGGCGAAAAAGGCTCGCTCAAATTTGACAATGATTTTGTTTCCACGTTCCCACTCTCGAAATCCTCACTGTAAACTCAGGGATTGGAAGAAATGAATTGATTGTTAATATTGACAAAACTGTAGGGGGCAATATTGATTGTCAAGACCTATACAACATCCACTGGAATTGTTTAGCATTATTCTAAGGAAGGTAGACTGCACTCTTTTGAACCGCCATTGACCTCGTCAGTGGGGTTTTACAGTCTTGGATGTGAAACCAATGTCCATTTAATATTTATGCCGCCGGGGACAGAACGTTGCCAGCATTTTTGGTTCGTCTATTGTTTACTTGGATGTACGTAAAACAGACAGGTAGTCACGCGATATACATACGTGAAACGTCATTAAATTCTGCCGCAGTTCATCATCGTTTTAGCTGACGCTTTAGTGCAAATGATACACTTGTTAACATGGTATGTTAGTTGGGGTAGACACAGCATAGTACGACGGTGATCGTCTCTTAGACCGCCGGTCGTTCAACATTATCATCTATAGACATGAATGTAGATTACTTGTTGACGTCAAGGAGCCCATCGGGGTTCAATATCAAATATTCATTTCTCTGTAACTAAGCATCCATTCATTTTATATCTTGGTCTCAGGAACACAAAACAAACCTCTATCACAACTGAGCAATTAAACCACCCGCAATCACACACCCCAGCTGCTGTATTCTTGTCTCGCCTACTGTTCTCCACTCGGATTGGCCTCTTGCCTCTAGCGACGCGGTGTTATTCCAGCCGCTTTGCTAACATGTGTACAGCGTTTTGTTGTCGCTCCCATACTGTCATCCAATCCAGTCTGGCATCGGCGAAAAAGGCTCGCTCAAATTTGACAATGATTTTGTTTCCACGTTCCGACTCTCGAAAGCCTCACTGTAAACTCAGGGATTGGAAGAAATGAATTGATTGTTAATATTGACAAAATTGTAGGGGGCAATATTGATTGTCAAGACCTATACAACATCCACTGGAATTGTTTAGCGCTTTTCTAAAAGGAATATAGATTACACTCTTCTGAACCGCCATTGACCTCGTCAGTGGGGTTTTACAGTCTTGGATGTGAAACCAATGTCCATTTAATATTTATGCCGCCGGGGACAGGACGTTGCCAGCATTTTTGGTTCGTCTATTGTTTACTTGGATGTACGTAAAACAGACAGGTAGTCACGCGATATACATACGTGGAACGTCATTAAATTCTGCCGCAGTTCATCATCGTTTTAGTCGACGCTTTAGTGCAAATGATACACTTGTTAATACGGTATGTTAGTTGCGGTAGACACAGCATAGTACGACGGTGATCGTCTCTTAGACCGCCGGTCGTTCAACATCATCATCTATAGACATGAATGTAGATTACTTGTTGACGTCAAGGAGCCCGACGGGGTTCAATATCAAATATTCATTTCTCTGTAACTAAGCATCCATTCATTTTATATCTTGGTCTCAGGAACACAAAACAAACCTCTATCACAACTGAGCAATTAAACCACCCGCAATCACACACTCTCAGCTGCTGTATTCTTGTCTCGCCTACTGTTCTCCACTCGGATTGGCCTCTTGTCTCTAGCGACGCGGTGTTATTCCAGCCGCTTTGCTAACATGTGTACAGCGTTTTGTTGTCGCTCCCACTACTGTCATCCAATCCAGTCTGGCTTCGGCGAAAAAGGCTCGCTCAAATTTAAAGAGTGATTTTGTCTTCCTCGCTCCCGCCTCTCGAAATCCCTCACTGTAAAATCAGGGATTGGAAGAAAAGGAGTTGATTGTTATATATTGACAAAATTGTAGGGGGCAATATTGATTGTCAAGACCTATACAACATCCACTGGAATTGTTTAGCGTTTTTCTAGAAGGAAGGTAGATTACACTCTTCGGAACCGCCATTGATCTCGTCAGTGGGGTTTTACAGTCTTGGATGTGAAACCAATGTCCATTTAATATTTATGCCGCCGGGGACAGAACGTTGCCAGCATTTTGGTTCGTCTATTGCTTACTTGGATGTACGTAAAACAGATAGGTAGTCACGAGATATACATACGTGGAACGTCATTAAATGCTGCCGCAGTTCATCATCGTTTTAGTCGACGCTTTAGTGCAAATGATAAACTTGTTAACATTGTATGTTAGTTGGGGTAGACACAGCATAGTACGACGGTGATCGTCTCTTAGACCGCCGGTCGTTCAACATCGTCATCTATAGACATGAATGTAGATTACTTGTTGACGTCAAGGAGCCCAGCGGGGTTCAATATCAAATATTCATTTCTCTGTAACTAAGCATCCATTCATTTTATATCTTGGTCTCAGGAACACAAAACAAACCTCTATCACAACTGAGCAATTAAACCACCCGCAATCACACACCCCAGCTGCTGTATTCTTGTCTCGTCTACTGTTCTCCACTCGGATTGGTCTCTTGTCTCTAGCGACGCGGTGTTATTCCAGCCGCTTTGCTAACATGTGTACAGCGTTTTGTTGTCGCTCCCACTACTGTCATCCAATCCAGTCTGGCATCGGCGAAAAAGGCTCGCTCAAATTTGACAGTGATTTTGTTTCCACGTTCCCACTCTCGAAATCCTCACTGTAAACTCAGGGATTGGAAGAAATGAATTGATTGTTAATATTGACATAATTGTAGGGGGCAATATTGATTGTCAAGACCTATACAACATCCACTGGAATTGTTTAGCATTTTTCTAAGGAATATAGATTACACTCTTCGGAACCGCCATTGATCTCGTCAGTGGGGTTTTCCAGTCTTGGATGTGAAACCAATGTCCATTTAATATTTATGCCGCCGGGGACAGAACGTTGCCAGCATTTTTGGTTCGTCTATTGCTTACTTGGATGTACGTAAAACAGACAGGTAGTCACGAGATATACATACGTGGAACGTCATTAAATTCTGCCGCAGCTCATCATCGTTTTAGTCGACGCTTTAGTGCAAATGATGCACTTGTTAACATGGTATGTTAGTTGGGGTAGACACAGCATAGTACGACGGTGATCGTCTCTTAGACCGCCGGTCGTTCAACATCGTCATCTATAGACATGAATGTAGATTACTTGTTGACGTCAAGGAGCCCATCGGGGTTCAATATCAAATATTCATTTCTCTGTAACTAAGCATCCATTCATTTTATATCTTGGTCTCAGGAGCACAAAACAAACCTCTATCACAACTGAGCAATTAAACCACCCGCAATCACACACCCCAGCTGCTGTATTCTTGTCTCGCCTACTGTTCTCCACTCGGGATTGGCCTCTTATATCTAGCGACGCGGTGTTATTCCAGCCGCTTTGCTAACATGTGTACAGCGTTTTGTTGTCGCTCCCACTACTGTCATCCAATCCAGTCTGGCATCGGCGAAAAAGGCTCGCTCAAATTTGACAATGATTTTGTTTCCACGTTCCGACTCTCGAAAGCCTCACTGTAAAATCAGGGATTGGAAGAAATGAATTGATTGTTAATATTGACAAAATTGTAGGGGGCAATATTGATTGTCAAGACCTATACAACATCCACTGGAATTGTTTAGCGTTTTTCTAGAAGGAAGGTAGATTACACTCTTCGGAACCGCCATTGATCTCGTCAGTGGGGTTTTACAGTCTTGGATGTGAAACCAATGTCCATTTAATATTTATGCCGCCGGGGACAGAACGTTGCCAGCATTTTGGTTCGTCTATTGCTTACTTGGATGTACGTAAAACAGACAGGTAGTCACGAGATATACATACGTGGAACGTCATTAAATGCTGCCGCAGTTCATCATCGTTTTAGTCGACGCTTTAGTGCAAATGATACACTTTTTAACATGGTATGCTAGTTAGGGTAGACACAGCATAGTACGACGGTGATCGTCTCTTAGACCGCCGGTCGTTCAACATCGTCATCTATAGACATGAATGAAGATTACTTGTTGACGTCAAGGAGCCCAGCGGGGTTCAATATCAAATAGTCATTTCTCTGTAACTAAGCATCCATTCATTTTATATCTTGGTCTCAGGAACACAAAACAAACCTCTATTACAACTGAGCAATTAAACCACCCGCAATCACACACTTCAGCTGCTGTATTCTTGTCTCGCCTACGGTTCTCCACTCGGATTGGCCTCTTGCCTCTAGCGACGCGGTGTTATTCCAGCCGCTTTGCTAACATGTGTACAGCGTTTTGTTGTCGCTCCCACTACTGTCATCCAATCCAGTCTGGCATCGGCGAAAAAGGCTCGCTCAAATTTGACAATGATTTTGTTTCCACGTTCCGACTCTCGAAAGCCTCACTGTAAACTCAGGGATTGGAAGAAATGAATTGATTGTTAATATTGACAAAATTGTAGGGGGCAATATTGATTGTCAAGACCTATACAACATCCACTGGAATTGTTTAGCGTTTTTCTAGAAGGAAGGTAGATTACACTCTTCGGAACCGCCATTGATCTCGTCAGTGGGGTTTTACAGTCTTGGATGTGAAACCAATGTCCATTTAATATTTATGCCGCCGGGGACAGAACGTTGCCAGCATTTTGGTTCGTCTATTGCTTACTTGGATGTACGTAAAACAGACAGGTAGTCACGAGATATACATACGTGGAACGTCATTAAATGCTGCCGCAGTTCATCATCGTTTTAGTCGACGCTTTAGTGCAAATGATGCACTTGTTAACATGGTATGCTAGTTGGGGTAGACACAGCATAGTACGACGGTGATCGTCTCTTAGACCGCCGGTCGTTCAACATCGTCATCTATAGACATGAGTGAAGATTACTTGTTGACGTCAAGGAGCCCAGCGGGGTTCAATATCAAATATTCATTTCTCTGTAACTAAGCATCCATTCATTTTATATCTTGGTCTCAGGAACACAAAACAAACCTCTATCACAACTGAGCAATTAAACCACCCGCAATCACACACCCCAGCTGCTGTATCCTTGTCTCGCTTACTGTTCTCCACTCGGATTGGCCTTCTTGCCTCTAGCGACGCGGTGTTATCCCAGCCGCTTTGCTAAACATGTGTACAGCGTTTTGTTGTCGCTCCCATACTGTCATCCAATCCAGTCTGGCATCGGCGAAAAAGGCTCGCTCAAATTTGACAATGATTTTGTTTCCACGTTCCGACTCTCAAAAGCATCACTGTAAACTCAGGGATTGGAAGAAATGAATTGATTGTTAATATTGACAAAATTGTAGGGGGCAATATTGATTGTCAAGACCTATACAACATCCACTGGAATTGTTTAGCGTTTTTCTAGAAGGAAGGTAGATTACACTCTTCGGAACCGCCATTGATCTCGTCAGTGGGGTTTTACAGTCTTGGATGTGAAACCAATGTCCATTTAATATTTATGCCGCCGGGGACAGAACGTTGCCAGCATTTTGGTTCGTCTATTGTTTACTTGGATGTACGTAAAACAGACAGGTAGTCACGAGATATACATACGTGGAACGTCATTAAATGCTGCCGCAGTTCATCATCGTTTTAGTCGACGCTTTAGTGCAAATGATAAACTTGTTAACTTTGTATGTTAGTTGGGGTAGACACAGCATAGTACGACGGTGATCGTCTCTTAGACCGCCGGTCGTTCAACATCGTCATCTATAGACATGAATGAAGATTACTTGTTGACGTCAAGGAGCCCAGCGGGGTTCAATATCAAATATTCATTTTTCTGTAACTAAGCATCCATTCATTTTACGTCTTGGTTTCAGGAGCACAAAACAAACCTCTATCACTACTGAGCAATTAAACCACCCGCAATCACACACCCCAGCTGCTGTATTCTTGTCTCGCCTACTGTTCTCCACTTGGATTGGCCTCTTGTCTCTAGCGACGCGGTGTTATTCCAGCCGCTTTGGTAACATGTGTACAGCGTTTTGTTGTCGCTCCCATACTGTCATCCAATCCAGTCTGGCATCGGCGAAAGAGGCTCGCTCAAATTTGACAATGATTTTGTTTCCACGTTCCGACTCTCGAAAGCCTCACTGTAAACTCAGGGATTGGAAGAAATGAATTGATTGTTAATATTGACAAAATTGTAGGGGGCAATATTGATTGTCAAGACCTATACAACATCCACTGGAATTGTTTAGCATTTTTCTAGAAGGAAGGTAGATTGCACTCTTCTGAACCGTTATTGACCTCGTCAGTGGGTTTTTCCAGTCTTGGATGTGAAACCAATGTCCATTTAATATTTATGCCGCCGGGGACAGAACGTTGCCAGCATTTTGGTTCGTCTATTGTTTACTTGGATGCACGTAAAACAGACAGGTAGTCACGAGATATACATACGTGGAACGTCATTAAATGCTGCCGCAGTTCATCATCGTTTTAGTCGACGCTTTAGTGCAAATGATACACTTGTTAACATGGTATGTTAGTTGGGGTAGACACAGCATAGTACGACGGTGATCGTCTCTTAGACCGCCGGTCGTTCAACATCGTCATCTATAGACATGAATGTAGATCACTTGTTGACGTCAAGGAGCCCAGCGGGGTTCAATATCAAATATTCATTTCTCTGTAACTAAGCATCCATTCATTTTATATCTTGGTCTCAGGAGCACAAAACAAACCTCTATCACAACTGAGCAATTAAACCACCCGCAATCACACACCCCAGCTGCTGTATTCTTGTCTCGCCTACTGTTCTCCACTTGGATTGGCCTCTTGTCTCTAGCGACGCGGTGTTATTCCAGCCGCTTTGGTAACATGTGTACAGCGTTTTGTTGTCGCTCCCACTACTGTCATCCAATCCAGTCTGGCATCGGCGAAAGAGGCTCGCTCAAATTTGACAATGATTTTGTTTCCACGTTCCGACTCTCGAAAGCCTCACTGTAAACTCAGGGATTGGAAGAAATGAATTGATTGTTAATATTGACAAAATTGTAGGGGGCAATATTGATTGTCAAGACCTATACAACATCCACTGGAATTGTTTAGCATTTTTCTAGAAGGAAGGTAGATTACACTCTTCTGAACCGCCATTGACCTCGTCAGTGGGGTTACACAGTCTTGGATGTGAAACCAATGTCCATTTAATATTTATGCCACTGGGGACAGAACGTTGCCAGCATTTTTGGTTCGTCTATTGTTTACTTGGATGTACGTAAAACAGACAGGTAGTCACGAGATATACATACGTGGAACGTCATTAAATGCCGCCGCAGTTCATCATCGTTTTAGTCGACGCTTTAGTGCAAATGATACACTTGTTAACATGGTATGTTAGTTGGGGTAGACACAGCATAGTACGACGGTGATCGTCTCTTAGACCGCCGGTCGTTCAACATCGTCATCTATAGACATGAATGTAGATTACTTGTTGACGTCAAGGAGCCCATCGGGGTTCAATATCAAATATTCATTTCTCTGTAACTAAGCATCCATTCATTTTATATCTTGGTCTCAGGAGCACAAAACAAACCTCTATCACAACTGAGCAATTAAACCACCCGCAATCACACACCCCAGCTGCTGTATTCTTGTCTCGCCTACTGTTCTCCACTCGGATTGGCCTCTTGCCTCTAGCGACGCGGTGTTATTCCAGCCGCTTTGCTAACATGTGTACAGCGTTTTGTTGTCGCTCCCATACTGTCATCCAATCCAGTCTGGCATCGGCGAAAAAGGCTCGCTCAAATTTGACAATGATTTTGTTTCCACGTTCCGACTCTCAAAAGCATCACTGTAAACTCAGGGTTTGGAAGAAATGAATTGATTGTTAATATTGACAAAATTGTAGGGGGCAATATTGATTGTCAAGACCTATACAACATCCACTGGAATTGTTTAGCGTTTTTCTAGAAGGAAGGTAGATTACACTCTTCGGAACCGCCATTGATCTCGTCAGTGGGGTTTTACAGTCTTGGATGTGAAACCAATGTCCATTTAATATTTATGCCGCCGGGGACAGAACGTTGCCAGCATTTTTGGTTCGTCTATTGTTTACTTGGATGTACGTAAAACAGACAGGTAGTCACGAGATATACATACGTGGAACGTCATTAAATGCTGCCGCAGTTCATCATCGTTTTAGTCGACGCTTTAGTGCAAATGATACACTTGTTAACATGGTATGTTAGTTGGGGTAGACACAGCATAGTACGACGGTGATCGTCTCTTAGACCGCCGGTCGTTCAACATCGTCATCTATAGACATGAATGTAGATTACTTGTTGACGTCAAGGAGCCCAGCGGGGTTCAATATCAAATATTCATTTCTCTGTAACTAAGCATCCATTCATTTTATATCTTGGTCTCAGGAGCACAAAACAAACCTCTATCACAACTGAGCAATTAAACCACCCGCAATCACACACCCCAGCTGCTGTATTCTTGTCTCGCCTACTGTTCTCCACTCGGATTGGCCTCTTGTCTCTAGCGACGCGGTGTTATTCCAGCCGCTTTGCTAACATGTGTACAGCGTTTTGTTGTCGCTCCCACTACTGTCATCCAATCCAGTCTGGCATCGGCGAAAGAGGCTCGCTCAAATTTGACAATGATTTTGTTTCCACGTTCCGACTCTCGAAAGCCTCACTGTAAACTCAGGGATTGGAAGAAATGAATTGATTGTTAATATTGACAAAATTGTAGGGGGCAATATTGATTGTCAAGACCTATACAACATCCACTGGAATTGTTTAGCATTTTTCTAAGGAAGGTAGACTGCACTCTTCTGAACCGCCATTGACCTCGTCAGTGGGGTTTTACAGTCTTGGATGTGAAACCAATGTCCATTTAATATTTATGCCGCCGGGGACAGAACGTTGCCAGCATTTTTGGTTCGTCTATTGTTTACTTGGATGTACGTAAAACAGACAGGTAGTCACGCGATATACATACGTGGAACGTCATTAAATTCTGCCGCAGTTCATCATCGTTTTAGTCGACGCTTTAGTGCAAATGATACACTTGTTAACACGGTATGTTAGTTGGGGTAGACACAGCATAGTACGACGGTGATCGTCTCTTAGACCGCCGGTCGTTCAACATCATCATCTATAGACATGAATGTAGATTACTTGTTGACGTCAAGGAGCCCAGCGGGGTTCAATATCAAATATTCATTTCTCTGTAACTAAGCATCCATTCGTTTTATATCTTGGTCTCAGGAACACAAAACAAACCTCTATCACAACTGAGCAATTAAACCACCCGCAATCACACACCCCAGCTGCTGTATTCTTGTCTCGCCTACTGTTCTCCACTCGGATTGGCCTCTTGTCTCTAGCGACGCGGTGTTATTCCAGCCGCTTTGCTAACATGTGTACAGCGTTTTGTTGTCGCTCCCACTACTGTCATCCAATCCAGTCTGGCATCGGCGAAAAAGGCTCGCTCAAATTTGACAGTGATTTTGTTTCCACGTTCCCACTCTCGAAATCCTCACTGTAAACTCAGGGATTGGAAGAAGTTAAATTGATTGTTAATATTGACAAAACTGTAGGGGGCAATATTGATTGTCAAGACCTATACAACATCCACTGAAATTGTTTAGCATTTTTCTAAAGAAGATAGACTGCACTCTTCTGAACCGCCATTGACCTCGTCAGTGGGGTTTTACAGTCTTGAATGTGAAATCAATGTCCATTTAATATTTATGCCGCCGGGGACAAGGACGTTGCCAGCATTTTGGTTCGTCTATTGTTTACTTGGATGCACGTAAAATAGACAGGTAGTCACGAGATATACATACGTGGAACGTCATTAAATGCTGCCGCAGTTCATCATCGTTTTAGTCGACGCTTTAGTGCAAATGATACACTTGTTAACATGGTATGTTAGTTGGGGTAGACACAGCATAGTACGACGGTGATCGTCTCTTAGACCGCCGGTCGTTCAACATCGTCATCTATAGACATGAATGTAGATTACTTGTTGACGGCAAGGAGCCCATCGGGGTTCAATATCAAATATTCATTTCTCTGTAACTAAGCATCCATTCATTTTATATCTTGGTCTCAGGAACACAAAACAAACCTCTATCACAACTGAGCAATTAAACCACCCGCAATCACACACCCCAGCTGCTGTATTCTTGTCTCGCCTACTGTTCTCCACTCGGATTGGCCTCTTGCCTCTAGCGACGCGGTGTTATTCCAGCCGCTTTGCTAACATGTGTACAGCGTTTTGTTGTCGCTCCCACTACTGTCATCCAATCCAGTCTGGCTTCGGCGAAAAAGGCTCGCTCAAATTTGACAGTGATTTTGTTTCCACGTTCCCACTCTCGAAAGCCTCACTGTAAACTCAGGGATTGGAAGAAATGAATTGATTGTTAATATTGACAAAATTGTAGGGGGCAATATTGATTGTCAAGACCTATACAACATCCACTGGAATTGTTTAGCATTTTTCTAAGAGGAAGGTAGATTGCACTCTTCTGAACCGTTATTGACCTCGTCAGTGGGTTTTTCCAGTCTTGGATGTGAAACCAATGTCCATTTAATATTTATGCCGCCGGGGACAGAACGTTGCCAGCATTTTTGGTTCGTCTATTGTTTACTTGGATGTACGTAAAACAGACAGGTAGTCACGCGATATACATACGTGGAACGTCATTAAATGCTGCCGCAGTTCATCATCGTTTTAGTCGACGCTTTAGTGCAAATGATACACTTGTTAACATGGTATGTTAGTTGGGGTAGACACAGCATAGTACGACGGTGATCGTCTCTTAGACCGCCGGTCGTTCAACATCGTCATCTATAGACATGAATGTAGATCACTTGTTGACGTCAAGGAGCCCAGCGGGGTTCAATATCAAATATTCATTTCTCTGTAACTAAGCATCCATTCATTTTATATCTTGGTCTCAGGAGCACAAAACAAACCTCTATCACAACTGAGCAATTAAACCACCCGCAATCACACACCCCAGCTGCTGTATTCTTGTCTCGCCTACTGTTCTCCACTTGGATTGGCCTCTTGTCTCTAGCGACGCGGTGTTATTCCAGCCGCTTTGGTAACATGTGTACAGCGTTTTGTTGTCGCTCTCACTACTGTCATCCAATCCAGTCTGGCATCGGCGAAAAAGGCTCGCTCAAATTTAACAATGATTTTGGTTTCCACGTTCCCACTCTCGAAAGCCTCACTGTAAACTCAGGGATTGGGAAGAATTGAATTGAGTTGGTAATTATTGGACAAAATTTGTAGGGGGCAATATTGATTGTCAAGACCTATACAACATCCACTGGAATTGTTTAGCGTTTTTCTAGAAGGAAGGTAGATTACACTCTTCGGAACCGCCATTGATCTCGTCAGTGGGGTTTTACAGTCTTGGATGTGAAACCAATGTCCATTTAATATTTATGCCGCCGGGGACAGAACGTTGCCAGCATTTTGGTTCGTCTATTGTTTACTTGGATGTACGTAAAACAGACAGGTAGTCACGAGATATACATACGTGGAACGTCATTAAATGCTGCCGCAGTTCATCATCGTTTTAGTCGACGCTTTAGTGCAAATGATAAACTTGTTAACATGGTATGTTAGTTGGGGTAGACACAGCATAGTACGACGGTGATCGTCTCTTAGACCGCCGGTCGTTCAACATCGTCATCTATAGACATGAATGAAGATTACTTGTTGACGTCAAGGAGCCCAGCGGGGTTCAATATCAAATATTCATTTCTCTGTAACTAAGCATCCATTCATTTTATATCTTGGTCTCAGGAGCACAAAACAAACCTCTATCACAACTGAGCAATTAAACCACCCGCAATCACACACCCCAGCTGCTGTATTCTTGTCTCGCCTACTGTTTTCCACTTGGATTGGCCTCTTGCCTCTAGCGACGCGGTGTTATTCCAGCCGCTTTGATAACATGTGTACAGCGTTTTGTTGTCGCTCCCACTACTGTCATCCAATCCAGTCTGGCATCGGCGAAAAAGGCTCGCTCAAATTTGACAATGATTTTGTTTCCACGTTCCGACTCTCGAAAGCCTCACTGTAAACTCAGGGATTGGAAGAAATAAATTGATTGTTAATATTGACAAAATTGTAGGGGGCAATATTGATTGTCAAGACCTATACAACATCCACTGGAATTGTTTAGCATTTTTCTAGAAGGAAGGTAGATTGCACTCTTCTGAACCGTTATTGACCTCGTCAGTGGGGTTTTACAGTCTTGGATGTGAAACCAATGTCCATTTAATATTTATGCCGCCGGGGACAGAACGTTGCCAGCATTTTGGTTCGTCTATTGTTTACTTGGATGTACGTAAAACAGACAGGTAGTCACGAGATATACATACGTGGAACGTCATTAAATGCTGCCGCAGTTCATCATCGTTTTAGTCGACGCTTTAGTGCAAATGATAAACTTGTTAACTTTGTATGTTAGTTGGGGTAGACACAGCATAGTACGACGGTGATCGTCTCTTAGACCGCCGGTCGTTCAACATCGTCATCTATAGACATGAATGTAGATTACTTGTTGACGTCAAGGAGCCCCAGCGGGGTTCAATATCAAATATTCATTTCTCTGTAACTAAGCATCCATTCATTTTATATCTTGGTCTCAGGAACACAAAACAAACCTCTATCACAACTGAGCAATTAAACCACCCGCAATCACACACCCCAGCTGCTGTATTCTTGTCTCGCCTACTGTTCTCCACTCGGATTGGCCTCTTGCCTCTAGCGACGCGGTGTTATTCCAGCCGCTTTGCTAACATGTGTACAGCGTTTTGTTGTCGCTCCCATACTGTCATCCAATCCAGTCTGGCATCGGCGAAAGAGGCTCGCTCAAATTTGACAATGATTTTGTTTCCACGTTCCGACTCTCGAAAGCCTCACTGTAAACTCAGGGATTGGAAGAAATGAATTGATTGTTAATATTGACAAAATTGTAGGGGGCAATATTGAATTCTAGAAGGAAGGTACATTGCGCTCTTCGGAACCGCCATTGATCTCGTCAGTGGGGTTTTACAGTCTTGGATGTGAAACCAATGTCCATTTAATATTTATGCCGCCGGGGACAGAACGTTGCCAGCATTTTGGTTCGTCTATTGTTTACTTGGATGTACGTAAAACAGACAGGTAGTCACGAGATATACATACGTGGAACGTCATTAAATGCTGCCGCAGTTCATCATCGTTTTAGTCGACGCTTTAGTGCAAATGATAAACTTGTTAACTTTGTATGTTAGTTGGGGTAGACACAGCATAGTACGACGGTGATCGTCTCTTAGACCGCCGGTCGTTCAACATCGTCATCTATAGACATGAATGAAGATTACTTGTTGACGTCAAGGAGCCCAGCGGGGTTCAATATCAAATAGTCATTTCTCTGTAACTAAGCATCCATTCATTTTATATCTTGGTCTCAGGAGCACAAAACAAACCTCTATCACAACTGAGCAATTAAACCACCCGCAATCACACACCCCAGCTGCTGTATCCTTGTCTCGCCTACTGTTCTCCACTCGGATTGGCCTCTTGCCTCTAGCGACGCGGTGTTATTCCAGCCGCTTTGCTAACATGTGTACAGCGTTTTGTTGTCGCTCCCACTACTGTCATCCAATCCAGTCTGGCATCGGCGAAAAAGGCTCGCTCAAATTTGACAATGATTTTGTTTCCACGTTCCGACTCTCAAAAGCATCACTGTAAACTCAGGGATTGGAAGAAATGAATTGATTGTTAATATTGACAAAATTGTAGGGGGCAATATTGATTGTCAAGACCTATACAACATCCACTGGAATTGTTTAGCGTTTTTCTAGAAGGAAGGTAGATTACACTCTTCGGAACCGCCATTGATCTCGTCAGTGGGGTTTTACAGTCTTGGATGTGAAACCAATGTCCATTTAATATTTATGCCGCCGGGGACAGAACGTTGCCAGCATTTTGGTTCGTCTATTGTTTACTTGGATGTACGTAAAACAGACAGGTAGTCACGAGATATACATACGTGGAACGTCATTAAATGCTGCCGCAGTTCATCATCGTTTTAGTCGACGCTTTAGTGCAAATGATGCACTTGTTAACATGGTATGTTAGTTGGGGTAGACACAGCATAGTACGACGGTGATCGTCTCTTAGACCGCCGGTCGTTCAACATCGTCATCTATAGACATGAATGTAGATTACTTGTTGACGTCAAGGAGCCCAGCGGGGTTCAATATCAAATATTCATTTCTCTGTAACTAAGCATCCATTCATTTTATATCTTGGTCTCAGGAGCACAAAACAAACCTCTATCACAACTGAGCAATTAAACCACCCGCAATCACACACCCCAGCTGCTGTATTCTTGTCTCGCCTACTGTTCTCCACTCGGATTGGCCTCTTGCCTCTAGCGACGCGGTGTTATTCCAGCCGCTTTGCTAACATGTGTACAGCGTTTTGTTGTCGCTCCCACTACTGTCATCCAATCCAGTCTGGCATCGGCGAAAAAGGCTCGCTCAAATTTGACAATGATTTTGTTTCCACGTTCCGACTCTCAAAAGCATCAGAGTGAACTCGGGGATTGGAGGAAATGAATTGATTGTTAAGAGTGACAAGGGTGTACGGTGTAATATTGATTGTCAAGACCTATACGGCATCTCGCTGGAGTTGTTTAACGGTTTTCTAGGAGGGAGGTAGATTACACTCTTCGGAACCGCCATTGATCTCGTCAGTGGGGTTTTACAGTCTTGGATGTGAAAGCAATGTCCATTTAATATTTATGCCGCCGGGGAACAGAACGTTGCCAGCATTTTGGTTCGTCTATTGCTTACTTGGGATGTACGTAAAACAGGACAGGTAGTCACGAGATATACATACGTGGAACGTCATTAAATGCTGCCGCAGCTCATCATCGTTTTAGTCGACGCTTTAGTGCAAATGATACACTTGTTAACATGGTATGCTAGTTGGGGTAGACACAGCATAGTACGACGGTGATCGTCTCTTAGACCGCCGGTCGTTCAACATCGTCATCTATAGACATGAATGTAGATTACTTGTTGACGTCAAGGAGCCCAGCGGGGTTCAATATCAAATATTCATTTCTCTGTAACTAAACATCCATTCATTTTATATCTTGGTCTCAGGAACACAAAACAAACCTCTATCACAACTGAGCAATTAAACCACCCGCAATCACACACCCCAGCTGCTGTATTCTTGTCTCGCCTACTGTTCTCCACTTGGATTGGCCTCTTGTCTCTAGCGACGCGGTGTTATTTCAGCCGCTTTGGTAACATGTGTACAGCGTTTTGTTGTCGCTCCCACTACTGTCATCCAATCCAGTCTGGCATCGGCGAAAAAGGCTCGCTCAAATTTGACAATGATTTTGTTTCCACGTTCCGACTCTCGAAAGCCTCACTGTAAACTCAGGGATTGGAAGAAATGAATTGATTGTTAATATTGACAAAATTGTAGGGGGCAATATTGATTGTCAAGACCTATACAGCATCCACTGAAATTGCTTAGCATTTTTCTAGAAGTAGGTAGATTACACTCTTCTAAACCACCATTGACCTCGTCAGTAGGTTTTACAGTCTTGGATGTGAAACCAATGTCTATTTAATATTTATGCCGCCGGGGACAGAACGTTGCCAGCATTTTGGTTTGTCTATTGTTTACTTGGATGTACGTAAAACAGACAGGTAGTCACGAGATATACATACGTGGAACGTCATTAAATGCTGCCGCAGTTCATCATCGTATTAGTCGACGCTTTAGTGCAAATGATACACATGTTAACATGGTATGTTAGTTGGGGTAGACACAGCATAGTACGACGGTGATCGTCTCTTAGACCGCCGGTCGTTCAACATCGTCATCTATAGACATGAATGTAGATTACTTGTTGACGTCAAGGAGCCCAGCGGGGTTCAATATCAAATATTCATTTCTCTGTAACTAATCATCCATTCATTTTATATCTTGGTCTCAGGAACACAAAACAAACCTCTATCACAACTGAGCAATTAAACCACCCGCAATCACACACCCCAGCTGCTGTATCCTTGTCTCGCCTACGGTTCTCCACTCGGATTGGCCTCTTGTCTCTAGCGACGCGGTGTTATTCCAGCCGCTTTGCTAACATGTGTACAGCGTTTTGTTGTCGCTCCCACTACTGTCATCTAATCCATTCTGGCATCGGCGAAAAAGGCTCGCTCAAATTTGACAATGATTTTGTTTCCACGTTCCGACTCTCGAAAGCCTCACTGTAAACTCAGGGATTGGAAGAAATGAATTGATTGTTAATATTGACAAAATTGTAGGGGGCAATATTGATTGTCAAGACCTTTACAACATCCACTGGAATTGTTTAGCATTTTTCTAGAAGGAAGGTAGATTACACTCTTCGGAACCGCCATTGATCTCGTCAGTGGGGTTTTACAGTCTTTGATGTGAAACCAATGTCTATTTAATATTTATGCCGCCGGGGACAGAACGTTGTCAGCATTTTGGTTCGTCTATTGTTTACTTGGATGTACGTAAAACAGACAGGTAGTCACGAGATATACATACGTGGAACGTCATTAAATGCTGCCGCAGTTCATCATCGTTTTAGTCGACGCTTTAGTGCAAATGATACACATGTTAACATGGTATGTTAGTTGGGGTAGACACAGCATAGTACGACGGTGATCGTCTCTTAGACCGCCGGTCGTTCAACATCGTCATCTATAGACATGAATGTAGATTACTTGTTGACGTCAAGTATTAAGCTCTAAATTAATAGGCCGTCAGTTTTAAAGTGAGGAGGCATTTCAAAAGGGAGCGCAGTCACGCGTCCTCCTCGTCATTTACAATACTCGGTAATGTGTTTGGCACTAATTAAGTTTCCTTAAGAAGTAGGATGCTTGAACATTTTTTATTGGCTACATATTTGATCAATTAAAGTGCACTTTAACACTCCCACTAAACGTTCAAGCACATCCTCCTTATCCCTTCTGTGGTCGCATATGACTCGCCTTATCCTAAATCCAGTTGCGACGTGTCCAGCAAAAATACCATACCGCATTTCGCATGTAGAGCGTCACACCCAAATCATAGCTTTAGATTTACCACTTCAAACATGCCCAAAAAAATGTAAAGACGAAATATTGGGTACAAGGGACTTTATATATTTGATTGGACTATTGCTTCGTCTACGACATCGTCTAGCATGAAGTCTTGGCTCGTATCTACAGGCCTTCCTTCCAAGAGCTTGAGGTTTTCGAGCTCTGAAATCAACTCTGCAGCCGCAATGCAATTCTCGCTCGGGAGGAGCCCGCTCGCTCTAAAGCCGTTTGCTATCGTCTCCGAGGGAAGGTCATCCCACGCTTGCTGCACCCAGTTGCATACCATGGCGCGATCTGGCCGCTTGGGCTTGCCCGTCTTGTCCACCACTCTTTGCTGCTTATTTTGATTTCTCATATCGTCGTGCCAGTGCTAGCGTAGGCGTGGTTTTAGCGCCATGTCTGCAGGCTGAGAGACGACTGGGGTGGCGTGGGGTGAAGCTTTCAGTAGACACACATTTATAGAGACCGCGTAGTGCGCAACTTCCTGTGGTTACTCTTCTCCACCGCAACAGCAGCTTCAAGCTCCTTGCACGCGCGCTTCCATCGCAGAATTGTCGTTCGCTTGCTGTTGTACGAACTTCTAGCGAGAATAGGATAAAAATGGCTCACCGATAGACGAATGTTTTTACTGGTCTAAGACAGCTAGCTTTTTGTGCACAGGCTCCGATGTCAATTTGTACTGCGGTACAGGTCTGGTGACACCGCAGTGGCTTGGTCTTTCTTGCGGGCGCCTGTGCGCCATTGCAGAGCTAGTGATAGGGTAGCTGTAGCCTTTTAGGTCAAATACACCGGCATACCGGGATTTTTAGGTTGTATTTCTCTACATGCGATTTCACGTGGTTTTGAGCTTGATCTGTGACTGGTGGATTCTACATTGTATCCCTTAAACCGCTGTAACGCTGTACATGCGAAATGCGGTACGATCTTTCGTATTTTGGGCGACTTGTGGATTTCTTAATCGTGAACACACTCTTCCCATCCTGATTTGATTACATATGACCTACTTTATCCTAAATCAAGCTGCGACCTTTTTGGAGACATCGTCTGTCTTTTCGTTGTCGCGAATTTTCACACATCCGGTGATCCAAATAGGTGAGTCCTAATTTTTTGCGACACCCGAAATTTGTGACGTTCCATTACCATACCTATTCCCTTATTTTTAAATTCTGTGACCCAACCAATTTTCCTTTTCCGATTTCCCTATGGTTTCTGCCTTTATATTGCACCTCTGCATTTTTTGCCTTTGCTGGACCCAATTTCGTTCTGTCCATTCACTCTCAAATTTGCGTTCAGCATTCACGGCTCGACTTAGCGCCTTTGACCGCTATTAAATCCTCCGGGAGGATACAACAGTCACGAAAAACGTCCAGGCTTCGGTCTGTGATATCACCGCTTCCAGAGACTGGGGAGCGCTTCGGCATGGTTCCACTTAAGCATGGCTGGGGCTAGCCCCTCTTTTCCTAGATGCGGTCAACGGTGGCGCTTATTCAAGCTCCGCACGTTATCGCGTTCTGCCGTAGTCTAGTCCATAACCATTGACATGTGAACGTCTGAGCGCTAGCCAATATCATAACGTTACGACTTATTGTTTTTGCTTTAACCGCAAAAAAGTCTTATCCTTGGCGCACTTCAACTTGGCAATTACTCTTTCACTTTAACCTAAGAGTATATTTTGCTTTTCAGCTTGAGACGTATCATTGCACTTCAACTTGAAAAGTATCTTTGCAATTCAGCTTGAGTCGGACGGCTAGGATATGCCACATGGTGACTCTTCGATATCAAAGTATCTTGTGATACACAGTAGGAGAAAGCTTAAAGACCCCACACCTATTGTGATAAGGGGAGGCATAGGTTCTTCACCCCCATGAGACTTCTAAGTTTCTCAATTTGAGTTTGAGGTAGAGTCTTTGTGAGGGCATCCGCAATCAAATAATTTGTATCTCAGTATGATACTAACATTCTTCCCTTATCATGAGTCTCTCGAGCATACAGTCATTTGATATCAATGTGCTTTGTCGATGTATGATTTGCTGGGTCTTTAATGATACATATTGCCCCTTATTATCACACCAACACATTATCGGCTGTATTTGCTTAAATCCTAATTCCTTTAATAGTACCTGTAACCATTGGCTTTCCTTACTACCTTCACTTACGGCTATTAATTTAGCCTGCGCTGTATGGAGGCTCACAGTACTTTGTCTTGAACTTTTCCAAGTAATACACGCGTCTGCCATAATACTCACGTAATCAATCACTGACTTTCGGTTTTCATTAGCATTCGCGAAGCTTGCATCTGTGTACAGCTCATAGATTACTTCCTTACTTCTCCAGTCAAATACGAGTCCGTACGTCGACGTCCCTTTCAGATACGTTTGTACCCTCTGGGCTGTCTTGTAATGACTCTTATTATAGCATGACAGGAATTACTTAATTCTATGATAGCATTTGCTACATCTGGGCGTGTACCACGTACAAGGTACATCAGTGACCTCACTAAACGTCTGTAATCGAATGGTTGTGCTAAGATTTCCTCTGGACTTAATTTATCCTTTTTCTCAAGTACGATACTATTTGCCTGTGGTCTTGGTTCTGAGTTACAATCAGTCATATCGTACTTTTGTAGTAAGTCCAAAATATACTTGTGTTGGGACATACTTAGAATCATGTTTGCCCTATCCCTCTTAATCGTCATCTTTAGTAGATAATGGACATCACCTAGGTCCTTCATAGTAAATCTCGAGCCCAGTTGGCCCTTCACCTTTTGCATCAATCTATATGCGATAGTAACATCATCCACGTAGACGCAGACAAGTACTATATGCGCTACTCATTAAATGAGGGTTTTGACGGTACAAACAGAACTCCTTTTTGCACCGACAAAACCCTAGTCTTACCAAGAACTTATTGAAGAGTGTATACCAGATACGAGGTGCTAGTTTGAGTCCATATAAGCTTTTCTTCAGCTTGCACACATTGGACGCATTCCCCATGCTAAAAACCCATGAGGTTATTGTATGTAAAAATCCTCAAATAGCGATCCGTTTAGTAAAGCCGTTGACACATCCATTTGATGGACATGAAGATCCTTTATAGTTGCTATTGCCAGTAGTAATCTTAACGACTCATATCGCGCCACCGGTGAGAATATCTCATCTTAAGCATCAAATACAGCAGCCTGTCTGTCCGTCACACTAAATTGTCGTGCCTGTCACGCTTTTCCGGACAAATCATTGGATAAAAAAGTTAAATATTCCTACTGGCTGCCGAGCGCAGCGAAGGTGGCCCTGATTGGCCTAAAAGCTGCCGAGCGCAGCGAGGCAGCCCAAATCGGCACCTTCTGCAACCCTGCGGGCCTTTGGGCCCGCCTGAGCCACAATCTGCCAACCTACCGTGCGAGTAGTGAAGCGAGCCCGTGGCGAGCGGAACGGAGGCAAAACACAAGGAGCGACATTCATTCTTACCCGCCGCGTAGCGGCGGCACTCGGCTAGTTATAATCAACACCGCGTGTTTGTGTGTTTCCCCTATCAACCAAAATTGTCGTAAATCTGTCAACTGTTCCATCTGGGTGATACTTCACGTCAAGTACCTAGTGACAACCAAATAATTTTCTTCCTTTTGGCAATGGCACTGTTTCCCAATATCATTTGCAACTAGTGTCTGAAATTCAACTTGCAGCGCAGTCTCCCACTGTTGAGCGTGTGGGCCTCGTCTCACTTCATTTATTGATCGTGTAATCGGTATCACTTTTGTGCTAATTGTGACAGCATTGATTGATACGACATAGATCTTTAAACGAGAATTTGGTGTCCTTTTCCTACGACTGCGAGGTACAGGGGGCACAGAAACTCGCTGTTTCTTTACTCCCACTGTTTCAGTATCCGGTGCACACTCTTCCGGCTCAGAATTAGATTTTGGTCGCTTGTTAGGCACATCCAGCCCCGTTTCTTTTTTTCTTCCCCTTTTCCCCTCCTTCCAGGACCATTTCCTCAATCCCATCACTTTTCCTGGACAGAAACGATCGTGAGATCAGTCCCTCAGTAAATGTTGCCCCAATTTTACATCTCGAGCGTTAATGTACCTATTTCCTTTTAATATCGAGTAGATGATACCCTTTGTAATCTTCAGGAAAGCCCGAGCCGGTTTGCACTCTAAAGCCCGCCTACTAAGCTTCGGATTGGCTCGTTTAGATTTTTATACGTGGGCGTAGCACGTACTGCCCCATATGTGAAGCTCAACTTCTGTTGGATTGGTGCCAAATAGTGCTTCGTATGGACTTTTACCCTTAAGCCGGGCTGTTGGTATCCAATTAATTATTGTTGTCATATTTTCATGTCTCTGGCCACCATTTAGCAGTCATACCCGATCCTATTAACGCGCACCTAACTTTACCCATTATTGTCTGGTGAGCTCGCTCAGCAAACCCATTTTCCTCATGAGACTTCACGTTTGACTTTTGGTACACAATCCCACTTTTATCGCAGTACCCTTTTAAGAATTCATTGACGAATTATGTACCCCCGTCGGTCCTTTTCCGTTTTACCTTGTATGACAATTGTTTCTCCAGCTGCTTAATAAAGGTTTGACAATACCCCCCAACCTCTTTTAGATACTTCAGTACGAAATACCATTTATAAGCAGTGGCATCATCCACTATTGCTAGAGCATACTTGTGCCCGGTAGTATTAAAGAGGCCCTGTGGTCCTGTTTTTTTCAGTGAGTCCATATGCAATGTGTGCGAGGGCTCAGATATCTTATCTGTCACCATATTCCTATAAGGTATTCGCCGTGATTTTGCCAGCACACATGTACAACAAACAAATAATACCTGTTCCATTTTCTTTCTAAATAACTGGGGTGCATCTCTTATTACTCTGCCAGCCAGAATGTTCATCAGTCTGCCTTTACCGACCATGACCTAGCCTCAGGTGCCACTCTTCAACGTCTTATGGATCTTCGATCGAGAAGTACTATCGACGGATAGTACGCTTGCGTTAATATTCAGTTTCCTGCTCGGTTAATATTATACTTCATCTATTGCACCTGCAGCAAATATGAATCGGTTTTTACTATCAAGGAAGTACAAGTATTGCTCACCTTTTGACTGAATGTGGTGATACCCTTGTGTGGCAAGATAATATGCACTAAGCAAGCTACCACTGCACTCTTTATCGAAAGAAATATTTTAAATTGCGATCTCACTATAGTACCCTATGGGTTTGAAATTACTAAGTCTCACTGTCCCTTGTAGCTTGGTCGACGAGGTGCCTCCGTTTCCATATTCAAAACTATGAGTTTGTCCTTTGCCAAGCTGGCTGGACCACCTTCTATCCGATCTTATAGCGTGTCCAGCTCCTGTATCAACCACCCATAAATTATCAGTCAGGTTTAACTCCCTTAAATTAGAAAGATACTCAGGGTATCTCCTCCGTACATTATCATCAATCTCCATTGAGTGCATCGGTGCCTCATCTTCGCTTCCTTCACTCGCTGGGGCACTCCCCATGTACCCAAGTTCATCAGTATCCTCAATTGCCTTGTTCAAATTGAGGTCGAACTTGGCAGCTTGAGCTGGGGTCATTTCTTCGTCTTGGTTCACCTTCACCTTCTTGTTAGTCGACTTGCCCCCCCCCCCCCCTCTTGACCGTCATCGCTCGCCTCGTTTCGGTGACAGGGGCCGCCCGTATGTTTGAGCGAAGCAGCTTACCTCCAGCCCTTTTCGAATTATGACCAGCCGCCATCACTGGGCAGGCCTTCTTCCAATGGCTATCCTCAAAGCAGTAGTAACACTCGCTCACCGCCACTTCAGAGGATTACCCTTGGTTCCTTCGTAAACTTTCTTGCCGCATTGACAGTCACTGGGCGTCTCTTACCAGTCAGCATCGAGGCTTCCTTCCTCGAACGTTCGCCGAAAACGCGGTGAAGACTCGTCTCCCCGTTTTCAAGAGAAAACAACTCTTCTGTCATGATGATTGAACCTCCCCAAAACTCGCTTGGTAGTGACGCCAACACTTCCATGCACAGCCAGGTCTCAGTCACCATGTCCTTGCCTCATCTTCCTGTTACGCAGCTTCTTTAGCTGGGCGAATAAGGCCCCCAGATTGGTCCAGTTCGCTGCGAGAAGACGCTCCAACTGGCGGCGTAGATCGATAACGCCTCCTGCATCCCCCAGTCCGTATTTTTGCCCGAGTTCCTTCCTTATGTCACAGGGGTTCATCCTGGACACTTGATACGCCAACCCAATAAAAAAACGTTAGGCAACGCTTGGTTGAATAGGTTCAACAGCTCGGACAGAGCCCTAGTCCAGTGTTGGTGGCGCCAAAGCTTGGCCTTCGCTTCCTCTTGAGAAATATTTCCCTCCCCCGAAACGACGGATTTCTCAAGCGTACCATCAAGGAAGTCCATCATGACAACCGTAGCCTCGGGTTGATCCTTATTCAACAGCCCTCGCTGGTATTTCTCATCCAGCGTCTCTATGAGCGTGAGCACCTTGTATCGCCACATGGTGTAGTCCTTCCCATGGAGCTTTTCCAGTCCCAGGAAGTGGCCACTCCTATTGTGTCCTATTACCATGGGCCTTAGTCTCGGTAGGATTCTGAAATATTAAGCTCTAAGTTAATCTGCCGTCAGTTTCAAAGTGGGGGGGCTTTTCAAAGCGGCGCAGCCACGCGTCCTCCTCGCCATTAACATAGCATGCCAATGTGTTTGTCACTTATCAAGTTTCTTAAGAAGTAGGATGTTTGAACATTTTCTATTGGCTACATATTTGTCCAATTTGAGTGCACTCTAGCTTCAAGGCTCATTTCCTCTTTTTGTGCGCTTGCAACCCATGTAGATCCACTCGGACACTTCTTGCAGATACAAATTCATGTGCGAACCTGGTTACCCAATCAGGTCTAAATCCCACGACATACCAGCTTCAGTAAGGATACTCAATTTAATTACGATATTGCAATATTTTGACAAGGATATTTTAATTGTGGCAATATTGACTGTGAAGGGCTCCTCACCGACAATCATATTCAATATATATTGTCCGAGCCCCGCTGTAAACAGTGTAAACTACACTGGACACTCTTCCACTCTGGTCCTTGCAACACCCATTTCCCCAAGCTTTTCTAAAATGCGCATTCTAGGTTTCCTTGTTGAACATATCGCTACATGCGACCTAAATAGCAGGGTCTCTTTAAAATACATTGTGTGCACCATATATGCATATCTCTAAACGCATGATGTATTTTCATAGGTTTGGACTTTCCCTTCCATAATTGATTTCTTTACGAGACCCATGACTATTATTTATTGGGAGTGTGACTATTAATAGCCAATAAACTTCAGATAAATCATAAAATTTAACCAAGCGATACAGATCCCATTATGTATTTTGCTGCTAGCTAAATAACCATAGTGCATTTGCCTGACGATGTTTTTACTTACTTACTAAAAAACAGCGAAATATGTGTTCTTTTTACCAGAGGCTACTGGAGCGACGAGGTTTTTTCAAATTTAGGAATATACGAGTATATTAAAAAGCGAAACATGGGGGCACGCGGGAACTACCTAAATATCTGTTCCAGTTGCTCCGGCTCTGCACGGTTAGGTGTGACCGTTGGAACGGTTACCGAAATGTTCCACTATTGGCTGGAACTGCTCCTGGAACGCCATTGTGTAATCACATGTTGGAGCGCTATGATTGGATGAAGGCACATGACTTTAGTGATTACGCTACACTTACGATGTAACGGGCCAGGTATTTACTCCGTTACTTGCTTACACTATAGTGTTGAGGAACCTCGTAATAGGACGACTGAGTCTTACTTTAAGGAAAAATCAACTCTGACTTTATTTTAGGACCAAGGCCACAGCCCTGGCCACTCAAATACACGTCATAGTCCAATTGGCTAATAATGGGTCTGACTCCCCATATATCAGCCAATGGCATGACAGCATTTCAGCACACGCTAGTCGTGTGCTGAAGCACCTACTTTTGTAAAGAAATCTACCTACTTATGTAATGGAGGGGCCCATTACATTACCCCCCTCTTAAAGTTGCACTTACGCAACATAAGCAGTGGGCGAAGAACAAATCAATCTGCGTGAGGATGGCGAACGGGGACTTGGCTAACGGGCGGAGCGAAACAGAGACGGAGACATCTCCTGCGAAGCGCAGGAGCGACATAACTCGGCTTGCGGAGAAGACGACGAACAGCACGATGGATCAACAGCGGACGGGGACACCGACGACGGCGACGTCGTCGACCGCAGCGGCACGGGGCACGCGCGTGATGGACGACCAGCTCCGGGCATGGGCTCTCTATGACATATCCGGAGCGCGGGCTCCGGACACACTGGACACGATAAGGGATCACTTCCGGCGCTTCCGAGGACTGCGTCAGAAGCCTGTCGAGGGTGTCGCATATGGCGCATTGCAGGCGTCGTGGTGCGCCTTCATCCGGCGTTGGAACCGGACGCAGGAAGAAGGGGAGAGCTTCGTCGACTGGCTGGTGTACCGCGAGGAGATCGTCAAGGAGCACTCGCTCACGGAGCTCCGTGAGCGCGTCTGCACCAGCGCATGGGAGGACATGCGCCGCATCTGCTACGTGAGGGTCGCTGAAGGTTGTGGCACTTGTACTGGATCGCGTCCGACTGTCGAGGAGTGGAGAAGCTACATCGCCGAGTATACGCTCGGTGAACAAGAACACGGGTGGATCGAGAAGTATCGTCGCTCGTTGGCCGAGAACGTGCGCGCCTCTAATCGCGCCGGCTCACGCCGACGCCCTGCACGTGAAGATTCTTGGCATCGGACTCGGTCTCGTTCGCGCGGCCGCTCAAGTCGTCGTTCTCGATCACGTTCGCGTGGTCGCACAAATCGCAGATCTCGGTCCCGTTCACGTGGTCGACCAAGTCATCGGTCTCGATCACGTTCGCGTGATCGCTCGAGTCGCTCTCCTCGTGCGAGCTGGCATGCGTCACAAGGTGATTCGCAGCGAGGCTGGACTCATACGCCTGGACCACATTCGGGACGTCCCGAAGGAGATTGGCGCGAGGCTCCCACGTATCCTCGTCGGGAGGAAACCCGAGCCAACGTACCCGATAGCGACGGTCGGCTGGAACATCGTGGGCGAGCCCACGATGACGTTTGGGAGCGCGAAGTGGATCTTCGTGGGCAACGATGTACTCAACAATCCAGCGGGTATCTCCGGCAGCGTCAACAACAGGAGGAGGGCCGTCGCGTCGATAGCACTCGCGCTCTGGCTGCCCAGAGCGAGAACGACTTGCTGAACAGCTACTGGGATGTCCAGCAGGAGTTGGATGAGGCTCTCGATCAGACTGCCCGGGCCACCGGGGAGAGTGCGCAGCTGCGTCAGTCGAACCGAGAGATTCTTGCTCGGTTGCAGATGCTGGAGAGGTCGGTTCACGGACGTTTGCAGACGGGGACGCAGCCTCGAGATCCGACTCCTGGTGCGGATGGGTCGATGGCTCGCCGCGCCCGTCGAGAAGGTCGCTCGACGCATGCTCCGGCTCAGTAGCCTGAGACGACTCTGGAATCGTAGCGGGGTGATACTTCTTGAGCCGTCCGACGTAAAACGTCGGGTGCAGACGTAGTGACGTAGGAATGTAGGAATCTCAAGCGTGTAGGCATCACCAATGGCTTTGATTACCGTAAATGGCCCAATAAAGCGCGGGGCGAGTTTGTTCGCGCCGAGGTTGGTAACCGCAGAGTTTCTGATACCTTCAGTCGACGGGAGCACGCGTTCGCCTGTCGTAAACGTGGCCGTGTTCTTGCGGCCGATCTTATCGGCGTTCTCCTTCTGCTGTCCACTGCATCCTGCAGTGCGTCTCGAACATAGCGGGTGAGCGCTTGGCGCTGTAGTACGAAGTCGGAGACGACTGCGGAGTCGATTGGTCGCGCCGCATGCTTCGGCGCGTAGCTAGCTGGCGCAAGTGAGCTCAATGCGGAGCGTGTCACTGCGTTGACCGACGTGGGAACAGGGGATATACTCGAGATATCATTAGCAACCGGTGTATGTACCGGTTGACCCAGTACCGGTGTAGCCGCCGGAGACATCGCAGATGGAGTAGACGGCTTGTCGGCAGCTTCTTCCCCATCCAGAGTGGAGACACACGGCGCTGTGGGATGGCTCACGGCGAGGAGAGCAGGGACACGCGGGTGTCGCGCGTTATTAACGAAGAAGGGCGTCAGCCCAGTCGACGCGTGTACCGCGTTGTTCAGAGCGAACTCGGCCAGTGGCAGAAACGAGCTCCAGCTGGAGAACGACGTCGCGTAGCTTCGAAGGACGTCTTCGAGGACGCGATTTACGCGCTCCGTCTGGCCGTCCGTTTCCGGCTGCTGTGGACATCATTAGCTTCGAGCCCAGCAGCTCGAAGAGCTTTGACCAGAGGGCCGACGTGAAGCGCGGGTCGCGGTCGGAGACGATAGATTCAGGAAGGCCATGATGACGGAAGACAGCATCGAGGAAGTGCACCGCGGTATCTGCCGCGGTGATCGCATCCGACACCGGAATCAGGTGAACCATCTTGCTGAAGCGGTCTACGAATACCAAGACACCTGATCGTCCTTTAGCATCGGGTGGGAGCCCGAAGATGAAGTCCATCGACACCGAGCGCCAGGCCTCGGTGGCCACTGGTAGAGGACGCAAGGGAGCCTGCGAAGACGAGACAGGTTTCACGCGCTGGCAGGTCTCGCAGATGCGCACCCACTTACGCACCCATTTGTACAGGTGTGGCCAATAAAAGTCGCGTGACACAGCGGCAAATGTCTTCTCGCGACCGAGATGAGCGCCCAGCGGGGCATCATGAAACTCATGGATAATTCGTGAGCGCAGATCGGGGTCGTTAGGGACAACGACACGTGGGACATCGAAGTTGTCGATGCTGTACGCCAGCAGCTCGTCCTCGAGACGATATCGGTGGATTTTGTTTTGTACAGAGCGGGAAAGGGCTCCCAGTGTGTCGGCGCTGGGAGAGCGGAGATGCTTCAGGATACTGGAGCACGTCGAGTCATGTTCGTAAGCAGCTCGGATCTCGCCGCGAAGTGGCATTACCGGGGAGACGCTCGTCAGGTTGACGCCTGACGCCTCGCACGTGGCACACTCGTCTACATCGTCTTCATCCAGCGAAGCTTGTCGACCCAATGCACCGCGTGGGTCGTAGTCGGGACGCCGAGACAAAGCGTCGGCGAGAATGTTGTTCTTGCCGGGTTTGTAGTGGACAACAAAGTTGTACTCAGAGAAGAACGAAAGCCAGCGGGCCATCCGCTGGGAGAGATGAGGACTCTTCATCGCTGTCCTCAGCGATGCATGATCGGTGTACACCGCGAAGGTATCCTCACCCCACAAGTAGACTCTGAACTTGATCAGAGCGTAGCGCATCGCAAGGATCTCCTTGCCGTGAACAGGGTAGTTGCGCTCCGCCGGCTTCATCTGCCTAGACTGGTAGCTTACGACACGCTCTCGATCTTCTTCATCGAATTGCATCAGCGCACAGCCGATGGCAAAATCGCTCGCGTCGCAGACGACGTGAAAAGGCTTCGAGTCATCCAGGAGCGCGAGGATTGGGGCCTCGGCGAGACTCTTCTTCACCGAGTCGAAGGCGGCTTGATGTGCGGAAGTCCACGACCACGACACATCTTTCTTCAACAACGAAGAGAGCGGCTGGATCAATCCGGCGTAATTCTTCGTGTACTTGTGGAGATAATTTGCGAGACCCAGCCACTGACGCAGTTCAGTGGGATTCTGTGGCGTAGGCCACGCACATATCGACGACACTTTCTCGGGGTCGGCGCGGACGCCGTTCTTGCTCACAAAGCAGCCAAGCACCGGAATCTCCGGCGCGCAGAATATACACTTCTTCAAGCCGGCATACAGCTTGTTCTCGCGCATCACTTGGAAGACTTGCCTCAGATGCTTCAAGTGGACTTCAAGCGCGCTGAGGCCTCCCTCAGCGCGACTGTGTACGAAGATGTCATCGAAATAACTCGGTGCGAAGTCGCGGAGCGGGCGCGGCACATGGGATAACATGCGATTGAACGTGGCGGGAGCATTCTTCAACCCTTGCGGCATAACAAGCCACTCCCAGAGCATACCACTGGGAGTGCTTACCGCTGTGAGCGGTATATCGCTCAGCCTCATGAGGATTTGGTAGAACCCATCGGTCAAGTCGATGGCGCTGAAGACCTCACTACCCGACACTGCGTCGAGCACCATGTCCTTCCGAGGAATCGGCGTCTGGGCAGGGATGGTAGCGTCGTTTAGCTTGTTGAAGGCATGGACGATGCGCCATCCGCCCGTGGCTTTCTTCACACAGAAGGTCGGACTGGAGTGCGGCGATGTGCTCTCACGCACATGACCCGCCTTGCGGCGGCTCTCGAAGAAGTCATCGATAGCTTGGACCTGATCTCGCGGGAGCGGCCACTGCCGCGTCACACAATACTTCGAGCCGGGCACGAGATCAATCTCGTGGCGAATTCCTCGGTCAGCTGGCAACTCAGCTGGGATCTTATCCGGAAATACATCTTCATATTCGCGGGCGGTCTCGTAGACTGGATTGCCGGATTCGCGTAGCGCGTCCCAAGACTGCGCTGCGAAGCGCTCCTCGCGGGCCGACTTCGGCTCAGCGCGCTTTGGGCGCGAGGGAGCGTCGCCGTCACTGACTGCATTCACTTCGAGCGACGCCGAATCGGCGTCGGTGATCAGGCAAACCTGTTCGATTTCATCGTCCTTGAGGCCGCGAAGAAAGTTCTTTTAGGAGAGACCTGGAAGTCGAGTGATCGACCCTGCCTCGCCAGGCGGGTTTGCAAGCTCGAGTGTTTGTCGGCGGCCAGAGGTACCTTCCACATACTCAAGCACGCAGACCGACTCCGTCGGTGAGCTGTCACTTGGTACGGGCTCTCGGCGAGGTTTCAGCCGACGCCGCTTCGACTTCCTTTTTCGCCGCCTCGAGTGCGAACTCGAGGATGATGAGTCGCTCTCGCTGGACGAGATGTCACCTCCCTCTAGCGGGTGCCCCTGCTCGACCGCGGTAGTGCTCAGCGGGAGCGCCAACTGCTCGACCACCGGCTCAATTGACGGGAGCCTCTGCTCGACCGCCATCTCGTTCGTCTGCGGGAGCCCCTGCATGACCGCCATCTCATTCGTCTGCGGGAGCCCCTGCTCGACCGCCGTCTCGTACATCTGCGGGAGCCCCTGCTCGACCGCCAGTTGGTCTTCATCCCCGCGTCGCCGCGGGGACTCGTCAGCTAACAGCACTGCACAAGCCGTGCAGAGAGGGCCATCGCTCACTCTGTGCACAACGTGCGTCGTGGATGACCGGTCCACGACGGTGATGTGAGGCCAATCCTTCTGGGCGACCAGGAGGTGCGTGAACACCTCGCTCACATCATAATCACTGCGGCGCTTGACCGACCGGGCCAACCAGTCAATCTCTGGTTGATAGCGCGTCAGCCACGGCATACCCAGGATGCAGTCAAACGCGTAATTCATCTCAATGACGAGGAAGTCGTCGATGCTTCGGAAACAGTCGAACGTGTACGGAAGGGTAATCTCGCGCATCGCGGCGTGATTTCCCATCGGCCAACTTGACAGCGACCTCCCCTCTACCTTTGCGAACAGTGATGTCCGACGGGAGTACCGACAAGCACGACGCGCGGAAGAAGTTGTTGGTCGCTCCTGAATCAAGGAGCGCTCACAGTGGTCGCCGGGCACCGGCGACATGAAGACTGACAATGATCAATCTTGAATCGCTCGGCGTGGTGGTGGCATGAAAGTGTGCATGCAGCACAGGAGGGCTAGGAGGTTGGGTTGCCACCGGGGGACCCGGACCTCCATTCCAGCCAGTAGGGCGCCCCGCACCTACTGACCCTGACCGTTTTTTGGCTGGTCAGAACTCACGGGCTCGGCATCGACATGCGCAAGCACTGGAGCTGGCGCGCGGCACTCCGCCGCGCGATGACCGACCTTCCGACAGCGGAAGCAGGTGAGAGAACGATTGTTCCGAGCAGCGCTCCGACGCGCTGCATAACGCTGACGATTGCTCGTCGCATCAATAGCGTCGATGTCCATGGGCTCGGGCGCAGAATCCTGAGCAGAAGCAGGTAGTGCGTGAGCGTATGACGCCGCAACCACGTAGTCCTCGCGTAGGGCGAGGGCGAATGCCTCTTTGAGCGTAGAGGGGTCCGATCTTGTAAGGCAGTAGCGCGTCATGCCTTCGCGCATACCGAGCACGAATACATGAGCCTGAGAGGCCATATCGATCGGCTTAGACACGATGCACGACGCGAGGTGTCGTGTCTTCTGGACGTAGTCGCGCATAGTCATCGTGCCTTGCCGAAGGGCATGGAAGTCTGCCCGAATTCGGGATTCATCTTGTGGCGGCTCGAACGCGAGCCGAAGGTCACTCTGGAGGGTATCCAGAGTGAAGAAGACGTTGGGATCGACAACCAACTTGCCGAGAGCCCATTCCTTGGCTTTCCCAGACAGCCGCAAGAGGAGGAAATGGACCTTCGCGGAAGGCGCCTCGATCAACCTCGAGGCGATGGCGATGTCGATCTCTCGAAACCAGCGATTCAGCGGAAGTCGATCTTCTCCGGCACCGGAGTAGGTGGACGTCTCTAGCTTCACGACGTCATTCGTGGAGATACGCGAGGGAGTTGACACTCGCCGATTCGCATCGGCGAGCTCGCGTTCCATGAATTCTTGTGCCGCAACGCGCTGCTCGTCGGGCGTCACTGAGCGCAGCAGCGACGTGACGACGGCTTCTCCGGACACCGCCGCAAGGCGGTGGAGAGCTTCCCACTCGATCCGAGTGAGATGGAGAAAGGCAGCGTGGTCGAGGTCCTGGCTCATGTCGAACTTGGTCGTTGGAAGGACTACGAAGTGCTGCCAGGTGTAACGGACCAGGTATTTACTCCGTTACTTGCTTACACTATAGTGTTGAGGAAGCTCGTAATAGGACGACTGAGTCTTAGGTTTAAGGAAAAATCAACTCTGACTTTATTTTAGGACCAAGGCCACAGCCCTGGCCACTCAAATACACGTCATAGTCCAATTGGCTAATAATGGGTCTGGCTCCCCATATAGCAGCCAATGGCATGACAGCATTTCAGCACACGCTAGTCGTGTGCTGATGCACCTACTTTTGTAAAGAAATCTACCTACTTATGTAATGGAAGGGCCCATTACATACGAGAAGACAACAAGAGGAACAACAGAGAGATAGTGTTTAGAGAGACATGTTAGACAGTTTTGGTTAGCACTAATTTACTCACTTCGGTATTTGCCTCTTACTCAACATGTCCCAAACCAATACTATCGCTGCTGGAGAAATTCACAGCGTTCATTGCACAGCTGTAAACCAGCACTGGATCTGCACATGCATATCAATAGAAGCAATGCGAGGGGTAACAGCACATATACCAACAATCTCCGGCTTTGTTAATAGCATCGTGGAACCTGAGTAATACTTTGCAGTAGTAATACTAATTTGGCTAAGCAATCAAATATCCAGCACGTAATGAATGATCCATCGTGATATGAGTCATTAATTGCTTTACAACACGAGCAACTGCAATTCTCAAATGGTATGCATTATCAGAGACGCCACCCCAATTTGCTTACGGACACCTGCAAGCTTGGCTGTCCAAACGGTGAAAAAGGCAATATCCAATGCCAGGAACATTCGCACCAAAGCCTCGACAGAAGCTGCATTTACTCCAGCGCCGCACAGACTGATCCATGTCCGTCAATCAAGGGATTTAGCTGCATCTCATGATATCTAAGCGAAACCTTTTGCGAAAGTGAAACCTTCAGAGTTTAATAGAGTTTGGTTAGAAAATAAGACCAGCTCATTTTAAATTTGTACCGAATCGATAACCACAAATGGTGTGCGCTACATACACCGAATTGCCGTAGCACTACCAGGATAAATAGTATTTTAGGAGACTCTGCTAATACTATGTAGTCGTCGTTTTATCACCCTACAGGTTTTGATAAAAACTTTCATATCCGAACCAGAAGCACGGCTCTAATAATTACTCAGAATCCCTAAGAATCAGGAGCTGGGTATCTGAAGCCAGCTTAGCGTAACTACCCTGTATATGACAAGGAACTCCTTGCCATGAAGTATACACTCGCGAAGTTCCTAGTGTTTTATTTGGGAGTAGACTGTTCGTGGTCTACACAGACCACGCTTCACTGCGAACGGCAGTGACGACTCCGCACATCTCGCAGCGAATGGCGAGCTGGTCATCGTTCTTTGCGGAGTACGACTTCCAGGTTGAGTACAAACCTGGAAGGTTAAATGTGGTGGCTGACGCGTTGTCGCGTCGACCTGATTACGCTGTTAGGACAGCCGACGCCAATCGAAATGGCGTCGAACGAGTGATGACCGCGTATGCGAGTGACGCAGACGCGAAACAACTGCTAGACAATGTCTTAGCACCTTCCGACGCGTCACGTTGGAAGTTGTCGCCACATCTGCAAGCTCGTGCACATGGATAGCGCGCGCACGCAGGCCTGTTGCTTTACAGCGCAGTGGACGACGATGCGGATTGCATCGTCGAGCTGAATGATTATGATCTGCGAATGCGGATCATGTACGAGTATCACGATACCCCAACGGCAAGGCATCCGGGCCGTAAAAAGATGAAATGGGCCAGGTAATTTTTCAGGCCTCCAGCAGAGAATTCGGACCGTGTCGCCTTACGCATATTACATACATTGTTTCGGTCATCGGTTAAATCTAGTACTGGCAAAAATACAATTTCGGTCGTGGAGTGTTTTAACACTGTTGCGACGCAATATCATTCAGTTTGTATGCAGAGAAATGATATAAAATGATAGGTCAATAATGGTGTAGCTCTCTGCTATTGGTTGCGATGGCAGCAACTCGTCCTAGCCATTCAAGAAGAAAGAGGCCGCGTGCCCCATCACTAAGATAGGTGAAGCCGAGGGATGTAATGGAGAGATGGCCGATGCCATATCACTTTCAAAACTGACGGCCTAGATCAACAACTACCTACAGCTGTACGCAACATTTCAAGTACTCCGATGTCCACCGATGCTAAGTCTGGCGGTGGACTCGAGAAGTTTAAGGGCAAGTCGTACACAATGTGGAAAGACAAGCTTTTGACGCTCAATCAACTCGACCATCAGTACCAACGCAAGCAGCTGGAAAAGGGTCAGCCTGAAGCGAAGGTGCTCATGGCGGACTTCCTGCGGGGATGTCCGGACAAGCCACCATCACCGACCAATACTATGGATGAGCAAGAGGCGCTCTCTATCAGATGGGACATGATGCACTGGATGAGAGGAAGAGGAGACCTTCAGAACCTCCTCAACCAAGTCCTCCCAGACTTCTTCCTAAACACGTTGCCGGACGTGGTGTCCTCAATGGACCCCAGCGAAGTGATTCGGCTCCTGGAAAAGGATTTCGGTCAGGGTGACGCGGCTGGCCTCATCGACTTGATGAGAGCCTGGGCTAAGTTGACACGCGGCCCATGGCGCGACTTAAGGTCGTTGTTCGCGCAACTGAAGAAGGCTAAGAACGAAATCAATAGAAAGACAAAGAAGCTGTTCGATGAGGAAATGGTGACAGAGTCCTGGGTGTGTGTCGAGGTCCTCTCACAGCTGCCTAGCGAGTTCTGGGCCTCTTCGATCTCGCTGAAGAAGGGCGATTTCAATATCGATCAGGTCGAGAGCGCACTGCGCAAGATATTTGGAGACAAGTCCAAGAAAGAAGTGGGTCTTATGGATAAGTCCCACCCGATCACCATCAACACCGTGCGGGTGAATGGTGGGCAAAAGCGAAAAATGGGTGGCAATGAGGGTGGCAAGTGCTTCTACTGCCTACAGACGGGACACTTCAAGGCGGATTGCCCGACTATGGCTGCCGACAGGGACCCCAACCGTTCAGGTGGACCCCTTTTCCGCACCGACGTTAGCACGGTACCAGGTGCAAAGAAGGCCAAAAAGGGCAGGACGACCGCCATCAACACGATCACAGCGGTTGTGAAGGACGGCAAGACGCACGTCAGCAAGGACGGAAAGACGCTGTTGGAGGAGTGCATGGAGGATGAGGCTATGGACGACATTGAGAGTTTAAACCCAGCCCTCCATGAGGATTTTGAGGACATGGGTAACTCAACCCAGACCCCAAATGAGGCTCTCCAAGATATGGACCAACTCGAAGATGAGGTACGTAAACAAAATGCATCGTACTTAAAAACGTTAAAGCGGTTAACCCTAACCGATAAAATGTGGGTGGTCGACACTGGTGCAGGCCGAGCTATAACATCAGACAGAAGCTGGTTTACCGGGAAGCTCCGACCTGGCCATAATACCGTGTTCACTTACGGTAATGGAACTGTTTCACACAGCTCTCTTAAAGGATCAATAAAACTTAGCGTTTTGACTCCAAAAGGAATGTTAAGTGATATATCATTGACAGATATTTCGTTTGACCGACAGTGTGATAGCAACTTACTCAGTTCATATTACCTTGCTCGGCACGGTTATAGACACCTACAGTCTAAATCAGGTGATTTTCTGTTCTTTTTAGGAAAGAACTTTAAATTGCTGTTTGCAGCTGTGGCAATAGGCGAAGTCTACTACTTACCGAGCGCGAAACCAGCTAGAAAGAGTGCTTTTAATGCTCAACTAAGCAAAGTTGGAGACATACTAAAGGAATGGCATCTGAGATTAGGCCATGTGGGCAAAGAACGCCTAATTAGAAGCATGAGCAATCAGAAACTAAAGGGGTTACCTAACCTCTCCTACTCAGAACTCAAGAAAGTTTCATTCTTTTGTAGTACATGCGCCTCAATGAAGGACCGCAGAATGTCCTACAGGAATTTGATAGGAAACAAATCAACAGAGCCATTGCACACTCTGCACATGGACGCTACTGGAAGGTTGAGGGTTAATGGACTGTATGGTTCCTTCGGTTATCGGTATGCCCTTGCAGTGGTAGATGATGCCACTGCATATAAGTGGTATTTTGCAGTAAAATCCTTGAAAGAGGTTCGAGGCAAAATTCGGACCCTCTTAAAACAGTTGGAAGTACAGTTTCCCTTTTTTAAGGTTCGCAGAATTAGGATAGACGGTGGGACTGAGTTCCTAAACAGTGAGGTTTCTAAACTGTGTTCTAAACTCGGTCTAGATTTCCGAAGCTCTAACGTCATCCCAAGAAGAAAATGGGAGTGCTGAAAGAGCACACCAAACCATGAAGGCTGGTGTGCGCTGTGCACTTCGAGGGGCCAATATGCCAGCAAAGTGGTGGCCCGAAGCTCTACTCTATATTGTCGATATTACAAACCGACTACCTATGGCGAGGCGAGGGATGAAAACCCCGTATGAAGCTGTTACATCGGAAACAACCCAGTGGTTTAGCATTTAGGATCTGGGGCTCAAAGTGTTTCGCACTTGTTCCTAAATCAAAAAGGAAGGACCCAAAGCTGGGTGATAGGGCAATTGAGTGCAAGCTTTTGGGACTTTCACCAAAATACAAAGGGTACCGTCTTCTTGATGTGAAGGCAAACAAGTATCTTATAGCGAGAGATGTGAAGTTTAGTTTGACTGGTACAGAGGCTATGATCAGACGCTCGTTTCCCAATGAGGACTCCAGCATTGATCACGAAGAGGTACATGCTATCGGTCAGTTAGGCAAACAACCAAGAGGCACAGTTGCAGGTGAAGTGCCGGCTGACGAAAGCTCAGAACCGGTCACTGACCCACCGACATCCCGACTAGTGGGAGATAAGCGACAGGCTACCAGTGACGTCCGTCGATCAAAACGGCAGCGAACACGCAACGTAAGGCTTAGTGACTACGTGACCCAGCTAAATCTTGTAGCGTCAGATAAGCCGGACAGAATCCCTGTTCCGAAATCGATTAAGGAAGCGCGACTAAGTCCTTACGCTAAACAGTGGGAGTCTGCAATCAAGGCAGAATATGATGCCCTTTTAAGTAATAATACATGGGAACTTGTACCATTACCTAATGGACGCAGAGCCCTTGGGTGCCACTGGCTGTTTAATGTCAAGTACCATGCAGATGGGTCTGTTGACCGCTTTAAGGCTAGGCTGGTTGTTCAGGGTAGCACACAGCTATATGGCACCGACTACTAGGAGGTATTCGCTCCCGTGGCCCGCTATGAGTCTTTGCGGGTGCTGTTGGCATTGGCCACAATTCTAGGACTGGAGCTACACCAAATGGATGTATCTACAGCCTTTCTAAATGGTATCCTACATGAAAGTATCTATATGAGGCAGCCATTGGGATTTCGTCATGGCACTGGTCACCTTGTATGTAGGTTGAAGAAAAGCCTGTATGGGTTAAAACAGGCACCCAGAATCCGGTATGCCGTTCTAAATGAGTTTCTTGCCAGTTTAGGATTTTTTAGATGCAAGAAAGAACATTGCTTGTATCTAAAACGGTGGGATATCAAAGGGATTGAACACATTCTGATCATATGCGTCTATGTTGACGACCTGACAATTGCGGGCTCACATCTGAGCTCGATCAGCGATCTGAAGGCTAAACGGTTTGCAAAGTTTACAATGAAAGACTTGGCCGAGTTGCATTACCTGCTAAAAATGGAGATCAAAAGAGATTCACAAAAGAAAACACTCAGAATCTCACAGCAGCAGTACATCAACGATCTTCTGGTAAAGTATCAAATGCGAGACTGTAGTACAGAACCCACACCACAAGCGAAAAGTGTTATATTAGAAAAGGAAAAGGATATGAACCCAGAACAGCAACCATTCGATTACAGAGGTTTAGTGGGTTCACTGATGTATCTTGTCCGAGGTACTAGACCTGATATTGCTAATGCTGTAAGAGAGCTTAGTAAATATCTATCTTGCTATAATAAGACCCATTGGAGGGCGGCTCAGCGAGTACTAAAGTACTTGAAAGGAACGTCGAAGTATGGCATTGAGTACAATGGAAATAGTACCACTAAGTTAGAGCTATACACAGACGCGAGCTTCGCGAATGCATCTGAAGGAAGGAAGTCAATCACAGGATATGTATCAATACTTGCTGGTGCATGCATCTCTTGGAAAAGTATTAAGCAAGATTGTATTAGTATTCATACAGCAGAATCTGAATTAGTAGCCGCTAGTGAAGGTGTTCGAGAGGCGATGTGGTTGAGGCTACTATTGAAAGAATTAGGCTACGGCCAAGTACTACCCACCCAATGCTGGTGTGATAATACTGCCGCAATAAGTATCATGAAGGATCCTTGCAGTCACTTATCTACCAAGCACATTGATATCAGGCATCTGTATGCCCGTGACAAACATGAGGACAAAAGTATCATTGTGAATTACTGTAGCACTAACGACATGGTGGCTGATGCCCTTACGAAGCCATTAAGCCAAACACAGTTTGAAAAACTCAGATCTATGATGGGGATAAAAGAGTTGGGTTAATCATCAGCCTCAAATTTAGTTTTACGCCTCAAATAAGGTTAGGTCCCTCAAATAAAAGATTGACGGTCATTTGGTGTAAACACAAGTTCTTGTCAATTTAAGGGAATTATTAAGAAGTTTAGGAAAAGGATTACAGTAAAGGAAGGCCTTAAGGAAAGAATTCTGGTTACAGACTAGTTCTAAGGTTAAAACCTTAAGTTTACTGGCCACCTAGCCCTAAGTTTGGAAATTGAACAGGTCCAGGCTATTAGCCACTTGCTCTTGAGTACATTTTACTCAAACTTTCGGTTAATTTCACTCCTGACTCTCTCAATTCCCGCCGCTGAAAGGCACAACTGGTCTAAGACTAGACACCCACGAGTAGTCGAATGATCGGACTTTCTACTTGCAGAGCTCACATCATGGGCGCTTGGCTGACCGTTTAAGGTGCCAAAAGGCCGGGACCTGAATGGCCGCTGTGGCTTAGGCCGGTCTGCTGTCGCCGAAGAAGGATACAAGCAGCTTGTGGATGCCCCCCCCCCCCGAAGGGCTTTCGTCGGGACCCGCACCTGTGCAGTTCGGAAGAAAAAGAGAGAGTGAAGAGCTCAGTCCAATATCGACAACAAACAATACAAAGAGTAAGTCTCTTAAGAATATAAGATAAAGTATTGGATCAGATTTTGGGTTCTGCGACAAGGCAAATCTGGGACCAAGGTGGTGACAAACCATCCCTCGAGAAGGATCTTGAGTGACAATGAGAAGACGTTAAGTGACGAAGCAATGATGGTGAACGCGAGCATCTTTAGTGGGAGTGTTGCGTCGCAATATCATTCAGTTTGTATGCAGAGAAATGAAGTAAAATGATAGGTCAATAATGGTGTAGCTCTCTGCTATTGGTTGCGATGGCAGCAACTCGTCCTAGCCATTCAAGAAGAAAGAGGCCGCGTGCCCCATCACTAAGATAGGTGAAGCCGAGGGATGTAATGGAGAGATGGCCGATGCCATCTCACTTCCAAAACTGACGGCCTAGATCAACAACTACCTACAGCTGTACGCAACAAACACTGTCCAAAGCATTCATACGTCGTGTAGTGCGTCATGCAAACGTAAAGATCAACTACTGGACGCCGCTGCTGATGAGAAATAATATTTTTTACGAGATGGAGCACTTGAAACCGGAAAAGGGTTGAACCAACCAGTGACAACTGAATCACTAAGTAACACTAGACGGAGCTGCAGAGTGCGCGCTCTTCTTCGTGTTCAGCGGCTGTGGTTTCCGATTTATAATGTACTCCATTTCGATGAATGGTAATAATACGGAAAAAAGAGCTGAGGCATCTGGAATTCTAGATCAGATGTGGAGTTTCAACTTCATTTTTCACGTTGAATTGTTGATTGTAATACTGGAGAAAGCAAATACGCTTTCCATGTACCTTCAAAAGAAGAAAGCGGATATAGTTTCTGCTGCCCGTCTTGTTGATCAGACCCTCACCAAATTATTAGAAATGCGTGACGCAACAATTTTGAATTGTGAATCGAGTTTCGATGCAATCTGGAATATTGCTGTTCATTTCTGTAACGTGACAACATCAGAAAGCGACGAGCAACCTGCTCCCAATAAAACCGATCCGTGGCCCGGACGCGGATTGCGAAGTAGAGGCAAAGGCAGACTAGGATTCCCAGGGGCTTACACATCGGATGCAATTCCAATCGTGACTTAAGAAACTCACTACCGTGAAAATGTTTACCTTTCAATTTTGACTTACGTCATCGCGGAATTAGAATCAAGATTTGGAGGTGGTATAATTCATCAAATGGAATGTCGCGGAAGTGTAGCTCCCCAATATGGTTTTAAGCGCTGGAACCCCGACGATATTACTCGTATTGCAGTTGACTTTTATCCGAGCGATTTTGATAACGTTATCGACAACGCACGAGTCGAAGCAAAACGATTTGGTTGATAGCTAAGAACGATAAACGATTTCGAGATCTCAAGACAACCGAAGATCTCAGCATCGCAATGGTAGAACATGACATGAGCACAATGTTCCCTACATTGTATCGGCTGGTGTACCTCGTGTGTGTTTTGCCCGTTTCGACTGCCGGTACGGAGCGATCGTTTTCCGCTATGAAACGGATTAAAACACGTTTGAGGACGACATTAGGTCACGAGTGGCTATCATTCTGCTTCTACTCGCGTTGGAGCGAGATATGACCAAGGCAGTAGACAAAAATTCCATTGTATATGCTTTTAGCTCCATGGCAGATCGTCGTATAGCATTTTAAACGGAATACAGCTGAAGTTACAACAGTACATTTGCCCCCCCCCACTAGTTTGACCCTAGATTCTCCCCGGAGTGGGCCAAATTTAAGATCACTACTATGGCTTACACGTTAGCGCACGTGTATGAGGAAGCGTAAGTTGCTCTTCACTTAGATTAACTAAACTTTCATCCGAAGTATAGGTTTACCTAAATAGGAAAACAAAGCCGATTTCCGGTAAAAATGAGAACTGTTTATTTGTTTGCTTGGGGTTTCCTCCTAATCCAATATTCTAAATGAAAGGTATTTATCAACGAATGGCTGATAGAATCCTGCTATGATAATTGGCTGAAGATATTGAATTTTAACCAATGCACGCATACCAACAGTCTGCCAAATGTAAGCATTGGTATATCTCACACCAATGTGGAAAACCGCTTTCGTTATTAAGTGGCTATGTGTAGCCTCCTGCGTGTAACCCCGTTACCCCCCCCCTCCCCTTTAAGCTAAGACTCTCTAGTCTTAACACATCATTCAAAGTATTGACGAGGACGTCAAAACGTTTGAGAAAACCTTAGTTCATTTCGCAATGAGCTCGCCGAGGAAGATGCCCGCACAAGAGTCTGCTTCAGCAGACTCTTGTACGTCTGTGCCTCCACCTGCGGCACCACCACTTCAGTGTTCGCGACAGAAAGAAACTTTTCTGTCGCTCAATACCACACTCTGCATAAGCAGAAGTGCGCACAAGCTACGACTGACGGTCTGTCAGTCGTCATGGAGGGCTCGTCGGTTATGCCTACTGACTGAGACATACCCATTGACTATGTATGGGTCTGACATTGAAGACGACCCCATGGAAAGGCAAGGGCTCATCGTCGTCAGTCGTCGACTCTGAATCGACCGAACCAACGCTCGATCCCCCTGTTGGGTCGCGGCGAGGCCGTGACGATGTTCCGGACGATCCTGGATCGAAGCATCCGCGTAATGAAGAAGAGGTGAAATCCACCTGTGTCGGTGCCGCCTTCTTCTCCGCGTACTGCACCTGCCATACGCGCACCTTGGATGCCAACTGCATCTGAAATCGCTGACAGGTTCGGCATGACATCGCCGCCGAACCCGATCGGACTGTACTTGTGCAACGCCATCAATGATGACGCTGAGGCCGTCGACATGCACTTTGTTCTGGGGGGGGGGTTACTCCACCAACCAGTCCAGTTATATACGATTTTTCTATATGAAATAGCACAATTATATTCCACTAGATATCCATCATCACATCGGAGATGCTTACTTCAACAGTTGCGTGAGTTATTTTTTGTGGTGTTTTTGTTTTTTTTGTAATTTTGGTTTAGTTAGGCCGAGTTAGAAAGATAGGTGCGGTCTGTAAGCTGGGACGAAAATGTATTAAAAAGGCCGAGTGTAGCCATGCGAAAACGTAGGAAAAAGCAGCAGGAAAGGAATACTGCTAGTTTAGTAGCAAGCCCGAATTATGTCCTATCGGGTTTCGACAGCAGAGGACCAATCACGACTAGCAGGCTTGAATAAATATGGTTACAATACAGAATCGTCAAACAGTTTTAGCCGGGAATTTTGGGAAAAAACGTTCTTAACGAATCCCAGGCGCGACATCCGACTCTTCCGTGAATTCCGATGGAATGCGTCGAAGCAAACAATCGCGCAAAAGCAAAGTGCCCCAGTGAGTGGCACTTTGTCAATCTTGAAAATTATCTGTTGTGAACTTCAGCAACAATGCAAAAGGCTACTGCGAGCGAGTTGTCGCGACTCGCCAGCACTTCGAGACCTTTTCGAAGCGTCATCTTATCGGTCGCCTCCATAACGACGCTATGGAGGCGGGAATTCCCTGCGCATTTCCACCTGAAACTGCGTGTTCGCACTGCCGCTTCGGGGCAGTGCGCCTTTCCGAACGTGATGTTCTCGGTTACCCTTCCGTGCGTGTACCTGCTCCTCTGTGAGACCTCCGTTTTCAGCTTGAGCACTGTGGTGCACCTCGTGCTGGTGGCACTCGCAGTATAAGTGCAGGCACTATGCCTGCACTCGGTTCGAGGCCTCGTACGCCCTCACCATTTTCGGAACATCCTTCATCATGACGACTCGTGGCTCCCATATATATCGATGGGGAGGAAATCCCCTCCAACGAATACGAAGACGGGCCTGATATCAGTTCGTCTTCAGGGCTTCATATCCCACGACTCACTCGACAATCCAACGTGTCGAGCCGTGTGCGGAAAGATACCCTACGTATGGTCAACACCATGTTGACCTTGGCTCTCGCGCTCTGCACGATCGCGTCGTCGCTCTGGAACAATCCCAGAGCGCGGAGCTCGCTGCCCTGCAACGGGAGTTGCGCCGAGGAATTTCCAGAAAACAGTACAAAGTACTGTTTTCTTCCAGTCTGTACAAAAAACTCTGGGATATAGCTACCGATCCAGTACATATTTCCAGACAGTTATTGAACAAAAAAACAGTACACTTAAGTTCGCAGCTAATAATTTAATTTACAAACCACTTTTCCAACAACATTTACTATTAATTACTATTAATAGTTTATTTCTTACTTATCTTCAGCTCCTTCCGTTTTTTATAGATCATACGAAGCTATTTTGTCTTTTACTTCGTTCTTCACAATTAGAAATGACTTCTCCGGCCACAAGCTACGAGCCTCCACCGTTGTCCAAGTACGGTCAAGCACGCTTCGTGCTTTATGCACCGGATGTTCAGGCAGCGCGTGACTTGGGCCTGCTACGGGATGACGTTGTATTGGACTCTGAGAATTCTGTAGCAGAAAATCACGGTCTGGTGTACGACCGTCTAGAAAATTTGGCTAAACATGAGTTCGCCTCTCAGAAGGCAGCCAGAGAGCTTCAAAGCGTTCGCCATTCGCTGTGGATTCCAGATATTTGTGAAACAGACGAGTGTGAAACCTATCAATTCTGGGAACTCAAAATACCGATGCAAGAAGCTACATGGAGCGCAATTTTTTTACCAAAACACTCCAGTTGAAAGTCTGGAATGCCCATTTTTCGTGAACGGTTTTGGATTTAACGGGAAATGGAAAGTGACAAAGATGAATTTGGCCCATAACCACGTCAAACGTATTGTAAACGTGGGCTGATGCCAGGACCCAAGCCTTCCCACAAACGAAAACAAGCTCGGAATGCTCTATGAGGATAGCTATAGTGATTCCCGACTCTGTTTCTTTTTATTAAAAATACACTCTCTTTCCTATAAATGTATTTGTGTTTTTTACATTTTGTAATTGCAAACCAAATTTTAGCTAAATATTATCTTTAAAACTTTGCTTCACAAGTCATGTTTTGGAAGCACTTCAGATCGTCCAGTATTGAAATTTTGAAATTGTGATCCGATAACATTTTCAGTTGTTGCCTTGGGGTGTCTATACTAAAAGTTGTATGAAACAGTGTTTCTTGTTTGCGAGTTGTAAGATCTCGATTGCAGCATCCCAGACTTGGACATTAAAATATTGAATTCTTTAAGTGTATTTGTGTTTTGTGAATTTGTTTTGTGATTTGGAGACGTCTACAATACATTTTTGTTTTAGCAAACGACATCGCTTCTTATGCATTACACGTCCTCAACTATGATAGCACTAGATGCATGCCATTCTACAATTTCTGTTATGGCGCCTTTGAACAAGAGAGGAAAACACACACGCAGCTTCCAACGCAATCTCGACGGCTCCTTTTACAGATTGAGAGTCAACCGAAATCTAGCTAATCGGCCTCCCCCTGAAGAAAACCCGGCGTTTCGACCGCAGAGTGGCAACGGTTTATTTCGAGGAAGGCAAGCACAAAGAGGGCGAGGTGGGGAGACATTTGAGGTTGAGCGCCTTTATGCGAAACGATGGGTCCACACTCTTGAATTCTACTTAGTGCAGTGGGTAAACCGTAGAGAGCTGACGTGGGAACCAGCTAGAAACTTACCTTGGCAGCTAAAAATGGATTTTGAGCGAGAAACTGTGGTTATACCAAGCTACCCGCGGACGACGCCGTCGAGCGCCCCCTGCTACCCGACGAAGCCGCTTCGTCGTCCTCGAGCCAGATGGCTCGTGTTACTCGAAAAGCTTCAGCCGCCCGACGTGTAATGTCGGATGGAGTCGCATGCTGGACGGTATGTGGATATGCGTTGCCATGCCGTTCAAGCACTATGAACGAGCTGATGAAGCGCGGAGCAAGCTTGCTCGCACCAAAATCAGATTCTGGCTGTCGTGGCAAGTTCTGTGTAGCTAACAGAGCTAATGAGTCCTATCTTAAATTCATTCTTGTTTCCTCTGCCGATATTGTCTGCGTTCCGCTTCAGTCGGTCTTCCGAAGCTGCTATTGCGTCCTGGCCAAACGTTATTACGGCTTGTCGGCGCTGGACAAAGTCTAGTGATTGCGTGCTGAATGACTTGTTCAGCACGGCTTCCTTCTCCGCAGCAGACCCGGTCTGCGCGATGTCTAAATGAGCTTGACCCATTGATGGCAAAAAATATTCGAAAGATTTCTATTGGTTCATGCGTTTTCCGGGGATTGAGCCGCAATCAATCAGCGTCACTTTTCACCACTTATGTGCCGCCCAGCTCCCCAATTTTGGGCTCACAGACACTGTAAGCCCAATATGACACATGCACGACTTCACCGCCCACGCTGTGGGCACTTTGACAGCAGGGCAAGACACATCAGCATACAAAGGTACTATAGTCCTACTTACTTACTTAAAAGCAATCTAAGGTAACGTTTTGCGCTCTACTAACGCTCGAGCGCTGTGGCCGTGTATAGTGCTTGTTCATTGTGAGGTCACCGCGTCTCTTTTATTGATGGCGGCAGCTGCTGCAGGACGTCTCCCTGTTGCATTTCAGCAATTTTTCGTTTTGTGTGGGCGTGTTTGGTGTCCAATTCACAGCAACCTTCTTTTTCTTAAGTCGGCACCGAAGAGAGTTTGTTGATAGAGGCAGATTGGAATAATACGACGTATACACCGCATGAATTCGCTTCCATTCGCCGCTCACATTCGGGGTTGACCTAGCCAGCTCGCGCGGTTCCTGGATATGCTTTTGCGCTATTGTTGTCGGAAGTAACGGCATCATGGAGCTGTCGGGCGCGTTAGCGCCGGTATCAATTGGCAAAGGCTGACTTCTGCGCTGCGCTGGGACGGCTACTTTTTTCTGTGCTGAATTTGCTTCGTGGGGGCTATAAGATCGTGATGAATCCAGCGTACAACCTCCGCTTGTTGCTTGTGGGTCTGAGACCAGTGGCGGAGGCTATTCCACTGAGCTCGGGTGTAAAGTAACAGTAACAGAAGTTTGTGCAGGTGATTTGGGCGTCTCGGTGTTATCATCACTGGACTTCTGGGTGCTGTCATCTGCTTCTCCTGTCCTAGGTGTAATACAGCTAAAATTTGATGCCTGGGGATTATTCGCGTGGAGCTGTTGAGTAGAGCGGAGAGTAGCCACCATTTTCGGTGACAATTTGAGCATTATCTTCAACTTTGCTGCGTTCGACTGCTGCTTCGTGTTGTTCCATTTGGTAATCAACACAGTGGGTGTCTTAGAAAAAATACCAGTACAGATGCAGCTCGCAAAGTCATACGCCATACACCATCAGGAGCACTTGTCTGCTTTTGCAAACCCCGTTAAATTCGCGAAGCGCAGGAAACAACTGGGTGAGGAGATCCTGCTCGCGTGGTGTAGTTTCAGTGCATGGCTCTCCGCTCTCAAACCGAAATAATCGTCGTGGCTTCAATTCATTCACCGCTGATGGGGCTTTTGTAGCCAAACAATCGATTTTCGCAGCTAGTGTGGCAAAGCTTCGGCATCTCAGTTTAAGGCGATGATTGACGTTTGAGGACCCTGCCAAATTGTACAGTAGGGCGGTAACGAGCGAACACTCAGACCAGCTCCGTCCAGCTCATTTATGCTCTAAATGCACCTGACGAAGTAGCGCGTATTCCTCCGAAGAAAAACCTGCAGCAGTTTCGTAGTCCAGCTCAGCCAGGCACAGCGAGTTGAAGAAATCAGCTTTGGACAGCTTGCCCGATTCAGTGAAGGCTATCTGCCTCGCGAGAAGCTCCTTAACCCCTTGGACGCGGAGCCTTGCAATAATGTCTTATGCTGTTCTGAACAGCATAAGAAACACTTGATTTCACTATGGCTTGAAATCCGCAAACTGCCATCGTCGACACTTCCCAAATTGAAAAGGTTTTGATTGGTCCACGTTTTGAAAGAAACGAATTCTATTGGATAACATTTACAGCCGGATTGAAGTACCGAAGTACCGCAGGTAAGAGCCGGACTATATATTTTTATAAAATATCAAATTTCGGTTCCCCTTTCGTGGTCACCACTCATTCTTCATTCCGAGCCCCGTACAGCAAATGGAGTACGTTGTGGATTTCAAAGTTGTGTGGCCGCTACTGCGCAAGGAAGGGTGGACATGGAAACCAGCAAAAGGGTTACAGATACAGTAAGTGTTATGATATTGATGCGGTTATCCCTACTAACTTTGATTATATATTGCTGTAGCTCTAACTATTTGAAGCCTGGCTGCAAGATTCGGGGCGGCAAGCAGGGAGTGGACTTCTTCAACGGCGAAGATGCGTTGCTTGCGCACGTAAAGGCGGACAAGGACCTGTGCGTCCGCCTCAATCTCACCAACATCATGGTGCGTCCCAATGCAGTTCCACTCGGTAAGCGTATGCGCACTTCAAACATGTTTCGTGCTTTATGATGACGTTTTGTGTGTTTTTGGTGCAGAGCCTTTACCATCTTCGGTCTCAAGTACACCAAAGACCTCAGCCAAGAGAGCAGATACTACAAGCAGGGAACAGCCACCGAAGAAACGTTCAAAGACGGTGGGGGCCTTGTAACTCTGCAGACAAGAAGAGTGAAAAACGGCAAACGCCCAATAAGATGAAGAAGACGAAAAAGCAAGAAGCAGAAGAAGCCACAGTGCGACGCCGCCGGTTGTCTTCGTTCACAAACATTTGGGGTGATGCCAATGCTCAAGGTATGTTCGTATGTTGATGTGTGGTGTCTACAGCTGGTTCTAACTTGGAGAATGTTTAGACAGGGACGGCAAAGAGGTAGAGGCTCCGGATCAACCTGCCGCCGAACCAGAACACCACCTTAATGCTGACACGGAAGGTATGTGGTTTTGCGCATATGCTGACTTGAATACAATGCTGACAAGAACACAAATGGTTTTCAGGTAATGCTGACCAAGTCAACCCCCGATATGCTGACACGGAAGGTATATACTGATTTTTTTACGCTGACTTGAAAAATTATGTTGACGCGATTGTGTTTCTAATCGGCAGAACGTGCTGACACCCAAAACGACGTTGACGGTCACTCCGGTGATGGCTCGGAAAGTGAATACGAAGACGACCCAAACGCTGTTGAATCGGAAGGGGATGATGAAGACGAAGAAGTTGCGCAGAATTCAGTAGCCGAACGTGATGATCGAGAGGATAATGAGGGTGGAGTGGACACAGAAGTCGCTTCGCTTCGGGTTCCAGCTACTGTAGAGACTCATTTCGAGCACCTTGGGTTTGCTGACGCAGAGCCAAGTGATCCTAATCTCGTCCTCGGCGAGGTCGAGAAGAGCATCAAGTCGGATGGAGAGGGCGAAGATTCAGTCGGTGCTGCAGATATGCTGGACACAGACGATGAAGACGAATCTCTTGTTGACGAATCGGTTGTTGCCGAATCAAGGCGAATTGCCGGTTTGTTGAACGAGGCCGAGTTGGAACGGCTACATATGGCAGTGGAAGGTATGTTGAAAGACGTTGTGTGTTGTGATGACAAAGTAAGTTTATTAATTGGAATTTATGCTGACAGGGTCATCCGAAGTCTTCGACGACAACCAATTAGCTGATATGGCGGCTCAAGGATGGACCGTGTACCCTGAAAATGAGGTTGCGGACATTGTCGACGACCCGGAAGTTGACAAAATGTACGAAGGTTACTGTGGACCGTCGAAAGATGTCTTGGCATCGGCCAAATCACCACTTTCCCTGTTCTTCTACTTCCTGCCGAGGGCGTTCTGGAGGCACGTTGCGCGCGAGACACATCGCTACTGGGAGCAGACGTTTGACGCTCTCCTGAAAAAGGTTGTCGCGAAAGAGGCACAAGTGACCCATCGACCACAAAAGAGTATAGACAAGTTGCGCAGAAAGTTGGAGCGATTTGAGAGGATTGCGCCGCATGAAATTGTTCAATGGATTGGTTTGATATTAGCGCACACTTTGAATCCGCGTAAGACTTTGTGATGCACTGGTCTACAGCTGAAGACGGCCTGATTCCCGCTGGAACATTCGGCAAAGTGATGTCACGAGATCGGTTTCGAGACATTACGAGATTTCTTCATTTCTCGGACAATAAGGACCCTGGAGCAGCTAGTGATCGTGCATGGAAAATCAGACCAGCCTTGTTAACGGTGGAGAAGACATTCAAAGAAGGCTACGTTCTCGGCTCTCGTGTGGATATTGACGAAGGTATGCTGCCATCGACGAACCACCAGAATCCGACTCGTCAATACTTGAAGGATAAACCCCACAAATGGGGTACCAAGTGTGTGATGACGTGCTGCGCGGAATCAGGATACTGCAAAAGGTAAGCTGACGCTGTCATCTTTTATTTTCGAGGTTATGCTGACGGGTCATGGGTACGGCAACGTGTTAGAGTGGAAGTTGATATTGGCAGGAAATTCGATGTCGATGGTGCACAGGCAATGGATACAAAGAGCAGACCAGCTGCAGCTGTACGAAATGTGGCGTGTGTATTCCGGGGACTTCCATATTCGGGACGCCGTGTTGTAATTGCTGATCGCTTCTACACGTCGATTCCCGTGGCACAACAGCTCCGTACCATGGGATTCAACTACGTAGGCACAATCCAGACAAATCGAAAGGGTTGGTGCAAAGCCGTAGAGTATCCATTCAAGAAACGACCAGCCACGTGCAAGCGAGGCTCTTTCAGGATGGCCGTAGCGAAGAGTAATCCGGGGCTTGCTGCTGTCGGCTGGGTAGACAACCGTTCGGTGTATTTCCTGTCGTCTCAAGTTACCGCGGCATCGACAACGGTGCAACGGAGGGAGAAGAATGGAGCGGTGTCAACGGTGCCGTGTCCAGGTTTGGTTGATGAATATCAACGCTACATGGGCGGCGTTGATCGCCACGACCAGTTGCGACTCCAGTCATACTCTATGCAGTTGGCGACAAGGTGAGTGATGTGCTGTTCATGTCAGCTTATGAAAAACATCTAATGCTGTCCCGAACAACAGATTCCAGAAATACTACAAAAGCCTGTTTCTTGGAGTGGTCAACATGGCGGTGGTGAGCGCCTACATTGTACACGCTCACGTCTGGGAGAAGGAACGCAAGAAGAAGATGTCACACTACTCTTTCTTGACAACTCTACACAGACAGCTCATTCAGGAGACGGAGTCATCCTTTACGGAGGCAGGGATTTCGACTGAGCCTACGGCTGTAGTGCGTGAAAAACCTATCGCTATCCAAGGTGACCATTCCCTCGTCCAAACTACCGACACCCGTTTAAACAACGGTGTCCATCGTTTGCGCCAAAGGCAATGCAAGGTCTGCTCCTACTACAAACCGACAGGCAAGAAGAGGGGTGGAACGTCTACATTCTATTGCGCGAAGTGCTCCGAAGGCAAGAAGGGGCAGGTGACACTCTGCAACAAGGTGCGGGGACACCAAGCAAACGAGGGCATGACCTGTGCCCAGATATGGCACATCCTGTGGCAGAATGGCCTGTTCGCTCCAAAAGCAAGTCATATTCGCGATCGTAGCCTAGCTAAGCCGTAGGGAAATACATATAGCTGCATTACAACACATGGTAGCACAAATAAGTCACTCATCTTGCTAAGAACACCTTCTACGTAGTTGCCAATGCCCCTGTTAGTCTCTCTTGGGGCGCTCTGTCGTGTCCGTCCTGCCAGCCATCGCTATCTTTGTGCTGCGTTGATACGGTGGTCAATGAGTGGCCTCTCCTGCTGGTCTCTAAATGTCGGAGTTGCATAAATAGACTGGCAAACAGTTGATTGGGGGATTTTTTTCCGCAGATCATACCAAGCCCCTATACCAGAATAATCACCGAAGAGCTTAGCAACAATCTCGTCAAAAAAGGTGCGTTCAACTTCTTCGCTAAAATATGTCTTACTTTAATCAAGTAAAATCCTTATACCCTCCGGGAGGGTATAAGGATTTTGTTTAGCCTATCCCTGTCACCCCTTCGCGTCCAAGGGGTTAATGCTATCATTGCGCTGTCGGCTATGATCCAGATTGGCCTCCACACCCAGCGTATCAACGCGAGCTGTCACATATTTTTGACGCCACTGTTCGAATGCACAATCAAGGGATTTAGATGATCGGTACGCTGGTTGGCGCAGAGGTTCCGATATTAGCTGGGTGACGAACTCCAGCTGCGGCGTCTCTGCAATTACTTCACGACACAAAGTTGCAGTCTGCGCAAGTGTGAGAATATCGGCGTGCATCAGCGGATTTCGCCCGTAGTTAGTCCAACCTTCAAGTTATGCCGCAAAATAAAACGTTGAGAATACGTAGGCCAACATCGACCGACACAGACCGACCAAGCATCTTCTTAAGAGTGGAGTGAAACCCTTCGAGCTGGTTTGTAGACACCACGCGAACATCTTTGCCACCACCCTCTCTAAATACGTGTTCGCCAACGTAGAGGTCTTCACACTTGATATGCTTCAGATTGCTTTTCACACTTCCTTGCCATTGGGATTCACTGCAGTTGATATCTGCACGATTCCCTTAAATTCATCCGATACGTGGCACTCTAGGTTGTCGACGAGAAGTACGGGATTATCCATGATGCATGGTAGCATTACGGTACGTAGATACGTAGACCAAACATTACTATCCATCCAAGCTTTGTGCTGAACAGCGTCTCGGAACATGGCGACGGAGCTCCAGGCGGGTTACTACGGAAGGCAGTGGTGTCCATTTCCAACGGGCTTTACGTGGCAGGTCAAGGCGCGAGCTACGATCGAAACATCGCTTCGATTAGAACATGTTTGGGAGAGACGAAGTCTGTAGTGGAAGATTCAGTCGAGATTTGCGCCAGTTTTGCACTTCCTCACTGACAAGAGCGAGATAAGTGCAACCTCTATGCCACGCGAAGAGCTAACGCAGCGCCACCATGCCATCCTCGACCACCTCGTCTGCTCTCGCTACGGAGTCCACAGCACTTTGAAATCGAGCCGATATCTTTGCAGGCTCGCGCAGAACCCCGTAAACTGCGAATATGGCGTCGTGAAGCTGATTTGATAGTACCTTTTTCGATGATTTGTTCTTGACTTTGTCAGTGAGTCGCTAGATTACGTGAAATAGGTCTTCCCGAACCCCGACAGCGTCTCCGGATACACTCGACACTAAGTTACGAATTGCGTTGGCATTGTCGCTGACAACGTATTGTGAGTATTCTTCAGTAAAAGCACCCTTCACGTGTTGCAGTAGCTCCCGCATCTTGTCGTGATTTTCTGAGCGCGTCAGACGCCGCCCGACGATCTGGCCTATCTCATTTTGAAACAGCAGCAACATCTTCGCATCCGACACGCTCTCGCTTTGGCCCGATCCCCCAGGCCACACTTTAAGTCGTGTACAAGATTTTACTAAATGGTCCACGCTAAGAGCCTTTCGCACCTTTAACGAGCTCACCATCTGCTCACATAACGCACAGTAGATAGCTGTTGATTGCATACAGGCTGCAGACATCGTCTCGGCTCCGACCGGTTTTGCCTTCCACAATATTGACCAACTGAAGGCGGACCTGGTGCTAAATAAGTTCAGTTGTTCAGCTGATGCTAACCGACTTGATCAGCAAAAAAACAGAGTAGCTTGTTGTACCGCCTCTCACGGCAGCAACGAATGTGTTTGGTTGTACTAGAAAAACCGTGAGGAGTTGTCCTACCCTCGTGAACTAACTCCAGTAGCACCTTAGAGAATCCTCCTTTCTTGGTCAGCACAAAAGAAAAGTGCATAAGTAAATGGACTTCACTCTGTATATAATCAGCCGTCACAGTCGAAAAATAGCCCTGGTTCTCGCCGGTACACTGGTACTTGACGTAGAGTAGATGACACTTCGTTTCCACGTGTCTTCAACTGCTCTCTGCTTATACTCCTTCACACGTGGCGAGCATGAGCACCCTGGCATGAGACAGTGGGGGACTTTGGCTGCACTTAGGCACTCAGAAACCCATACGATAACAGGCCACGTAAAGAGCGAAGAAAGAAGGGAGTCATCACGTAAATCCTCGGGGTACTGAGCAGCAGAGGGAAAGACTTTCTTATTCATTGCGTCACGGATAAGTCTCCTGACCTCCTGTTGCTCCAGGCAATCTTCAGTGCTGGATTGGCTGACCGCCGGGTCCATTGATTCTTGGCGCTCTTTGCTTAGCTGCGCCTTGAATAATGCATACGAATGTGAAATAGATTTTTAGAGTGGGACTTTAAAAGTTTTTCAGAGAGGGGTATCGAAGTTCGGTTGGTGATTTTGAAAGTCCACATTAAGCTTTTTATTACACTGATGCACTCGCAGTAGCCTACTGATATCCTGTACTGGAATCCTCACTGCATCTCGAAATGATATCGTGCAACGACTTACTTAGCTGATTTGCCTCCCACTTACCGTTGTTGCCCACATCTAGCCCGCATAACACCATCGACGTTTCTGCCCAGTTCACTCCTTTCTCGTCTTTTTCAGCATTGACGAGGCGAATACACTCTGCCGCTGTTTCTAAGAAGAAACGCTTTCCAGGATTGGCAAGTGCCCCGCTTGACTTTGCGCCTTGCATCCACTCCCCCCGTCTAATAGCCTCCATATTGCGACGCTCACATAGGTTCCGCCAGTGCACCTTGATTCGATGAAATGGAAAGCGATCCGCTGGTGTTCGGCGGAAAAAAGCGCGCGCGTGCTCGCAGCTCGCGTGCAACCTTCTGCATCTCTTCACCTGCATGTCCACGTGCGTTATCGAGCCATAACTGGCGTTCTTTGGCGAACGGGTCTGCTGGACCCCAACTGCGCGTCTCGCGCAGCCATTCAACCATGATGCGATTGTTGATGAACGCACTCGGGGATGTACGATAGCAGACCCCATTAACGCAATCCGGGAGGCCTTGAATAGGATAGTTCGACTTGGCGTTCTTGAAGATCAGCATTGGGCAGAGGAGTTTGGCATTAGCACCACTCTTAATTAAGACACATCGTTATACCTTCACCACCTATTTTATAAAATAATATAAGGTCAGTACTTAGATAATTTTCAAGTGACGCATATACTAAAACATGGTTAAATCAGTTCTTCGTACCTAAAACAATGCTACGGTATTTAACTTTATCTGCACCACGAAAGTAGAGGGTCTTACCGTCATCTAGATCTATGACAAAGTGACTTTCGTCCATATTGTACTGCTCGTCAGGGTCCATCTGTTCATCATCGAAAAGCCTTTTCAGCTGACCCAAGTGCCGAGCAATCGACTGCTCGATCTGTGCCATTTTGGCATCACTGACTTGTTTTTTGCCTTTTAACTTTCTGTACACGATATTATAACGCTCTGTACAATCTTGAATGCGTCTTAGGGAAATAAGTACAGGAAAAGACTTGCCGTTAAACTTAAAAGCTGTGTTGTAGAGCGGGTGAGTAGAATCTTCAATCGTAGCTGTAGCCATGTCCATAAGTAGACGGGAAGATAGCTTGACACCTGCACGTCTAAGCCTCTCAAACTCGGTAAAAAGCTGAGGGTAGAGCCATTCCCAATGACCGTCTATCTTGCGGCCACGACCCGAGAGAGCCTAGTGAATGAGCTGGTGTCGACCGCCGCGCGCCGTTCTTGCGTACTTATGCTGTCCTTGCGCTTCTAGTGCTAGATGAAGCGAGGAGCGCTTTTTCCACCAATCTCTTGCCTTGTTTAGGTTGACACGACGGTCAGCGGAGCGAAAAAGAGTAGGAAATTGTGCAATGGCTCGCCCAGGGAGGCCTTTTTCACCATTTTCAATCATGTCTCCTTCCATCCATTGCACACATCGCTCGCGGTCAGCGACAGCAACAACCTGCAGTGTGCGACCTCCTTCGGACATTTATTTTGCTGTGGCACGGCTTGAGCAGCTTGCTCGCCGAGTTGAGGACTGCTGGCCATCACAGGAATGATTATTTATGGTGCACGTCTAATTATGGTGCACGATTATTTGTGGTGCATGACTAATTATGGTTATGTTACCCTAAATAATATCTTAAGTACGATGCACGACTAATTGCGAAGCACGGCTAATTAGAGTGAAGGGTGTACTTTAGTACGATGCACGACTAATTTCGAAGCACGACTAATTAGAGTGAAGGGTGCACTTTAGACCTCTTTTACACGCATCTACGATGTCAGTCTTCAGCTTCATCCATCCATATATAGCGGTTCTATCTTTTAGACCGTTGTTTTTAGCTGCGTCAGATACCTATTATTGTTATGTCAAGTGCAAAAGGTCCGTTCATCAACACAGACAGATCGCCAAGTGGCTCACCAATGATGAGCCACCAGGCCTTCCGATAATACAACTGCAATGAGATTCTTGCCTTTTCGTGAAATCAGTACTTGCAGGGAAACATTTGATATTAAAAAATACGTAATTGTTATGGTTAGAGCAATATCACACCACTACTGTCAAGATACATCTCATCTGGATGCATTAACGACATCGGCGACGGTTTTCACATTCCAAAGGTGGCGATTTACCTTCAGAAACAGTATTATCTCGAGGTTGATAGGGAGCAGTCCTTGGCGATGGTTTCCCATGACATGTTTGGTTTGACTAAAAACCCGCTCGCACATGTTGGAAGTCGGCGGGATTACCGCAATTTCTGGGTACTCACAAGGCGTCTCACGTTGTAGTTTGCGTTTCTTGAGCGCTCGGTCCGCAAACTCAAGCTTCTTGCCCTCCGACAATTGTGGCGTCGCAACGCGAGAAGCGAACGGTAAGAGCAGTGAGCGCTGAGACTCCGTGAGATTATCAGCCTTTCCGGTGAGCACGGTAACACAGGCATCCTCGAACTCAGGTTGCTGGACGATACCTGCGTCCGAACCCAGGTACCCCTCGACACCAGGATGTTCGGTGATCAGCGCGTCGAAAGTGTCTCGTACGTCGAGAAGTGACAGCCCGTCGGCACTTTGGAGCTTCTTCGAGGAGGATTCAAGAAGCCCCCTCAGCTGGTTTATTTCGCGCCGCGACGGCATCAGCGCCGTCGTGGCGTCATCCATGGCATTAATTGCATCTTTAAATCAAAATAGCGTCGGACCATGTTAAACGTTGACGGCCACCGTGTTGTTTGACGGAGAACTGGCCTCAACTTGGTTTTTTTCTAAATTTTACCAAAACAAAATCCAATTAGATAAATTACCGAAAATACAAAAAATACATTCTGCACTCACCGCAAACTAGCCGAAGCGTTTAGACTGCGTAATTTACGCATCAAGAGCTGGACTTTGTCCAGCAGATCCTCATAGCTCTTCATGTACTTCATGACAGCCAAGTTAAGGCGGTGGCTCGCACATCCCACGAAAGGAACCTTCATGATTGCAGCGATGGACCCATTCGTGGGACAGTTGTCCGCGACGATGTACAGCACGTCAGCCAGCGCTCGGCCAAAGTAGCCCAACACTGCTTGGAGAAAAGAAATGTGAGCAGGAGCAGAATGGTCCACGATGTCATCATCCACAAGAGGAGCCATGGCGAGCAGGATCTTCTCCATCTTGCTGTCATGGCCGAAGACCCCAAAAACTGCCACATAATGCTCCGATTGAAACAAACATCCATCCCAAACAATGCCAAATTGTTTAGGGAGAATGCCTGAAATGTAGCTCTCCAGCGCTTTCACTACCAAGCCCATGTACTTCTCAGCTGTCTCTGGTGAGATCGTGGGTACAGCAGCATATTTAGCCACCGTCCCGTTGTCGAGAATAGCTGAATGGGAGATTGCATTTCACAATCCAGTCAATCCAGCTGTAGATGACTTGACTCTTCTTGTCCACGAACCCAATCAGGGTGCCACTGGCACGCCCACTGCTGGCAATGTCGACTGCATAGCTGGAGTGTTGTGCGCGAATGTGGCTTATCAGGTTAGTGTAGCCAGCTTTACTGTCTTGTTTGCGAATCTTGGAGCAGCGACAGCGAAAATATCCCGTCGGCTCATCCTGGTTGTCAAGAACGGGCTTGAAGAAGAAGTCACCGACTTGCTTGTTAGTGAAGGGAGCTGTCAAAGACATGGTGAATCGGAAAATGAGGAGGACTGAGCTCGATGCACGCCCAAGGACTTGCCAACCAACCAAACAGTGGTTGGCTCTCAGTTTTGCTTAGCTGGGATTGGGCAGTTTTGTGAAGCATGGGCTACAAATAATTTATGACGATACCGGAAATATGTTACTGAAAATTTTCATTATAACTGAAAAGTAAATTATTCCATACTAATATTTCCATTTTATTTTCACTGCAATGTATTATTCGGAAGGCCTGTGAACCACTGTGTATCATGTACAGTACTTAGCGTACCACGCACTTGCTCAGCGCAACGACCCGTTCTTTGCAGGTAGAAAATCATCAGAGGCGGATCCAGCTCTGATGATTGCCCACGTGATTGTCCAGTGCGAGCAGCAGTAACAATAAAGCCGCTGTGTCCAATCGATCGATTGCCAAGTCATTGTAGGCGTCCATCGTCCCATTTTGCACGGCACATTATTTTTTTTTTAATTTTGTGACAAGCAGTGGGTTGGCTAGGCTAGTCCTGGGCCAGTTCGGCCTGTGACACAATGTGACGCAGCACTGCTTGCTCATGCTCATGTCTAGTTGGTCGGTATGTGAGCTATAAAACTTACCTGCGTGTCGAGCGCCAGTGCATTGCAGTCTGCCAGTGTCCGGTGCCCCCATCTACGAGCCACCGTCCACTGCCAGTGTCCGCAAAGACACATCCCAAGGACACTCATGCGCCTGGCAGTGCAGCTTGCGGCTGCACTACAACCGGCTACACTGAGTACACATGCGTGCAATGGCGAAGGACTATACCAAGGACTGTATGCACAAGGACATCGTTGGCTGTGCGCTGCCAAGATGGTGTACTCAAACGAGAGTGCATTTATCTAGAGTTTAGTATTGACTTATTTGCTATTTGTATACTAATCTACTTTTGCGGTACAGCGGCGTTCTGGCGGAGGCTGCTCCACACTTTGCGTTTTGACGCCTGCCGCTCACCAGAGAGCAGCAGAGAAGAGCAGCCTCGCCAGACACCGCAGTCCTGTCGCGGCCTTTTGCCCGGCACTTACGTGTTTACGTTACTTCCTATTTAGTTTCCTAAAGTTGACATTTAAGTGTATTTACATTTAAATGGCTCCTACTCTTAGAAGCGATCGACACATGGAGAATAATCCCCCCGTGACGAACCCTACGTCACCACTCGGTTTACCGGTTTACCCGCTCCTCACGAGGAGTCTTCAGATTCTCATGATCGCGCGGAGGGACGTTTTCTTCAGTGCTTTGCCTTCTGAAGGCGATGCGCCGCGCATGAAGTGCCCAAGCAGCCAATCTGTTAGTCGCAGTGCTACTCTCCGAGTGAATCTACGGTATTAATACATGTATATGTACATGTACAGAATCGTTACCGTGTAAGTCACAGTGCTACTCTCAGAGTCCATCTTTTTAAGCAGTTACGTTACCGGTAGTACAGTACTGCACCCCGTTTTCGCGGTGGTGGACCATATAGGATTTGCAAATAAACTAGATTTTAGCTTACAATTTTTGGTTAATTTGGATTCAGGATCATCACATCCGAAAGTTTATGGGGTGCTGTACTGTGGATTCGTACACGTAGAAATTTTAGAGCTGTATTAATACATTTAAAGATGTACACGTCGAAATAGAAGGCAAATTTCTCTCTCTCGCATGTACACGTCTACGGTGCTTTGCGTGCAATTATCATACGAGAACGGCACTGTAGTTATGACAACACAGTAAGCCCTGTAGCGAGTCGCGCTACTTGCTTCCCGTCTGAAGATTCGTCCTAACAAATTGCTGGTCGAATTCAGGCTAGCTAAGCATACTTAAGTTTTAATTTATACTTCGAAGTATTAATTAGAAATGGGCCTTTAATTTTAAGGCTTAATTTGGACGCGAGGGTCCTCCGTGTTCGTGTTCGAAATGTCCATAAGGCCTATGGACGCTCATATACGTATGTGCGTTCGGGAGGGCCCACCGCAGCAAACACCGTTGGGCAATGTTAAACGGGGCTTAGTGCATCGACACAGGGATGTTGAAGTAATCCTGCCAGTCTGGCGGTGTTGATTCAACCATCCTACCCCTCGATGCATCGTTCAGCCTGGAATCGCTCATTACGTATTGCAAAAAGCATAACAAAAATAAATGCATGCAGGCGGCATGCATTTATTTTTGTTTTGCTTTTTCATGTACCAACAACAGTTTACAAATACTTCTACTGTAGAATTATTAAAACCTGGTATTAATACATGTACAGTAGTACTTACTGCCGATACAATTTGCAATACATGGACTGTAAAGTACCAACAGCACCGCGATAAAGGATGAAGTGTGCCATCATCAAAAGGCGATTTGCGGCAAACCGATCGGCGTTGGTGGTGATATCCTCTCCTTGGCCACCTGCATCTACATGTACACGCTCAATACTTATCGTCGCCAATGCTCCTTGCCGTCGTTTCACGCCAAGTTCAGCCGATCGGACCCACTGGGCCGACCCAGCATGTCAGCAAAGGTCGCAGTGGCCAAGAGCCCCTTCTACTCTCTCGGGCAATCGCCCCGACGAAATAAATCAAATAAACCGAACCCCTAGCCCTATTATTTCCAGTGAGGTGAGGCGTCAGGTCATTCATTATCTCTTCGGCTGCTCCGCTCGCTGCGGCGCCGTTCCCCGTTGCTTGACGCAGCATATATCACCACGTTCTTCCACCTGCCGTCCATCACGACAGGCCGCGCTTTCCCCCGCGGTGCTGGCGATACGTAATGGGGATCTCTTGCTCTCGCGACCACAGCCGCGGCCCACACCACAACAAGTTCCATCAGATGACCGACAGGCGCAGCAAAATTACCAGCTCCTCGTCCGCGGATGCACTTTCACCGCCATGTTTCCGGACTCGTCGAGTCGATGACGATCGCGAACAATTGGAGGCTGTGGCGTCATCCGTCACACAGGAACGAAGACGGCGACTAAATCTCTCAAGCCGTAGTTGGGAACCAACCGACCAATACCTGCCTAGCCCTGTGGTGCGCGACTACGCGGCGGTATCCACACAGAACAGTCAATTTAGGAAGCATATGGAGGACGAGTGTGTCGCTATCCCCAAGTACACTGCCTTTCCGGACGATCCGGCCGTTAGCTCTTTCTTCGGCGTTTACGACGGTCATGGAGGAGACTTTTGCGCTAAGTATGCCGCCAAATACTTCCACCAAAAGCTGGCGGAGCTCATGCAAGACAAATACAGCGCTAAGAGAAGACGATCTTCCGATGCTGAAAGTACTAGTAGTAGCAACCGCAGCAACGTTACATCTACCAGCAGTATGGATGATTGCTCTGATGTGGAGGCGGATGTATTAAGTAACGCCGAGATCGAGAGCTGCTATGCCCAGGCCTTTTCGTCACTTGACAAGGAGCTCGAGGACTTCGACGAGTCGTCTGAGAGCGGCTCCACGGCCGTCACCTGCCTTATCCGCAAGTACAATGGTCGTACGACCTTCCACATGGCCAATGTTGGCGATTCCCGTGCCATTTTCTACTGCGACGGCCAGACGTCGCGGCTATCTGTTGACCACAAGGCTACGAATGTGGATGAGATCAAGCGAATCCGCGCGCTCAATGGTATCATTGTCAACAAGCGTGTGGCCGGCTCCATTTCCGTCACGCGTGCTCTGGGCCAGGCAGACGAGAAGAAGTTTATCACGAGTGCACCGCATATCGCATCATTGGAGATTGCGTCGGATGACGCTTTCCTTGTTTTGGTGAGCGACGGCGTCACAGACGTCTTCTGCGACGAAGAATTGACAGAATTTGTCTCCAAGCGCCTCGCGCAGGGCGAGAAGTCCATCACCATTGGCAAAATGCTGTTAGACGAGGCTAAGGCGCAAGGATCCATGGACAACATGACTGCCGTCATAATCTGTTTCGGGGAGTGAGCTGTCGAAGCCAAGCTGCCAGTTTGCCTTCAACAACAAGTAGAGCTAGTAACTAAGGCCGTTTCGAGCCACTAATTATTTGTAAAGCTTGCAAAGATTATGAATTGTTTCATTATGGTCGATAAATAAATACATGCATTGCTGGCGCATGCAACACGAAGGACTAACAGATATCACTCGACTTTTCGAGAAGCAACGACGAGCAAAATACTTAGAAGTGAGACGCTTTCCATCTGGCCGCCTCTAGAGACAAATGGAAACATCCTTTTACAGATCGAGGCTGCGAGGTTCCATAGGTTCCGGTGACGTTCGACGAAACGTGAGCACGAGTGGCTTGGGGGCAACCTTCATGACCTGGCACATCTTCTCAAAACCCAAGCGGAAGACGTCGTAGTGATTGATAGTCAGCAGCTGATCGCCTACACTCACTTTGTTGTGCTTCCCACCGCGGCCAGCTACGCCAGACTTGTTCATGTCCTGGACCACCGGGTAAGACTTGCCCTGTTCGGGCTTTAAGCTAATTCCAAGTGGGCCGTCTTCTTCTCTCCAAATAATGTAGCTCAAGGACCTCTCCAGCCGCTCTCGGCTTCTTTGTCGGTCGGTGCGCACTATCGACGGACGTCGCGGTCTCTTTGTGAGACTCTGCAGCTCATGTGATGCCGGTCTGCGCAGCCGAAGCACGGCTGGCCGCACGCCGCTGTCCACAATCTGCATCACCGCGTCAAACGGCACGTCGGAGCGTCTGGTGCTACGATCGTTGATAGAAATGAGGAAATCGCCTTCGCGGAGATTCCACATCCCCGGCAAAGAGTCGTTACCCTCCGCCACTTCGACACACGGATAACCAGTAATATCGCACGACTTGAAGATCACGGAGCCAACACTGGAGCCATACCACAGCAAAATCTCGTACTGCAAATGGTCTTCATCTTGCTCCCCCAGTGTGGGAAGCGAATCGAGCGAGGACACTGTGGACACAGTACGCTGCACCGACTCATTGCCTGATCGCTGCAGTTTCAGACAGTACCGTAAGAAGAGCTGAATCTTGCTGGCTGCTTCCTCCTCGGCGACAGCCGTGGCCAGCCACTTGTTGAACGATGGCGGCGGTACTGCGACGGACTTGAGGTCGCTGGTGCTGTCCTGCGGCTGCTGTTCACACAGGTCTTTGGGCCGATTCTCGCTTGGAAGAGTCTCCAGGGCTCGCATCTGCAGAGCGTCGACGCCCATTGTAACCCAAACGCAATGTTTCTTGAGAGGGAGAACCCCGGCAACAAAAATGAAGGCACTCGGCAACGAGTTGGGCTATGAAAGACAAGCTAAAGGTCGAAGCGGCTGTTTGACCGGCTCCAGCAATACTTGTGAGACACAATGAGGGCTGGGGGCAACCGAGCAATGTTGGTGTGGTGAGGACGCTCATGGATCAAGGCACGGTGCCGGCGGAGTTCTCGATCTTTCAACGACCAGTCTTGTGTCGACTGTGTGGGACGGAGCACATGAGGGTCTCAACTTGCGACCACCTAGTGACGACGTTACAGGAAACCATTTCGAGCGTAATGCTTACGGACAGCAAGTGGATAGAAATGACACCCATTCCACCGGTAAAGTCACCGACTTCTGTAGAAACAGCAATTGGCCGGGTAATTATAGATTCCACTGCAAACCTAAGGCAAAAGAAGTTTTAGTCGGAAAAACCTGAGTTTGACCGGGGTACTTATCTGGGAGTCTATTTCGTCACGCATCTTTCATCATAATGCCTAGCCAAGACTGTACAGTGTGAAATGAGATCTCTGACGACACTAACAAAATCAAGCGCTGAATGATCTCATGCAAAGTTTCCGTTGATGCATGCGATGCATCACTGTCTGAAACATCAAAATGGACTACAGTAGCCAATTGCCACTGTAGTCCATTTTGATTTGAGCCAAAATATGCTGTAACTTCCGTCCCAGAAAAATTAGATCATTGTTGCGATCGCATACGCCCTCCACCGACGAAAGTTGACAGACAGCGAGTGAGGGGGGGGGGGAGATAGAACACTATGGTACGTGCAAGCGTTTGTTTCTTCGATGTGATATAATGATAGCTATCTTCGAATACTTTCACTACAGCATTTAACACGGTTTCCACCTCAAGAAATTGGAGCGATACCCAGCAAGTGTCCGGGAGGTTCAATGCCCCTTTCAAGCTCAAAAGAAAGTCAAACATGTTTCGTTGATTGAGATGGAATCTACTAGATTCCCGAAAATGCAATACTTAGATTAATACATCGATGTGAGCTGAGCAAATTAATAATTCAATTATTTGCATTACTCCGGCCCATACTCGAGCATACGCACTCATGTACGATTGTAGTTCAGAAACACGAGTCTGGCTGGTTCCGTAGATCAGACAGCACCAGCGTAGCGAGAGAGAGGAAGCGCTTACTCTCGTTAGACGTTGGCGGGATGTACGCGACGTCGACTAGAACACACCTCGGCGGCTCTTGAAGACGACCGTTCAAGATCAGGCGACCTAAATTCAGCGCAGGCTAATTTTTCCGCGACGTTTAGCGCCTCCCCTTGATTAGACCTTGCTCTAAAGTTGCCGTTGTTGACAGCCATGAATTAATAATTAAATAAAAAAATGGATAATTTTTATGCATATTTTTTCGGGTTCCCTGGAATCTAGTATTTCGACGTCCTCAACGGTTGAGTCAACTTGGCCCTGCAAGTCAACGTTTGCACTCGCGCACAGCCTGTGCCGCACAGGTTCATTTCCAAAGGGTGTTGGCACAACTGCCATCAAGCTGACTTCAGTAATGCGACAGTGTTATTAATAACCGTCCAGCCTGTAAATCTTGTACTTCGTACTTGAATGACTGTGAGCTTATCACTCCGAGCCGGCCGCAGCGGCAGACCCTTCTCGAATGGAGAAAACTTATCGGTATTATTGTGTTGGTAACTAAATAATTTGTGTCGCTGCATGACTTTCACGGTAGGTGGCGAAAAAAAAAGTCACACTTATAAAATTTGACTTGCTAAATCCTCCTTCATTCGAATGACATGTCATTAATTGATCGCTTAAAGCACCTTGCAATTAATATGTCCTTCACAGTAATTTCTGAAAGATATCCTTGGGGGGAGAAGCCGAATCGAAAGCCTAAATCCGAAGATGTTCCAGACCAAGTGCGTTTGCCGCTGCGGTTGTGCCCCACGAGTGTTTTTCCGCTTGGATTGACTTATATGTATATCTATTCCTTCACAGCACTGAGTATGACCGTGGCGTGAACACGTTCTCGCCCGAGGGGCGACTCTTCCAGGTGGAATACGCCATCGAAGCAATCAAGGTGCGCCTCTAAACTCTATCCACGAATAGGAGTGATACTAAACCTTGCGGCTCGTGCTTACGGGCGTTGTGTAGATGGGTACCACAGCTATCGGCATTCGCACAAAAGAGGGAGTCGTACTGGCCGTGGAGAAGCGACTAACTTCTCCGCTGCTGGAACCTGGCAGGTTGGTGCCTTACACGAAGCACGAAAGAGGCCAGAAAATGCTAACGTTGCTGTGCTTGATGTTTCGACGTGGACAGCATCGAGAAGATTATGGAGGTCGACAAGCATGTGGGCGCTGCAATGAGCGGCATCACTGCCGACGCACAGACTTTGATCGACCACGCGCGTGTGGAGGCCACCAATCACTGGTTCTCGTACAACGAGCCTGTTCGCGTACAGGCACTGACGCAGTCCATCTGCGACTTGGCGCTGAGTTTCGGTGAGGGCTCGGATGAGAACAACCACAAGCAAAAGATGAGCCGTCCGTTCGGTGTGGCGCTGCTGCTTGCTGGCGTGGATGAGGCTGGCCCGCAGCTTTTCTACTCGGAGCCCTCAGGCACGTACTGGCCTGTGAAGGCTCACGCCATCGGCTCTGGATCAGAAGGCGCACTGAACAATCTCAAGGATGGCTACACGGAAGAATTGACGTTGCAGGAGGCTGAAACACTTGCGATTGGCGCTCTGAAACAGCACATGGAGGAAAAGCTCACTAGCATTAACGTGGAATTGGCAATTGTCACACGCGAGAAGGGCTTTCACGTCTGCACTGCTGAGGAGCTGGAGGTCGTGATCGGTCGTCTGTAGACGAGTATGCTAGTTTTCGAACCTAAAATGCACCGCACTTATCGTGATTCTTCAGCATTAAATTGTTAATGAACTCCGAGCGCGCACTCGTTTGCACCCTATTTGCTGCTGCTGACCATATATTAACTTGTCAAATTTGAGATACTTCAACTACATTAGTATCTTCCTAAACGCTGGTCTCCATTATGCGCCGCTGAGACTTGTCTTTTTAACTCAGTACTGCCCAGCTACGCGCTTGGCGCCTCCTCGATCGAGTCAGAGCGCTCGCTGCTGGACCTACTGCTGCCTGTTGCGCTGTGCCCAGCCGTAAAATTGTGAAGTTTGGAGATGATCATGTCGAGAGCCACCGAGTTGACGCCGTGCGGGATAATGATGTCCGCCACGCGCTTCGACTGCTCTACAAACATCATGTGCATGGGGCGTACCGTCTTCATGTATTGGTCCATGACCGACTCAGCAGTGCGGCCGCGCTCTTCCATATCGCGGTGCAAGCGGCGCACGAGGCGGATGTCCGCAGCCGTCTCCACGAAAATCTTAATGTCCATGAGGTCGGCGAGCGCTTGGTCCGCAAAAATAAGAATTCCCTCCACCAGGATAACGCTGTTGGGCTTCATTGGGGTGGTAGCTTCGCACCGAGAGTGCGTACTGAAGTCATAGATGGGCACATCCACAGTCTTGCCGGCGCGCAGTTGCTTGAGATGCTTGACCATGAGATCGGTCTCAAGGGCATCCGGGTGGTCAAAGTTGTGCTTGGCACGCTGCTCCATGGTGAGATGGGCCAAGTCCTTGTAGTAGTAGTCGTGTGAGAGGTATGACACGCGACCAGCGCCAAACTCCGCCATAATGGCGCGCGAGAGCGTGGTCTTGCCCGAGCCGGAGCCGCCACACACACCAACTACGAGGATCTGATTGCCCTCAACGTTTAGCATATGCCTCGAATGCCCCATACGGAAGCTAGCGCTGGGATCCGTCGAATTGTTAATGTACACGATGTCCTTCACCAGCTCCAGTTCACTCTTGGAGGTGACCAGCGGCTGCTGCAGTGCGAACTTCTGCCGCTTTCGGCGCTCCGAGCGTGCGTGCGTGGCTGCCAGCGCGGCCATTAGCGCTACACACACCGCCACCACCTCGAATAAGCCGGCCTTCACCATCGTCCAGAGAGAAGAAGAAAAGGGAGAGGAGCACAGTGGCCGAGACACTTCCGAATCGTCTACAGCCAAAGCGAAAATGCATGAATGGCGCGTCTACAGTATTTTGGCCAATCGAAAAAAAAGAAAACGAGCAAACGATGAGTATGTGACGCGATGTCACCCATCGGCGGCATGGGCTGCCATCAGTTGCTGACGCTTTCCGTTTAATTTCGCTATATTTGCGCCATTTGCTTGCCTACACTCACTGACTACCGGCGACTGAGTCGATGAGAATGGGGTAACCCGAATCGAGCGGGGTGTTCGGGTCACGCACAGCCTGGCAGATGGCCGGGATGTCCGTCTGCACGTCGAGAAAGTCTGACAGGAAGACCAAAAGCTGGAAATCGCTGATGCGCTTGGCGTACGGCTCGTTACGATATTTTTGCAGCTGAGACTTGAGCGCCGCGCGGTTTCGGTATGCTCCCTCGCGGTTGAGCTTGGGGAACTCGCAGCGAAGTGGCGACTCGTGCGGTACGACAGGAACCACGCACAGGAAAAAGTTATTGTCCACCTCGGTCGCGCGTTTGGCCTCCACGAGAGCCGTGAACGTGTCGGTGACCGCGCAGGCCTTAGGATTATGCTCGTTCTCCATCAGCGCGCCGGCCGCGAACATCTCAACGCACTGGTCGCTGACCTGGAAAGCCTCGAATGACGCCTGCCCTTGCTTATCCAGCGTCACCTTGAGTGTAAGAAATAACGAAGCCTTCCCGCCTGCATCGGCCTGTAACTGCGCCGCCAGCAGGGTCTCCCTTGCTGAGAAGTGAAAATCATCATCTTCGCGAGGCGGGTGCGAGAATACCCAGCCAACTTTCTCGTAGCCAAGTGCTTCAGCCACCGCATCAACCTTGTCTGCGTTGGGATCGTCCAGCACCTCAAATCCGTACGGGTTGCCCTCCTGTGGAGGCTCATATATAAAGTCCACCGTCACCTCTTTCGTCTCGGAATCCACAGAACCGTAGAGCCAGCCGCAACGCGACTGCTGGAAGGCGAACTGGCGCAGATAAGCCTGAAAGTCGTTGCAACTAGCGCCGTCCAGATGCACCTTAGCCACCTGTGGCTCCTTTTGCGCGCTGATCTTGAACTCAAACTGGGCGTCCATACGCATGAACTCGCCCAGTGTCCAGTACATCTTCATGTCTCGCAGTGACTTCATGCCCGGTCGGAACGCCTGCTTGTCAGCGCGGCCATGGTACGCCACATGCGTGAGTGTGCCATCCGCATTAATCTTCGTGCCCACGACTCCGCCCGTGGAAACCGTCTCGCCGTCGTAGTCTAGGAACAGCATGTCGCCGTGGCCCACTCGCAGCTCGCGCAGAGTCTGAGTGTCTGTAGTCTGCTGCGCTCCCTGCTGGTCCAGCGCCAACTGTTGCCGCGCTGGGGCAATCGAGTGCTGCTCAAATATCCACCGCTTAATGTCCGCGATGGTGGATGACGGCGTCAAGTCCCCCACGCGCCATGTGCCATTCTTCGAGCGTACGCGGATGAGCATCTTCGCTGTGAATTGTTGTTTCGAGAAACGGGGTGTATCTTCACACGAAATCGTACTTAACAATGAAGCACTGTCGGAACTTCCGGATCAAGAATCAAAAAGGTACGATACCATGTTCAAATACAGAGGCCCTCTCTCTATCTCCTTCCCTCATTCCTTCACTCGATCTACTCCCAATTCGTCAAGCAGGAGAAGCAGACAGAGCTCAGCAGAGTAGCCTTGGCAACTGGAACTGAGTAGCGCCCACCAATTAGGAACTAATCTAACAGTCTAGTCTATCAAGTCGATGTATATCGGCTATAGTCGCTCGGTTGATCGTGCAGTGGTCGATCCCAGACAAGCACGATCCACGTTATGCCAGCGCCTATTCCGCCAAGATCGTCTTGATGTTGTCGCGCTTCTCGCTAGGGCCAACGTACTCTTTCCACGCCTCCTTCTGCTTGTGCGCCGTAAGGTGGTGCTCAAGAACCTGCATCATCATCTCCTTGTCGAACACCGACGTGGGCGAACCGTATGCCGCAGCCTGGAAGGCAATTACGAGCTTCGACAGCTCACGACCGGAGAAACCGTCAATACGCGCGGCCAGGTCCTCAAAATCCGAGTCCTCGATACCCTCCACGTAGATCTTTTTGGCACGCGAGTTCTTCGGTGCACGAATATAGTCGTCGAAGTACTGCTTCAGCATGCGCACACGCTCGTCGAAACCAGGCAGACGGAACTCCACCATCTCATCGATACGATCGTTGATGGCCCAGTCAAACTGTTCCGGCTGGTTACTGGCGAACACGATCATGAATTTGTCGCTGGCTTCGCCCGTGCGGTACAGGAAGGCATTGAGTGCGTTACGCATGTCCTCGCTCATGACGGTGTTGCTACGCTTCTGCAAGAACGCATCAGCCTCATCAACGAATAGTAGCAGACCGCGACGGCTGTGCGATGCCCAGTCAAACAACTTGTGAATCTCCGTCACACCCTCGCGACCCAGTGGGGCAACGTCACCACCCGTGAGGATGGCGTACTCGAGGCCAGAGTGACGAGCAAGGGCCTTGGCGAACAGAGTCTTACCCGTACCGGGCGGGCCGTGAAGCAGCAAGTGGCGGAATGGCGCGCGGTTCTTCTTCGTATTAAACGTAGACACAGCCACGCTGCGCAGACGCTCGTCTAGCTTGGGTTCAAGCACGACGCCCTCGAGCGCATCCGTCGCCTTCTGCAGTCGCAGCGCACGCTTGATGGACGGAATGGGGTTGGCCAGCACCTGCGTAGCAGAACGACGTGACGTCTCACGTACCAGCGACGGCTTTCCCATGCGCGCCTCAATGTATTTGCCTGCAACGCCGGTGGACACCTTAGCGGTATAAATACCGACAGCAAGAGCTGTCAGAGAGGCCACAGTGGCCGTGAGCTTCTCCTTGTCATCCACGAAAGTCATGATGCCTGACCCGACAGTGTTACCGGCAAGCTTAATACCCTCCATCACGGTCTCACGGTATTCCTTGGCGCGCACACGGGCCTCCTCGAGGTGCAGGTCGTGGTTGAGACGCTCCTGCTTGATGCGGCCCTCGGTCTCTGCCGATACCTTAGCCAGCTCAGTCTTCTGACGCAGCTCAGCTTCGTAGTCCAGCGTCTTGCGTCGGGAGGCCTCCTGGCGGGCGAGAATCTCCTCCTGTTTCTTAAGTTCCTGCTCCTTCATGTACTTCTGGGCAGCCAACTGGTCAGCGTACTGCTTACGCTTAAGCTGATCCTGATACTGCGCGCGCTGCTGGTGCTGGCGGGTTTCCTCCTCCAACGTCTTGCGGCGCTCCTCACCCTCCTTCTGCACTCGCACGATCTCGTACTGCTTGTAGAGAGCTTCATTCTCCTTAATTTTGGCCTGGTTCTCCGTCTGCTTGGTGCGCTCCGTTTCCTTGGCCAGGTTAAAAGCCTCCTTGGCATGGCGCGAGTTCTCGAGCTCGCGAGCAGCCTTGGCTGCGCGTTCCAGACCCGACGGGTCGAACGAGTACCCGTTGGCACCGCCGCCACCGTTCCCCTTGGGCTGTGAAAGCGTGTTTTGCACCGGTTCGGCCGCCTCTGGCGCAGGTGCGCTGCGCTTGGAGCCACCACCGCCGAATCCGCTGAACATGGTGGTCAAAGGGAAAAGACTTGCTAAAAACTCGAGCTTGAAGGACGGCGCAGCCTTAGCAGATCCTGCGGCCGAGGTCAAAGGGGAAATGGACTGGCTGGGGCAAGCTGATACCCGTACTTTACCGAGCAAACCATCACTCCTGTTTTGTTGGGTAATGCAATCTCACAGTGAAAAACAAGCATGGATAAACTGCGGCGGCTGGTGGACGACACCACCAGCGCCGTGCAAGATAAGCTCAAGGTGCGCAGCTCGATATCGCATGGCTCGTGACTAAGTATTGACGATGTGTCTGTACGGCATCTTAGAGCGGTGAGAGGGAGCTTCGCCGAGCAGCGAGCGATGCCGGCGCACGAGCACAGCAGGCGGCGGCCATCGCAGCCGACGAGGCTAAGCGCAGTCTACGGCGGACCGCGGAAGAAGCTAAAGGCGCCGCCAGACACAAAACTGAGAATATTGGAAAAGCGGTCAAGCATAAGGCGGAGGAAGCACGCGCGACAGCGTCCACCAAGGCACGCGGCTTTGGCAGTAAGGTGCTCCAGAACGTGCGCCAAAACCAGGAGCACGCCACGCGCCAGCTGCGCGAAAACTCTAGGCTGCTGCAGCGATCAGCCAGTGACACCGTAGATGACCTGAAGAAGCGCGCGCAGCAGAGCGCCGCGGAAGCTACTAGCGCTGCTCAGGAACGGGTCCGATCCTCCGTCGCAGAGGGCACCCAACGGCTAAAGAGGACGTCGTCGTCTGTAGTAGAGGCAATTGACCCTCGCGCGAGTGCCCGTAGGGTGCGCAACAAACTGCTGATGCTGGGCTTTATCGGCGTGTTCCTCTATGGCTTTGGGTCAGCCATGCCTCACGCCATGGCAAAGTATGCGCTGGAAAGAGCCAAGATGGAGGGCGTGGCAGCAGTGCATGTGGAAGAAGATACAGATGCATCAGCAGCGAGGAAGTGAAGTGAATCGAGTGATCAATCGGAAATGCAACAACCGCGTTAGTTAAGTAGCTACGCCTTGTCGTCCGGGCGGTACTTTTGCGTCGGGTTCTGGCTAGCCTCGTATAGGAGCAACCAACGCGGCTTCTTATTGGGATCCACCTTCTTCACACGCGACTTGCGACGCTTCTGGGCTTCGACCTTGGCGTTCACCCATGCCAGGTAGTCGTCTTTTACCTGCGTTCGCCACATGATGTACTCCTCTTCGTTGAACGCACATGTAGGGATCTCGTTGCTGCTGTAGCTGGGGGAATTTGTGGAGCCACCTTCGTATCTGCCAAAGTTCAAATCCATGCTGGAACCCTTTGTGAACGAACCGAGTAAACGTCCACTGGGACTTACACCGAAATACATGCTGCCTTTGGAGTCATCGCTGGACAGAAGGTGCTTGCTAGACGCAAGAAAGAAGTTCTGGAGTCAAATTACGACGTCAGTGCGTTGCAAAAAGCGCTTTGTACAGGTGTAAGGTACTTACTCGTGACGACACACCTCCGAAGCGATTGGCCTCTATGAAAATTTTACGTTGATGCTGCAAAAAGAAAGAAGACAAGTATTAGCGACGCGGTCGCAAACGTGAGGACAAGGAGACGCACCATTTCCAAGTCGGTCTGATCATCTGGAAGGGCCAACGGCCGGATAGGTCGCTTTGTATCATGCGAATACGTTGTCAGGATATCTGCACATGACCAAAGTGGAGATACCAAGCTTACCGAATGGCGTCGTTTCCAGATAGGGACGTCTTCCTCGTTCTCGGCGTGGGTGTCATCGCCACGAGCCGAGTCCACGTGATAATCAATGAGATCTGCGTATTCGCCATCGTCAAATCGATCGTTTGACGACTCCAGCAATTTCTCTGTAATCTGATTGCGGATGTCTGAGTCAGAGCTCGAACTGATGATATCAAGGAGAAGTACTCACCGCTTCCAAGTCGACATAGCTGATAGCACGGGGCAGGCAGAGAAATGCACTGAGAGTCCGTGCCAGATTCATTGCTGCCGTTTCAAGAAAAGTGGATTGCTGCACATCGATGTTGGAGCTGCTACCGAGACTGGAAAGCTTCTTAAATGAAGCCGCCCGCTTTGATGACCCCATCGAAGAGAGACTGACGCTTTTGAGCTCTTCAGACACGACGTCATCAGCTTCGTCGCTGTCATCATCGCTGTCGGACGGGATAGTACCCGCAGTGTTATTGGCAATCTTCAGCATTGCTAGCGTACGTGTCTTGCGCAGAAGATTCTCGATATGATCATCCAACGTCACGCTGGACGCTTTCGAATCGTCATCCAACGGCTTGGTCTTTTCTATACTAGATTGGCGACATTGTCGACCCTGTGTTTCATCGCTTGAATCTTCGGCGTCTTCGTCGTCACTCAAGGCTTCTTCATCGTCAGAATCGAATCGCAGCATCTTCTTTCCATCAAGCGGGGCGGCATGATACCCTGGAATCGGAAACAACAGAAGTGTGAGGCAAAACTATCGCTTGTGGCTACCTGCGAGCTTTCGGGTCTCCATACGATATCGGAAGCCGTTGACTTGCTCAAGTGCTTTTGCCACACGCTCGTGCTTCGGACTATTAAGACCGTCAAATTCGGCGTCCATGTTAGCGGTCAACTGAAATGCTGCTTGTGATCGATCACCTGCTACCAAAAATAAGGGATCGTTACTGCAACTAAATGGATACGAATCCTCCATGAATGAAAACCGTCAGCTACTTGATTGAATTGGCAGATTGAGGGCGTACTCTAGTGGCCCGTGTCACTTGTTGCAGTGAATACAGTGTTACAGCGTCCAAGCACCGGAACGAGCCTTCACTGTCTTTATTTACGGTAGTGGCGTGAGCTGATGCAGGACGAGTTTTGGTGACTGGTTTGTCACTCGGGACCGGAGCTTCAGCATCGCTCTCGTCTTCTGCAGGGTCCGGATCATTAAATTCGGAAGGGACTGACACAGAGCTGCGCAAACGCGCTACGACACCGATTGTGGCTATTGCCGAGTTGCTTTGGAGCGATTTGCGAAATCGTTCCTCCAAAAAGGCGTTGCGGTCTTGGAGCTTCTTGACTTTTTGTGACGCAGTGGCGAAACCTAATTTCCGAGTATCCGCCGAGGAATGCGGACGCTGTCGGTTCATCGTAATACTCTGCAGCGTGCTGTGCTTTTTTGCTCGGTCCAAGTCTGCGCGTAGCTGATCGCGCTCCCGCATGAGATTTTGTTTTTCTGCTCGCAAGACCCGCGTTTTCTGCTTGTGCAGTTGCTCAGACGCCATCATGTGTCGAATCCGTAGTTTCAGCGCTTCTGACTCGCGTTCCATGCGTGTTGCTTCTACGCGATAATATTCTACAACGTATGGGTGCTCACCGTGTGCAGACGTAGCTGACACACCATTATCGGTCGCCTCGGTGGTTCCAGCTCCAGAAGACCGTGGTGGTGGCTGTGGGGAATGATTCTGTTGTGATGCTGACAGTTGCGCAGAGCTCGCACTGCGCGTGAGCTTGGATGGAGAGTAGTGCACTGGCTGTTTCTGCTTCTGAAGGGCGCTAAACAGCCTTGCGTATTCGTCCTTCATCCTCTGCACTTGGATCTCGCGTTCTTTAAGGGCTCCTTTCGTGCGCAACGCGTCAGCTTCGCTCTCCGCAAGTCGCTTCTTGAGGTCGTCCGACAGTTCGCGCAGACGGCGCGACTCTTTTTCGAGGCGTGAGTACGTTTGCAATTGCGTGCTTTGACGCATGCCAGTGAGCTGTTGCTGCAACCGCTGGACTTCGCGCTTGCGCTCTTCGTTAGCAGCCTCCGTTTGAGCCATTTTGACTTCGTATTTGCGAAGCGCACGTCGTAGCGTTTGATTCTCGGCTGGCGTTCCGAAGAAATCCCCTTTCATGTGAGTTGGCGACGTCACGGTGCCTGACGGAGCTGTAGTGGTAGTTGAATGGCTACTGTTCACGTCTGGGAGACCTGCCGTCGTTGTTCGGGTTCTTTCAAGAGTCTTTTGGTGGCTCAGTGCTTCTCGAGCTTCCTTGAGTGTTGCGATTTCTTGCTGCTGTTTAGCTACAAGCAGCTTTGCCTCCTGTTCTCGAGATCTTCCGTCCTGGACTTGAGCATTCATCTTCTCAAGTAAGTTTTGGTGTTGGCGTCGCGTTTGTGTCTGATCAATTTCACGTTGGTTCAGCTGACATATCAAGGAGTCCCGCTGTTCTTTTAACTGTCTACACGTAAGTTCAAGCTGTTGAAGTTGGTCGCGAGTGCGCTGCTCCCTCTGCTGGTTGAGCAAGTCTTCTGCGTGAACTTGACGCGCAGTCGCAGTCTGTCGAGCTTCCTGCTCTGCAAACCGCAAGCGCAAATGGGTTCGTAACGCGTTCAGCAGCGAGATAGGGTCACCCTCGGCCTTCTTGAGAAATTGTTCTTTGCGTTTGCCCCGTGCAAAAGAGGATTCGCTGTCGTTGAACCGAGCAGCGCCATCAGTCCCGTTGTTATCGCTCCGATCCATTACCTCCATGAAGAAATCGACAAGTGCGGCTTCAAGACGTTGGAGTCTCTTCACTTTGACTTGCGCAGTATTCAGTCGCTCCATCAAGTGTTTTGTCTACACGAACGATGACCATCACGGATCGAGTATTAGATGAGAGAGCATGTCCTCAAGTGGAGACTTACCGACCTCTCCTACACTAGAATGATGGGTGGCACCATTACTGTAATTGCCCGGGAGAGGATTGCGTTGCTGCGCCAAATTGACAGGCTCGTCGAGGGGAGGAGAGCGCATTTTTTCTACGAAGAGGGTGGGAGCTGTCCCTCGAGCTCTAGAAACAATCGAAAGCTGTAGTACTTATCATCAAAACCAGCGTTTCTCGGATAATTATAGTGTCCGGGTCAAGGTGTACAGTGCCGAAGAGCACACATCTTTCTCTCCATTACTTGTTGCTATTACCACCTGCGTCGTGAGGTGGGAAAAGGAGATTCGGAAACTTGCGCGAGATGGCGTGGAACTCGTTTAAGCTTACTCGGCCGTCTCCGTCATCGTCAGCTTGGCGCAGAATCGTTTGAGCTTTTTTGCGCACTTGATCATCTGTCGATGCGAGATAATTCGCGCGCAGGATGTTCACAAGCTCGTCTTCGGTGATGAAACCATTGTGATCATCGTCGAAGATTTCAAAGCAGAAGCGTACACGCTGCGTACGGTCGACGCCGCTGACAAAGTTCACTGCAGCGAGAAGTATCTCGCGCAAGTCGGCACCGGAGTCGCTTTGATTGTCTGGCGTAAACAGCGCAAAAAGACGCCGATACTCGCCCGTGGGTTCCACCTCGAACAGTGAGCAGAAGTCCTCAAAGTCCAGAACGTCGTGCTGCATCTGACGGAACTTTTTGGCCACACGCTCTAGCATTTCGAGGCTCGGATGAGTGTCCTGGACGAACCGCCGCATGAGCTTTGACTTCTCCTGCTTGATCTCCAGCTGTCGCTGTTTGTCTTCAACGGTAAGATCTGGACCAGTTACCGGTACGGGTTCCTCAGGCTCGTCCTTTGTCATCGCCAAAGCAAACTCTGGTCCACCGGGGTCGGGATGTATCGCCATTCGTCGGAACTCGTCGAAACTCACCTGTCCGTCGCCGTCCGTATCGCAAAGCCGCACCATTTCGTCCACTTCAGCATCGGTGATGAGCTCGCCCATGCAGATCAATAGATGACGAAGTTCTGCGGCACCAATGAAGGAATTTTTGTCGAGATCGAGGAATCGGAATGCACCCAGCAGTTCTTCTTCTGAAAACTCGCTGGTATTGTCGACGACTCGTTTCGCTGGTCTGGTGAGTGCGTGGGCCTTGGCAGCTATTGCCGCATCCTGTCCCCCATCAGGTTCAGACGCCGATGGGATCATCCCGGCTGTCTCCTTTGTACGACGTTCCTTCTCAGTGAAGCGATCCATGCCGGCCTGGTGCTGTGGGTAAGCCACACCTGCAGGACCTTGAAAGCTCATCTCAAGACGCAACATACCAGCAGGGTCTTTGTTCCCGAATCGGCCTTTAACCCAGAGCTTGAGCCAATCGTCGGCATAACCATAGCGGAAGATTGGCAGCAGTGAAAGTGAAGCTGCGCCAATGAGGTCGTCGTCCCCGACAGAATCTTCGTCCCAGACCTCCACTTGCAAATTATACTGGTCAACTACATCGAAGCAGGAGATCTCACCCTCCCATTCAGGCTCACTACCACCGTCCGTGTCGGTCTTGGTCTTTCTAACCATTTGCGCCGCTCGGCCGTCCAGAGTGAGCTTGACGTATGGATCTTGCCGTCCAATGGCGTCTACACTGCGTAGCTGTCTGGCAGCATGGCAGGTCACGGTGAGTATACCTGCAGGGAAGAACTCGATTCGCATTAAGACTTCGCCGGCTGGGCTCCCTTTATTTCGCAACGGTATCGCGTGCTCTTGTGCGCCGCGATGAGCCATGAAGTGTAATACAGAGAACTTCGCGTCACCAATAAGGTCGTCGTTGCCGATATCTTCGTCGAACACGCGCAATGCCATTTGCTGTGTCCAGAGATCGTCCCCGAACCAAAAGAGCAGCTCTTCCTCCCCAAAGTACGGATTGCGTCCTCCACGCTCGATGGTTTTGCCACGCTTGGTGAATTTGCCAATGGAGAGCTGACAGTACGGATCTTGCTTCCCAATGAGCTCCATGCTCTTAAGGTTTCGCCCTTCCATCAGTACGATGGACAGCATTCCAACTAAGGCCTCTTCCAGCTTGATCTCGATCTCAATCTCACCACATGGAGCGCCTGGCGTCGCCGACAACGAAAGGGAGAAAACCTCTCGATGTGGCTGACCGTCAAAGAAGCGCAGAGCCGAGAATTTGACTTCTCCTAGCATCTCATCGGAGAGCAAGTTCTCGTCAAAGACCTCGATCTTGATCGGTAGATCTCCGTCGGTCACGAGCGCCACGGGGTCTGTGAGGTCGAATGATACGATCTCTTCGTGGAAAATGACCGGTGTTCCGCTCTTCTTAAGCGTCTTGCTGCGCTTTTCCTGAGCAGACAAGGGGGTTGTGCCCACTGCAATCTTCACGTATGCGTCGGCGCTGAATCGTTTTGCGTCTACCGGTCCGCCTTTGCGTCGAATTTCGCGTGCTTCTAGCAACGTAAAGCTGAGGCGTCCACGACGCAAAAGCTTCTGGATGGCGGCAAGACTGGCAGCAGCTTCAGCGGCGACGTCCTTTTCGGGCTCGTTTTGAGTTGGAAGCGGGGGAGGTACAGCTTTAGGCGGCTGCGGTGGAGGATCCTTCGGTGGCCCAGGTGGAGCACCTCTCGGTACACTTGGTTGTCCGTGTGGACCTGTTGGCGGTGGCCCTTTCGGTGGTCCAGGTGGACCTGTTGGCGGTGGACCCTTCGGGGGTCCAGGTGGAGCTCCTCGTGGGACGCTTGGTGGACCTGGTACATTTCTAGGAGCGGGTGGCGTTCCCCTCGGTGGGGGTGGAACGTGTCGCTGTGCTGGGACTGCATCGGGATTAGTTTCGGCTTGTGAAGGAGGGGGCGCTTTCGGTCTAGGCGGCGGCGGGGCTCTCGGCGGCGGCGGAGGAGGTGCCATGCCGTCGTAAACTACTTCACGACTGAGCGTATCTTGCTCATAGTGACCGTTGATGCGGGTGATTTTTACTGACAAGGACGTGGAATAAATAGCGAGACGGGCAAAAATAAAGCTGACTCGTGGAGGGAGTCCGAGGTCTTTGGTCGACTTGGTTGCTAGCTCGGGCAAATGACAGGCAGCTTGTTGGCTTCACTGCCATTGTCGTCGCCAGCGCCTGTGCGAGCGGTTGGCTCAAGCTATTTGGTGGATTCGTTTTCGGAGTTCTCCACTCGCACTGTCAATCGTGCCAAGAGCTCACCCACATCCGCCTTGGGACCTCATTCAGCTCGGGCGAAAGAAGAAGATGAAGAATTATTCCGTGACCTCTTTGCTGGAGAGAGTGAAGCTTCTGTGGGATACAAAGCACCAGCTTTCATTCCGCAGAAGCCTGACACGCGAAGAGTACCGTCATCGACTAATCCAAGACAGCACTTCGTTCCTGTGAAAGCTTCGTCGCCACAATCTGGGCTATCCACTCCATATATCCCTCGTCTAAAACTTGAAGAGTTGATAAATGCTCGCCCCGATGATGACGACGAAGATGAAAATAATGGCTCGAGGAGATCGTCTCAGCGAGGTTCCGAGCTGCAACAAATGAGCGAGGAAGATGATTGGTGCCTTGACGATAGATCAACCGAAGGAAGAAGCAATAAGACGAACCCAAGAAAAGCCCAGGTAATGACTCATGCTCGAGGATTTAACAGCAATTTAACAAACAACAGTCAGAGATCCAACAACAGCGACCGACTTGAGCAAGACGCGCTTCGATTCCTGGAAAAGTTAGATTTAAAAGCTGTCCTGCACACACCACGCCCCGATATTCTCAGCTTCTATCTCGGTACAACAACAGCTCCAATATCAACAAGCACGAACTCGAAAGCTCGAGACCGCGAGAAAAAGCAACCTGGTGGAATTAAGCCGAGAAATGACGTTATTTTGGACGAACCTCTGAAAAAACCCAGAGTCGACGGTGCAGCCTCCCGCCTCGCGCATATGAAGAGCACGTACGGTACCGCACCATTAGTGCGAAAAGCGCGACGTGAAACCATTGACCGATTAGCGAATCCAATTTCTGGGCACTCTTCAACGCTGCTAGCTCTCTCACCAAAACAGCGAGAAAAGCGAAGGACTGCTCGAGCGCCGTTGAGTCCAATCTCTGCCGCTATAGCTGTCAGCTGCAGACGCAGCTCTACCTCAAAGAAAGCAAAGCCTCCAGGAAGCCTTCTAAGTGGACTTGGCACACATATTGGCGACTGCGAAATACCAGTGCCAACCCCCGCGACATCAAAACGAATGAGTGTCAAGCAGCAAGACCCTCTCCTTCATAAGCGACGATCGACTGTAAATTCTTCCATACATACTCGTCGTCCTGCAACCGGCAAAAGGAAAAGTAAAACGGCATTGGGATCTCACTCGCTGGTTGCTCGTAAGGAAGCGCTGAAGAAAAAGCTCTAAAGCGGATCGGAACTTACCAAACGTGGCGGAGTTCGAAAAATTGGAGGCTCAACTTTTCTGACCCAGCGTGATGATGAGGAAGGTGTCGAATTGATTGAAGATTTTATTGCTCGAAATCGCGGGGCGGCACAGGCATCTTTGACATTTCGCTTTGGCACAAAAGCCTCACGCAATGTAGTTCCGAATCTACCCACTCGAAACTCTGCAACAGCCAGATGTCGACCTCAGCCCCCACAGGCACGCGTGGGAGTGACTGTCAGTAAGAGCACTAATCGAGGACGAAGCACTCGAACGTCTCGTGGACTAGAGACGTCGAGTAGTTCAACCGATCGTAAGACCGAAAACTCAAAAGCGCGCGTGAGTTTGACCCGTAGCGGATCTGCTCACGAACCCGCTAAGATTTTTCAACAGCCACGACGGCCTCAAGTGTGGCACGCAATCTCGAATAGTAATCATAACACGCCAAGCGTACGAAGTCTCACTGGGCGACCAACTATCCCGAATAATGTGGCGAATCCCCGCAGATTGAAAGCGCATCCTCCTGCACGAACGCTACCTTCTCGAGCGCCAAAAGACCCTCCATCAGCAGCCACCGCACTACTGATGGGATCGACGCTACTTCCTTCGTCTACTGACAGTGTAAAGAGTACTCGTCGTGGCTCGAAAAAGGCCTCGTCTACAGGAAGATCATCGAAAGGTATAACCACATCGTTTGACAAACAATCGGAACAACCCAAAAGAAAGGCAACAACCGCTCGAGTAAGCAGAAGAGAAATGCTCCCAGCTTCTCGTCAAAACTATGCAGTACGACGACCCACATCTAAATTATGAAAAAGAGGACAGATATTTTTCCGTTGATGTTGCTTTTGTTGAAAGAAAAAAAGCGCCGCTTCGAGTACTTGCTCAAATGATCCTATTTGTGGTTTCTCATTGGAAGAGTTTAGCGTCCCTGTGACGTACTCGTCAATTCCTTGAAATGGAGGCCGGCTTGCCGACGAGCGACCAGGTGTCACAGGTGGGTCCAACTGTTATCTGTCGAGACTGCCGTGCACAGTTATCAGTCGAGGAAAGTGAGGAGCATGACTGCTCAACTGCCCCGCCATCCCCGACCAAGATCGTGCTTCTAAAAACTGCTGCCAAAGCGAGCTCGTTCATCGGTGCAGTGTTGGACACTTCCCCAGCCAAAACCATTGCCAAAGCAAATATTCCAATTGATAAGCCCACGAAAGCTCCAGCCCGTACCGACCACGCAAGCTCCGTCGCGGTAAGCGCCGATACGCACAAGGATGTTCTTGAATTGCAGCGCTCTGTCTCCGAAACGCGAGCTCCACTGCTCTCGTCTGTAACATTCACACCTCCAACAACAAAGCTTTCAAGTGTGGATCAGCCGCGTCGCTGGAGTATCGGGGATTCAGTACACAGCGCCTTACTTCAGTGCAATGTGCATGACGTGCGTATCACCCCCGACCAAGTCGCTTTTTACTCGCTTACAACGCGTATACCTTCACTTACAACTTCTGAGATCATTGTCGAGCGACGATTTCGGGAGTTTTACGTGTTCGCACTGCACGTGTGTGCGATGTTCCCTTCATCTGGACTATGGAATTTGTTTCCACCTAAAACATACTGCACTCTACGACGTCAAAACACACTAACCGATGGGTTTCTGCACCGACGTAGAAGTGGTCTCGAGGAATTTCTTCACTGCGCGCTTGAGAAGATGGTTCTAGGAGGTGAAGCTCAAGGGACAATTGCTCAATGGTATTTGCTGCGTTTATTCCTCAATCTCCCGCCAGCCCTTGCAGCCGCAGCTCCATCAAAGGACAGGAGCCTCACGGCTGCACTCTACGAGCTCAAGAAACATGCTCGCCAATTCAGTGGATGGACGGTGAGCCGCAAACCGGAACCGTGTGACACAGTTTTCGAGAAAGTAGCCGACGGATTCCACATGATCAAGCGCGTCACGACTTGCCACTTCCCAGCTCGTGCTGTCTTTGACATGGTGATAAATCAAAGTGTTGACGATGACATGCCGGGGCTGTCGTGGGCTCCGTTTGTTGAAAGCGAAGAGGTGCTTAGTCGCGAGAGTGAACACACGAGGACAGTTCGGACAGTCTTCAAAGATAGCTGTTGGGGTCGCGACAAGCTTCAAATGATCTCACGGAAGACGTGGAGGTTCGACATTTTTTTCTTTTCTTAAGCGTTTGATCAGGTTCTTTGTATTAACTGTAGATTGTTGGTATATTCGTACAGAGTGGACGAGAGCGGCACTATCGCTATCGTTATGATACCAGCCGATGCAGCAGCCTGGGATGATCCTCGAGTAATCAAGTCAAACCTCGGCTCCCGCGTGGATTGCATTCTCGGTGGCTGGCTGATTACCCCAACTCCTTGGGAAGGTTCATGTAGCGTCACGTGGCTGATGCAGGTCAATTTTGGACAATGCAATCCTCGAGCGGAGTTCACAGGGAACCAAAGTCGTCTGGCGAGTTTTTTAGATCGTCGATGTCTCGACGCTTGGGTCGACGAAATCGTTCATTTGATTCAAGCTCTTGAGCGGGTATATGATCCAGAACACTATCACAACCAGGGTCCGTTGGTCATCGGCACAAAGGGTGCGACATCGACTGCGTCAAGATAGAAGTCGTACCAAGCACTTACAACAAGATTGAACTCTAACCCTTTGAACCCGAAGGGTGTTTGGGCCCCCCATCTCCTTAAACCCTAGCTGATTTAACGGTAAGGGTTTCGATACAAATTTATATACACTTCGCTATCGTGTATAGTGGATAGGCGCAAGCTAAGCCTATTCACCAGAGGAGGCACCACTCGCTATCGTGTACCGTATTTGAGATCTCCTACTTCAGACCCAATATTTTTGAAGTTGTATTGTTGCAAAATGCACAAGATCTGTACACGTACCGACGCATCTCTATCACGTATTATTTAAACAAAACAATTTAGTTATCAAGTTCTTCTTCGGGAACTACGAAGTTTTCTATGTCGTGACGTGTATCCACAGCATGGCGCACTACGGGCACTTCTTCCAGCAACCGTCGTAGCAGCTCCCAATCAGGTTCACTCCACAACCGAAAGCTTGTAGGCGTATGAAATGGCAACGCGCTTGAACTTCTTGGGAGGCTTGCCAGTGCCAGAAATACGGGTTCTCCCTTTCCGTTGGCCGAGCGTGAGGGGAGTGCGCGCCATTGCAAATTTCTGGCAATGAGCTGGTGGATAGGTACAGTTTAGCATGTTTTTTGTACTCTAAATTAGGAGATCTAGACTTGTGCGCTGTTCCATTCTCGATATGTGATTGGTTGGAGGGAAGTCTGAATTAGGAGATCACTCTGAAGTAGGAGATCTCAAATACGGTATGTACATTATTGAATTGGTCAACAATACACGTTTGTACTTCTATCGTGTAGAGAAGTGCATAACACTAGCACTAACAACAGCTGCAACAAGGTTGATTTGCGCGGCATTATCAATAGTGAAACTAGATCAAGATAGACGGACGGTATCAGCTACTCAGGCAGTCATCACAGGGCTGGCAGGAAGACGGGGCCGCTTGGAACGGCTGGGACTCGTATTGGACTCATCATTTGGTTCATCGCTGCCCTCGGCTCCTTCTGAATCATCCCCCTGAACTCCTTCTCCAGCACTCTCCTCACTGGAGTGCTTCTTCGCCGGCGCACGCGCGCGAATCGCTCGCTTTTTTGCCCCAGTAGGTGCAGGTGCCAACGTCCCATTTCGCCACGCACTGTGCCAAATGTCAAAGCGGCTCATCGCCTTCCCATTCACTACATGTCGTGCTTTCTCACAGAGAAAAACACGCCAGGCCAGAGGTTTCTTCGACGAGTTTGGAAGCTTGCACTTACTGCAGTACACGGATGAGTCGCCACCGCGAGCTCCGTCAGTGCCTTTGAGCATCGAGCAAACTTTGCACGCACGAGTTCGTCGCTTCCTCCCCTTATTGTTGTTGCCAGGACGCCACTCGTCATTTAGCTGCGGTCGATGGGCGGGTTGTCGTCGGCCAGTAGCATCGCCACTTCTAGAAGGTGTCGCTTGGAAGCATTCGTTGCTGCGTAGACTATCCCAGTCCTCCTCACGCAGCTGGCACAACTTCAAGTGCAACCTCTTCAGAAATGTGACGTGGTTCACCTTTGGAAGGTTTGCAGTAGCACGAGCAGCGTTGTACACGATGTATGCGCTGATAATTACGAGGTCAATAAGACCAAGAAAGAGAGACTTGTAGTACTTCTTGAATTTGATGCAAAGCTGCAGCGAGTATCTGTAAGGTGAACATGCATGATTAGATGCTAAGGTAGGTTGTATAGACACGATAATATCACTTAACCTTTGTAGCCTTAGTTGGTCATGCACGTCGACGCCCCCCATGAACGTTTGATAATCTTTGACAACACGAGGGCACACAACTTCTTGTTGTTCTCCAGTCAGCTTGTCGCGACGTACGATGCGGTCCATTTTCACGCTACCACCCGTGCTTAGCATATGCACCGCCCGAGTATCCCACCACCGCAAACATCTCATGTTCGGAACGTGGAGCGCATCTGATGTGATGAGCGTCCCTCGTTCAATGTTTGCAGGTCGATTCTTGGGTATTTTAGGAGACTTAGTCTCATGCATTTTCTTCTTCGGGAAGAGCTCTGCACTGAGCCCCAGTCGGTCGGAGCGCACCGTTCCAATAGAATAGAAGCCCATCATCAGTAACTCCATTGACAGCGCCACAGACGAGTAATAGTTGTCCATGACAACGACTCGCATAGTTCCATCTGAAGGTGGTTTCGGTCCAAAAACGTTGCGGAGGTTCCGACCCACAGCAGCTGGCCCTGTCATCTCGTCAGTTGAGCTGGTGACTCCTGCTCTATCCTTCTTACCACAATAGACTTCAAAACTGTTACATACAACATAGAGCTAATGTCAGCTAGGACCATACATGATAAGAGAACTTCGGAGCCAAAAAAAATATGGACGTGTCTTTAGACACGCCCAATACTTACCGGATGCAATATGCCGACTTCGCACAGCAGAGCATAAATAATTTAGTGCCCCACTTGTGCGGCTTGTCCTTCATGAAGACACGCATACGGCTGAAAGTAGATCTCGAGGGTTGCATCGCTTCGTCAAAGGCCATGATGGCAGATGCAATGTAGCCAGCAGCAAAACGCGCTTGTAGTGCTATTATCACCGGTTGTAACTTTCAAGCACGATCAGTGAAGGCACGCTCATCGCTGTTACTGCTTAAGTGAAGGTTACGCGACACATGCATGAAGCGATCGCGAGTCATGAATTGCCCGAAGCAACCGCGGGGAATAGCCCCTTCATCGGTCGTTTTCCAGTGGTTTGCCATTTTTTCCTTGTTTGGGGTTATTGATCGAGCGATCAAGAGGCCGATAAATACACACAGATCTCTAGCGGTGATGGGCGCCGCTTTCAGCACGTCTTCTCTGATACGCTCTTGCGACTTGCTCTTGAACTCGGGGTGTTTCCGCTCACGCGCCATTTGTTTTGCACGCTGTCCCTTCACCCGTTCGTCAAGTTTCTTTTCGAAGTAGTAATTCGACTCAGCAGCAATTGATTCCCATAGCTCCGGCTGGGCGAAATAAAAGAACGCTCCAGAAGGTGTTGCGGCAGCTTGTAAAGCCTTAGCGGTAGGGCCAGACTGACCGCTGAATACATTCGGATAGTCCTCTTGCATTGAACCTGCCGGTCGTGTTTCGTATGGCTCCATCAGGTGGTCGTACGGCGTGTGCGTCACTTGATTCGACCAGCCCGTTGCCGACATCTCTCTCAGAAAATCACCTGGTACTGTTCCGGCAGATATGTTTGCCAAACCACCAACCGCCGATATGAAGTCATCGTCAAACTTTCGCTCAGGGGGGACAGGAAGCTCCACGTCCAGATCGTCAAGGACATCCTCTGACGACTTGTCGTCTTCTCCGTCATCGTTTTCAGCATCGGACTCAAGTACAGCAAATCCAAGTTGGGCATGGCCAACTTGGTTGCCGTTTGGTGTAGCTTCAAACACAAGATACATGTTAGTGAATAGTATTATCGTGTATGTACATGATACAACATATAAGTACCTTCAACACGTAATGGATCTACCACATTGATGCCACTGCTCTCTCCAGTATCCGATTGATCATGTCGACTATCGCTGTCTTCTGACAAGACCCCACCATCTTCAGCTTCGTCAAATGCATTGTTGAGATTGCGCCGGCCTACAGGATAGTGGAGACATACACGATTAGACAATCTGCTAACATGTTTATACACGACAGGTACACTCGCCTGTCAGAGTTTCCTCTTCGTCAGAAGCTGTTTCTTCACACGCCATAGAGTGGGGAGACACTGCCCAAGTTACGTCACCACTTTGAGCAGTCGCAGCGATAGGACGCGGGCTTCCACGCCTTGGCGTTACTGGACTCTCCTGTAGCTCTTCAGTGTCATGTGCTGGAGCGATACAAGCTAACGCAAAAAGACATGATTAACGTCAAGATAACGTGTATATACAAGCTGCCTCACGTACCTTTAGCTGGAGTTGGATTTTGTGACGACTCACTTTGCTGGGAGGCTTCGGACGCTGCTGTAAGCTCCGCTACGACATTAAAACGTGTCAATGCAAAGCAAACAAGTAGAAGAGCACAGGTAGTCCTACCCCGATCCATCGCGTCCAAGTAGAGCATCAACTCGTTTTCTCCAGCGAAAAAGTCGACACCGCGCTTGTCCTTCTTGCTCTTCCCCGGCTTCAGGTACGTGAAGTCGACCGAGAGACCGGTTGGTCTCTTCGAGGTCCATCCTGCTTTATTCAGCTCGCACCAGCGAGCGCGGAATGCCATGACTGTGGCTTGAGTCTTGTCCGCCAAATCTTCAAATGAAACCGTTTGAGTGGTGTCGATCATTTCCCTGCTATTACTTATATGAGATTTGGCACGCGTGTCTATCTCCTCTAACTTCTTATACTGGCGTCCTTTCTGCGCGACTCATCTATGCACTTCCAGCGGGAAGCTTGGATACATCACCTACCCCGCGTTGACTTGACCTTTGTAAGAGCATTTACAAAACACAAGTATAAATTTCCTTAACGTGTATGGTCCACGTTAAGAAAAGGAACGTAACGTGGCTCTCGGGCTCAAGGGGTTAAGGCATACCGTTGTAAGTTTAAATTGATTCTGTTCATCAGAATGAAAAGTATGCTTTAAGTTTGAAGTGATATATATAAAAAAAAAATATCACTTCAAACTTAAAGCATACTTTTCAGAGCTTCCTTCCCTCAGGAAACGCAAATTCGCATTCAGCTTCGCCGACCACGTCTGGTAGTTTTCGGTGACGGTCTGAGCATCTTGTTCAGGAATTGTAAATTGGCCATCTGCTATCGGTGACGAAGCTGCAGATTTAGGACCGGAAAATGACGTGAATCTCTTGATCGCTGGCTTAGTGACACTGGAAGGTTGACTAATCGAGCGCGTTCTGCTCAGGTTTTTTTCTTTCGGTTGACTGAGAGAATTTCGTTAACTTAATAATTTGTCCAGCTACTACACCTTTGCTCTGCAGTTAAAGTGTCATGATGCCAGAATTTTTGGAACTTGAATCCTCGGTTTCGACACTTACGTCAGGGCTCTGTCGCTCTGGGGAGTTGCCTGGGCGTCTCGTGATAAAAGCGGCCCGTGTCGGGTCCAAGGGCGAACTGCCGTTGCCAGCCAGTCGGTCAAAGACGTTGTGCGACGGGCTCGTCTTCATCGTGATCGCATCAGTGGACTTGACCTCCGGTTTGAACGTGCATTCCTGCATCTCTAACTGCTCCTTCAGCTTTTCACGTTCCTCAATGACTTGAGCCTTATCGTAGCTCAGAAGTCTTTCCCAGACGGGAGGAGCCGGTTCTCCATTAGACGGGAGGGCATCTAACTCGATCTGAGGTCGGAATGTGCACTCTGCCATCTCCTTCTGGAGCTTCAGCTCTGCACCCATTTCAATCTTCTCCTTCATTTTATCCTTCTCGTCGTACAGGCGCTGCAGACAATACAAAAACGTAGACGAAAGAGGTAAGCCAACACAACAACAGTTGTGTACACACGTAAATTTAGATATGACGAACCTCGAAAATACTCTTCTCTGGACTAGCTCGCTCATTAACTTTGACCTTGATCTCTTCAGGAGGTTCGTTAATCTCAGGCTGCACCACGCCGCACAACAAGCACATTAAGAAAGAATATCTGCATGATCAGACCAGCCGTCTTACCTTAAACGAGAACTGCTGTTCCTCTTCAAGACGGCGTTGCTCCCGTTCAGCATCCAGCTTCTTCAGGTAGTCCTTATTGTAAAGCCGCTTGTGAAAAGGCTCTTTTGTCTTCGCTTTATCCTTGAGAGTTCGCGATCTCGCGGTGATTTTGGGCTGGAACGGTGTGTGTGTCTTTTCTTCTTCGTCGCGCTCCTGACGAAGTTTTTGCAATCGCTCCGTCCGGTTAATGCTTCCTTGATAGAGACGATTGTAGGGGTTAGCATCCACTGCTGCATCGGTGGTAGCATCCGTGGGGGTCTCAGCCTTCGACTTCAAGCGCTTTGCAGACACCTTTGGCTTGAATGTGCACTGGCTCATCTCAGCGTCAATCTTCTTCTGATCAAGTGCTAGTCGCTTTTGCTTTTCGCGTTCCGAGTCGTAGAGAGGCTTGTTCTTCGGAGGCGCCTTCAGCGACCTGGCAGCGATCATCTTGGGCTTGAATGGACATTGCTCCTCGGTGGTTTTGACCCTTTCTAAGATCTTATCTTCGCGTTTCTGTTTCATCTCTTGGGCGTGCTTATAAAGATTCTCGTACCGCGGACCCGAGCTGGGCTGAGCCAAACGTTTGGCTCGTGCCGAGATTGAAGGAGCAAAAGTGCACCCGTCCCGTTCATGTTGCTGCTGAAGCTCGCGTTTTCTCTCAAGCAGCTCCTTGGCTTGGGCATGCAACCTACTAAAACGATCTTGGCTCGGCTCCTCGGCTTCCCCAGGATTTGCGCGTCGCTTGATGGTATTGACTTGAGGGGCAAACGAGTAGTTCTCCTGCAACTCAGCACGTCGAGCTTCTTTCCGAGCCTTGGCCTCCTTGGCATTATCATACAAGCGATTGCTCGCAGCTTCAGCGTCCATGGCGTTAAGTCGGCGCTTCACGTTGCGAGCGCTGTCATCAGAGTCATCAATCGTAACTGGAGCTGGAGGAGCAACGACAGTCTTGATCGGAGCTGGTGGGGCAGTAGACACATGAGCTGCCGACTTTACTCCAACCTTGGTCCTCATCGGCTTGCGCGCCGGGGTCTTTTTCGCCGCAGCACTCTTCAACAAAGTCTTGCGGGCTTCCGCTGCGGTTGCCCGCGCCATACTACTCGCTGTCGGATTCATCATGGAGTCCTTTTTATCGTGAAATGCAGAGCGCGTTGGCTGCGATTTGGCTTCGGGGACACTTGTCGCTTTATTTACCGTGGACGTCGAGTTCGGCCGCGCTACCACACGCTTGGGGCGCATTTCTGCTACGGATGGAGCAGGCGGAGGCTTGACATCGGACCCGTCCCCCTTCCGTTTGCCGGGGCGTGACTGCGGTTCCGGAATGGAGCGTTTCCCTATCATCGGCTTTGAGCTGCCAGCACTTTCACCGGGTATTGAAGACGAAGCAGGTTTGTCCATGCGGCCAGTTGTAAAGATTCTTGACGTCGCAGATGGAGAAGTGTTCAACTTTGGCTCTGGAGAATCCCCCTTTCTTTTGTTACGACGGGAAGACGGTTCTTGCAACGTCTTCGTCTCGTCAGTTTTGACAGGCACTGCAAATATCGCTTGGGATGTCTCTGGACTCTTTGAAGGAGCTGGCGCAGCAGGCGTCGGTGCTGCATTTGGAGCGGGCTCCGTTGCAACTGGAGTCTCGAGTACAGCTGGAGCTGCCACCTTTGTGTTCTCCATTAAACTTGTTGGTTCTGCTGCAATTGTTTCTGTCTCAGGGAAGGGGGCATCAACTGAGGTCTGCATAGTTGACGCAGATGAAATTGAATTGGCATGAGCTGTTGAGACCTCCACGTTATCATCTGGAACAGGCAACTGTTGTTGCTCTGCAACTACCTCCGTTACTCTTACGTCGACTGGTTTTTCGACTGGCACTTCAGGTTCAGTCAATTCGCTGTCTAGCTCACTCCCGTTGGTGAGACTCATGTCCGCAAGAGTGCTACTCAGTGCCGCAGTCTCCTGCTCTACAGCACCATCTAGAACCAGCTCACCTTCCTCCATCTCAGTAGTTGAAACATCTTCAACTGTTACCCAAGACGTTGCCCCATTAAGTCGCGTTGCCTCTTCTTCTTCCTCTTGCTCTGCAGTGGCAGCCTGTTCCATTTCGAGTAGTTCGTCAGTAAACTGAGCACTTGTCACTTCGCCGTTCGTTGAAGTCTCGACTGTCGGCATCAGCTGGTGGACATCTGGAGACATGGGAGCCACTCTGAACTGCTCCTTCTCAGGCGAATGCACCAGGAAGTGCTCAGGCGACGATGGTGGCGTCCGTGGTATACGCCCACTGGACGGGAAAACCGGCAGCTTGAGCAGCCCATCCTCCTTCACCTTCGTTTCAACGACCACCGGTGTCGGTTGAGTCAATGTCAGGTCGTCCATCGCCTGCTGCACGTCTAGAGTCGCGAACACGTCGGTGCTGGACGTCACTGCGGATACAGGCGACGGTAACGAGATGAGGTCGCCGGTGGCCACGTCGCCCATGGGCGACACTGAAGCTGCAGTATCGTGCTCGTCACCGTCGTCATCTCCAGTGGAGCCGCGCTTGCCTTTCTTGCGGTTGCGGCGCTTGGAGCTCGGCGACTCCGGTGTCGCTGCAGGAGCAGCCACAGGCTCCGTCTCCTGTGCCATTTGGGCAGTTGGCTGCGACCTGTCGGACTGGAGCTGAGCCTTGGCGATTGCGAAGTGACAGACGTTAGCACCGGTGTCGGCAACTCCGTCCGAGGTGAGCCAAGTGAGCCAAGTGAGGCTGATGGGCAAAAATAGGTTTGAGATGGTTTTGAAACGCGTCGCCAATTTAGAATCTGAATTGACGCGCGAAAAATCAAATTTGAATTGAAACAAACACCGCGCCAAAATCTACCCTAAAAATCACAATCCCAACCTCAATTTTCACCATTAGATGACGTCCGCGGAGGTGCATCGCGACTTGGTGGTCGATGGGGACGTGGCGCAGGCGCTGGATATGTGTCGACGGCTACTTCGCACGGAGAGCAGTCTACAGCGTGTGGAGACGGCGCATCTGGTGCTGGAGCGGCTGCGTAGCGGCGCTGATGACTCGAGCGACGATGTGAATGCTCTACTGCACCTTTTGGGCAATTATGTGGCTCCCACACGCGAGCTAACAGAGGAAATTCTGTCGCTTCTGCTGTTCTGTGACCATCACGTACTGCTAATCCACCATTTACCTAAGGTTTGGGCTTGATATCGTAAGAGATCATGGAGTTCTGTCACCATTTTGACAGTTTGCTGTCTATGTAGTTGACGTACCAGTCGAAGGAGTGCGTACAATTGGTAGTACAGGCGTATTTGGAGCTGCTGGCTACTGACCGGTCCCTACTGGTGCCTGTGCTCGGGTCATTGGCGGAGATGCCGCTGGATAATAGCGAGAAGAACACAGTCGTGGAGGCAACACAATCGCTACTGGATGCGGCGGTGGAGGAAGATATTCCTGCAGTAGTACAGAGCCTACTGTCGATGGTTACAAAGCTGTCGGCACCTAAGGCGCTTGCACGCTTACGAACCGAGTGTAATCGTATCCAATCAGGGACGCTGTCACTTACAATGGAGGTCATTGAACGCTTCACCACTGCTGGCTCTGTGGCACTGACTGCTCTTCTTCGCCTGATCAGACACGCCGAGCCACTAACCACGTTTGATATTGTCCTGTTGACGTTCGTGATGGGGAAGTCTGCGGAGAATGAGGTACCCAGGGTGGTGGTGTCTGATGTTCATTAAGTACTCACTTACGCTGCGTTATTTATGATCTACTATAGCTGGCTGTAAGGACAACGACGTCTGTGGCACAAAGCGGCAGGCTGCATGGCCGGATGATGCGTGAAGCTGCTGCGATGTTGGTGAGACCAGAGTGGGCGTATTTACTCCCGTCCTTCGTCCGTTTCTGCAGCTGCCTGCTCGCTGTTTGCTTCCGTGCATCGACTCAACCCGCGTTGGCTTTGAATCTGATTGCCAGCTCTGTGGACTCTCTAGTTGTTCTCATTGAGACCAAGAGCACTGCACAGGAAGAGGTACGACAGGCGCTACTCAAGTATTCATGTTAGAGGAGCTTGTCTAGCTAACGCTTTTCAACAGGCTTTGATTCTTTTGCTGACGATTGCCAGCCACCCCAAGAAGTTACTACTGCTCGGTAACTCCGACTCTGTGCAGCGTACTCGCAGCGCTCTGTGCTGGAAAGTGGCCGAAGTAATTGCATTGCGTTTTTCCGAACTTGCGCGGAGGAATGCGGACGCACTGGCATCGTCGTCTCACTTGTTCCTTGACCATCTACATGGAGTTGCTTCTGCTACGACGGAGTCGGAGGTTGATGGAAAATATCCGTCACATATACTCGACCTTCTTTGCTCGACCATGGCGCTGCTGACGAAGAAAGAGCGAGGTATTTATTCTCTTCTCATGATTACCATTCAGAAACAACTGGTGTCTCGAGCGGGATCCACCGGTTTGGCTCACAGCCAGCAATCGATTAGACTCCAAAGCGGTCGATCCGGTGCAGCTGAGGTCAAGCAGCTCATGGCTGTTTTCCTGACCGGGCACCTACTGAAGAACCAAGTTGTGGTGGAGTCTCGAGACCGAAAATCACTGGCAAACTGGATGCTGCGTCTGTTGACTTCTGCGAATCGTGACGAGACATTGTTGCACGTGATGTGCTTTGTACGAGACGAAATGAACCGAACACGCGAAGTCTCCGCTCTGGAACAAGAGCGGGCTTTGCTAACCACAGCTATGTCTCAGGTATTTCGGAAGAAAGGACTGACGTGGACACCACGGGAACAAGTGCTTCAGCAAACACAAGATGGCAACGACTTTGTCTTAGCATTTGACGATGATAAGGAAGAGTTGGCGGCTCCCCTGGCTGTCGACGCCACTGAATTCGTTGTTAAAATGCGATTTGGAACACCCTCACCTGCATTCTTTGCAATGGACACTCACGAGCGTGAAACAACAAGAAGACTGACGGAACAAGATTACCTGATGAAAATCTGCCTGCTTCGAGAACTTTTCAATTGCTATCTGGAGTTTGCGCCTCCAGCTGAACAAACCGAAGTTGCGGATGCTGCGTTTGTGCTACCCTCGGCTTATACACTGGGACTGGATGCCGAAACGTGGGGCTCAGTTGAGCCTGCAGCGTTGAACAACGTTATCTGGAATCTTGTCTGTGCCCTAGACATCGCTGTGGCGTCAACAAACTTTGTTGCTGAGCAGTACACGTTAATGATCGCAAGTTCGAAGACGAAACACGAATGCATAACGCAGTATTCGCGCATGGCGACTCGATTGCGTATCTGTTTGAAGCTACGCGATCAACTGGAGCAGATACTAGCTGATCAAAAGTGCAATATTCAAGACCGTTTAGGTCGTTCTGACGACACGTCCAGTTCACGTACCGAATTGCGGAAACATGAGCTAGAATGGCTGCTACTGGAGTGCTTAATTGTCGAGCAACTGCTGAATGGCCAACTTCGGCGAGTTCAAGGAGAACTGCCGCGAGCCTCGTTGTTCGGCTTGGACCTCCGTGTGGTCTGCTTGGCTTTCGAAGGGCAGTGGAAACAACGTATTGATACACCGCTGTCGCTGCCTTCCGAGTTAGAGTTGCTGCAAGTGTTTCGTCGGCATTTACATTCTGTCGGTATAACTTCTTCGAGCGCCATGTCATCAAGTACTGGTGAGAACCACAGATTGCTAGTCTCGAGGAGTGAAGGACGCCGGACAGTTAAATGGTTATGTCGCCGCGCAGCGGAATTGAGTCGAGCAATTAGCAACGAAGAATATGATCAACCGGAAAGCGTTATGGAAGGTGATTTTGAGGCAGACTCCACTGATGCGGCAGCTGCCAATACTGCTACCAGAAATCTGATGGCGCACTGCCTAGCGTGCATCTACGACTCCTTCATTGTCGTCTTAGAAGAGTGTCGTATTGCCACTGCAGCGGGAGATTCCAGCTGGACCGATCAAATGATGAAACTTCTTGCTGTTGGCGCCAGTCCCGACGATGATGCATCTCGTTGCGTTAACCTACTTGGATGCAACGAAATATTCTTCCGATTCTTGGCACGACAGTGTCTAGAGCTGACGGTAAGGCCTCCAAGCTTCTGCTTCCCACTTTCTTATGATCTGATCTGTGCTTGCTTTCGTGTCTGTTTGCTCTCAGGACCCGACGCTTGCGTGTTTGGTCACTGATGTACTGATCTCTCTTGTGCTGAATACCAGGAAAAGTCCCTTGGTTAGTCAACTGTGTCTAGCGCTGCTGCATCAAACGTTCCCGTCACTCCCGACCCCACACCAATTTGAAAGCGACACTACCAAGTTCTTTAACGGTCTGCCATTAAGGTCGCTGCCGAACACTGTTGTGTCCCCGAGTAATGGTCGCGTCTGTTCTCTGGCGAATTATCGATGCAATGCTTTGAAATGGCGCCATATTGCGTACCTAGTGGTTGGGTCCTGGGCTTATTCGGCCTCTGCATCAGCCGGGTCGTTCCTGCTGGCGCAATATCTCGAGGAAATGCGCGTTCTCATCGATGCCGCTGTACCGCATCAGGATAAAAGGAGTTCCAAGAAACGTGCAGCAAGAATCAAAGAGAGCGACGATGACTCCGATGACGATGACTTGGAAGAAAAGCGCCGTCAGGATGAGCTCGCTGTGGTTGTGGGCGGAGAGCACATTGTGCTAAAAAGCTTGACACACGAGTCGTTGTCCTACTTCATCGAGGCGGTTCTGCTATGTGCTATTGCTTCGTTGTATCGAGCAACGCCGAGAAAGGCGAGTTCACAAGGTCTAAGTGACTTTAACCCTTTCTTGGAGTACTGTCGAGCGATGCACGTGTTTGAAAGTGCTCTACGCGTGTTCGCGCGGGCGGAGATGTGTGGATTTAACCTTCCAGTGAAGACGAACTTGCTGGTACTGCGAGGAGGAACGTTCGCTACACGGACTGCAAAGTCCATCATAATGAAGTGCATTGCCTGGCGTGTCGAGCAAAGTGTGACTGATAACACGGGCGCGCTAAGACACTTGAGCGTTCTATTCGGTGCAGCCGATGCGATGGCTACAACGATGGAGACAGTGACTACTGCCTTCCAAGAGCGTGTCATGCTGAAAATGCAGCACAATGGAAACGTTCGTCGAAAGGGAGGGTGGACCAACGAGTTGTTGGCTAAAGCTTACGGAAAGAAGTACAATACGCGCCGGTGGATTTCAAAGTCCGAGGCGAAACTGCTGCCGTTCTTTTCTCATGGCATCCAGGAGCTTCAGGACTTCTTGCAAGATCAAAGGTACGCTTAACCCTTTAAGGTGATGGTCTTGGTTCCTTTAACTGAGATTATGTTGTCATTGAACAGTGCGGTGAATAACATCGCTTTGGACGCAGCAAGAACTACCTGGGGAGCTGCAGAGAGCGTATGGAGTGACCACGAGCATCAAGATGTGATGCTGAGCGATGACAAGCTCGTCTCTGCATGCCGGACTCTTCACGGTGAAGAACTTACGGCCGCGCTGCTCAGAGATTGGCGTCCTGCTCTGTCAATGGACAACGATGACGATGAGACCGATCTACAAGAAGACAAGGAGATAGCCGAACTCGATGAGGAATCTCTGTCCGAAGAAGAGGACGATGGCAGCGATGGCTTTGCAGTCAGGTCTTGCGCTGCAGCTTCGACAAACCCTAGCCTAGTGTCAACGCGAACAGGAAGAAAAAAGCCCACGGTGGAACTACAGGACAACGAGGATCTGGGATTCCCGACAATTGTTGTCAACTTCAAAAAGCAAAAGAAGACGCACAGAGGCTGAGGGCGCTCACACGTGCTCCTTGAAGTATTTGCTGCGTTTTCTACTCGTCACACCTAAAACCTATCCGAGTTTCGACAGTTTTTGCTTCTGACGCGAGCGGAAGATATCGTGAGCCGGTCGCTTGCTTACCACTCCAGAGGCGCCGTCGTCGTCGCCAAGCCCACTGTTCTTTTCGGCCTCTGCCGCTTGTTGTTGGAGCTGCTGTTGATGCTGAAGCGCTAGTTGTTGCTGCATCTGCTGCTGTTGTTGTTGCGCCATCTGCTCAATGCGTGATCGAGGAGGGAAATCGACCAGCAGCATCGCACGGAAGATATGCTCCACGTCGGCTATCGGCCCGTTCCAGGGCAGGTTCAACGGCAGCATCCCCGCAAACTCCTTCAAGAAATCAGGCAGCGGAGGACCAGGAATTTGTCTGCGTACACATCGTTAAAGTCAGTACGTAACCTACACGACCACATTGAGCAGTTTACGCACCTTTCCATCTCAAGCCCGAATCCTGCTGAGCCTCCCATTCCTTCTCCATCGTCACCTTCATCACGATTGACTCCCGGCAATTCACTTCGAGAGGAGCGATACATGTCGAGGAAACTCTGATCACAACTCGTTGGTGGCCGCAAATCCAAGAATGAATACCGGTGGGCAATACTCAGCAGACCTTTCATCTCCACGAAAGACTCGTCCGGGAACGCCATAGCCCGCCGAGCTTCCACTTTTGCTACAGTGGCAAGATCACCACCACTGGCTACCATCGTGTGCTCAAACTCAACGTATCGGTCCCAGATAGGACGTGATACTTCCGAAGGCATGACCGACAACACCTTTTCAAACAAAGATCGCATATCTGTACAGGTTAAACTCACGTCAGACACGTTTCAGACTCCCAACACACTCAACAGGACTTACTGTTGTCATCGTTAAGATGGCCAAGAAAATCAAGATAGCACAGTACGTAGGCAGGCTCTTGGATACACTTCTTCAAGCCCAGCTCGAAGATCTTGAGTGCAATATCCTTACCGGCTTCCGAACTGTCGCTGTAGAACTCCAACAGAGCTGCACGAGTAGCAACCACATCGCCATTAGACAGCTTGAAAAGGCCACCAAATGTACTCAGGTACTTGCTTACCTGAAGCTGCGAATACGTGGTATGTGCACGCTCCCTCACGCTCGTCTTTGCGTGCTCTTTTGAAGATTGTGCGAGCCTCAGCTAGCCCCTTGGCCCCGTACACACGGCGAGCAAAGCGCTGGTACGTGACATATGCAAGTGCCGACGCGTGATCCTTGAGCAGCTTTTCGTAAATGGCCTTGGCAGCTGGAATATCCCCACGAAGTTCGTGGTGGTCAGCAAACGCAAAGTGCAGGTAGCTCGAGTCGGGGAGAGCTTCAATCGCGCGTTCAAACACGCCAGTTGCTGCATCTGGATCGTTCGCCTGGTTCTCGTACGACGCGTACTGGTACCACGCCTCGGGGTAATGCCTTTTCACACTCACAAAGAGCTCGAGCGTGTAGCGCATGCGCGACTTAAGGCGTAGCGCGTCCAATCGCTCGGGGTTTCCCATTTCCAGCGCGAGAATATTCTGCCAGTTGGCCATATCCGCAGCATCAGCTCTTGAGCTTGTCGCGGGCACTGCCAGCGTGTTCGAGTTGACCTGGTCGTACAACTTTTTACGATCTCGTAGCACTGCGCGGGCAGCATCAAATTTGGGTCTGAAGACCTTGAAGAAATTCTGTGCCAGCGCTTCGTTATTGGGAATAGCCCTTTCAAACTTCTCGTAGTCTCTCCAGATGGTCTCCATACCGTTGAGTGGCACCATGACCATGCGATGGTAGAGCTTCCTTACGTTCAGGAAGGCCTGCGGGTCCTGTTCCTCCTGTACGAAAAGCAAGTACATTTGCCAGATAGGCGCTGCATGGATAGAGCCGCCTACTCTCTCGACAGCCAGCTCAAAGGCGTCCACCATGAGTTGTCTGGCCGTAGCAATAGCTGCTGCGTCCTTCGAGTCCACAGCCACATCCAGCTTGACGACCTTAGTGAAGTCCAAATAAAAGCGCCACAGGTCCACATTGGGACAGCGCAGCTGCATAAGCGACTTCTTTATGATCTCCTGCACTCGGTCGTACTGTTTCTCTCGTAACTCGTGCTCAGCGTAGAGCTTCCACCATCTTCCAGAGGTGGGGAATAGCTTCAAAAACGCCTCGTAGTGTTCGCGGGCTTCAGCAATTGGCAGCAGCTGCACCTCGTTCATGAGTGCGATCCACGCGTCGGTGTTCCATTGGTCCTTCTCCACAGCAGCCACGCAGCGCTTGAATTTAGGCGTGCGCTGGCGCTGTAATTGGCTCAGATCGGCGTCCTCCTCCTCTTCGTCGGCATCTTCGTCCATCCACGCCTTCTACAAGAGGAATAAAAAGAAAGTTTTAGTACGAGAAGAGAGACAAGACGACGGATTTTTTTATACAGCCGTACAGGTGGAGTAGGGGCCGCTTGCGGCGCCGCGATAGGCTCGTCCTCCTCGGAGCTGTCGGATCCCGCCATTTGGCCCTTTGACTCAAAACGCGGGTTTTAAAATAAAGTTTTGAATAAAATTGAGCTATTCCTAATAATTAGTTTTTTCAGAATCTGTTTTTTTTCAATTTGAGGCAGACGTGCTAAAATTGTTTTATTTCGAAGTAGTAGCAGGAAGAGGCAGTCTGTATCATTATTTCGAAACTAATACGTTTTAAAAAGTATTAAGCAGTCCCGCTTACGCAAACCAAGAGGGCTTCTTGAAGGCAGAAGCCACCACCATTTCCACTACACCAACAAAGACCGTCAGGAAGGAGCAGACAATGGACGTACTGGGGAAGATCGTACAAGGCACAGGCTGCGCCGTGGACGGTACCGTGGCGGCACAGAACCCGCTGTCACGCGCGCTAGACAGCGTCGTGCAATCACAAGCACGTGGCCGTCAGGCCCGAGGCCATGCGTCCTACGGAGCGCGGAGTGAGCTGCAGATGCAAATGCAGCGCCCTAACGTAGTACAGGGAGCCAACCCGCAGTTCCTTGCAGCGTTCGAGCAAGAGGCAGCCAGCCGCTCGCGCATGGAGGCAGCCTTTCGGTCGGGTGAAGCACAGCAGCAGATGATGCATGCGCACCAGGCGTCGATGGAGGCGGCGTTCGAAGAGGCCCAGCGTGCGCAGTTCCAGCACATGACAGGTCCACCACCGCCGCCCATAATGGACCCGCAGATGATGTATCCGCGTGCCATGCAGCATGACAGTTGGGTCGAAGACTTTCGCTCCAACCATCTCGATGACGCCTGGCAGACGGCTGGCAAGTCTCACCACGAGGTGGCGTGGGAAGAGACGAAGGCACCGGTGCCCATGCACAAGCCTATGATGCAAGCTGCTCCAGTGGCAGCTCAGCAGGCCGACACTTTACTGGATCTGGAGGCGGCGAAGAATTTGGAGGCGCAGCAGGCCTCCAGCGAGATGGCGCGGACTATGAGTCAGAATCCAAACTCCAAGTTCCAGAACAGTCAATTCCTTAAATTCATGAATCAGGTGAGCGCGGGTGAGGTTCAAATTGACGAGGAAAAAAACGAAGTTGTCAATGGCCATCTCAAGATGGAGGGCGCACTGGAAGGGGCGTGGGAAGACACGTCGGATATGCACTCGAACCGAGATCTTTTCGACGCGAGCTGGAAACAGAGTGAAAATGGGTCAGCAGCGGCCATGGAGAATGCGTTTTCAGAAGCATCTGCTGCTCACGCACATCCGCTTGAAGGAGCGTGGAAGGAGGCAGGTACAGCTAATGCTACGAGCTTAGACCAGGCGTGGGGTGACTCAAAGACTGCGGAGGAGAAGATGATGGACAGCGCGTGGGGTGAGAGTGACAATTTGGTACGTGTGTTGGATTTCGCTTGTGATCTCGCGTAGGTTTCCTAATTATTTTTTTTTGTAGGAAGCAATTTGGGAGAAAGCAATGGCGGAGGCCCAGACTACAGACCCGTTCGAAGATGCGTGGGATAATGCTACCAACCAGGACTACACTTACAAGGCCGAGAACCCTTTCTTGGACTCGTCCGAGAATTTTCAGAAGGGGATTGAGTTCTTCAAGTCTGGTCATTTAGATGACGCGATCCTGGCTTTTGAAGCAGAGGTACAGCAGCACCCAGAAAACAGTGAGGCATGGAGAATGCTTGGTGAGTGTCACGCAGAGAACGACGAAGACAAGAGCGCCATTATTTGCCTGGAACGTGCGGTGGAGGAAGATCCGTACAATCTGAGTGCACTGTTGGCACTCGGTGTTAGTAATGTGAACGAATTGAACCCGCAAGGCGCTCTGAAAACACTGAAGGCTTGGGTGCAGCACAACCCGAAGTTTCACGGCCTGGAGATCCAGGTAGACGAATATAGCGACGGATCTTTAATGGATGAGGTGATGCAGCTTATGCTACAAGCTCGTGCACACGATCCCAGTGATTCGGATGTGCAAGTCGTGCTGGGTGTCCTGTACAACGTGTCAAAGGACTACGATGCAGCAGTCTCGAGCTTCAAGGCTGCTACGGACTCACAGCCAGATGAATATGCGCTGTGGAACAAGATAGGAGCGACCTTAGCAAATTCAGCTCGCTCATCCGAGGCCATTCCCGCGTACCATCGGTACGTTGAATCGTGTGTGATACCACAAAATCTCGGTTTGTTTTTCTAACGCGCTTTTGCTCTTTCAGTGCTCTGGAGCTGAAGCCACGATATGCTCGCGGGTGGCTCAACCTGGGAATCAGCCACGCCAATCTGGGGAACTACGAGGAGGCTACGAAGTGCTACTTGCAGGCGTTGAGCTTGAACAACCGTGCAGACCACATCTGGAGCTATTTAAGAATCTGCTTCACATGCATGGAACGGTTCGATTTGGTGAAGATTGCGGATACGAAAGATATCGCCCGCTTTCGCGAAGAATTCAAACTTATCGATCTCTAAGCCGTTCGTAAGCTCCAGTTGTCAGGTGCATCGTCGGTCAAGCTGTAGTAACAATTGTATTTTACCTGGCTCCAGTAGAGAAACAGATTTCAGATGAATGAATATCTTTGAACCGTCCGCGACTTTTCGTAGCCCAGTTTTCATTTTTCGTTGTTCCGTTTGTTCTCCGAGTACAAGATGCCTTCGACAAGCATGATGTCACCGTTTGACCGGTTGCGCGAGCTGGAGAAAAAGCGCTCTCACAAGGAACACAAAGGCCAGGTGCCCGTCATGGATGCCGAGACGCTGCGAGAGTTGTGTCTCGACAATGACGGGTACGAAACACCAGAGCTCAACGATAGTTTGTACGCGCATTTTCGTGGGTTCCAGCGCATCGAAGGTCTAGAAGCGTATTACAATCTCAAGGCTCTCTGGCTCGAATCCAATGGTCTCACTAGAATCGAGAACTTGGAGCATCTCGTCAATCTGCGGTGTCTCTATCTGAGCAAAAACCTCATCGAAAAGGTCGAGAACCTGCACGCTTTGTGCGAACTCAACACGCTGGACCTGAGCGAAAACCGCATCCAGTCGCTTGAAGGACTAGCTCGTTTACCTAACCTGCTGTCACTAAACGCGACCCGCAACCGCCTGACAACAAGCGCAGACTTACTAGAGCTCTCTCAATGTCCGCTGCTGAACAACATCGATATCAGCCACAACCTAATCGAGGACCCAGATATATTGAACGTGCTCAAAGCGGTGCCAATGCTCAAGGCGCTACGAATCACAGGCAACCCAGTGGTCTCCAGCACGCGCTCGTTTCGAAAGACGTACATTGCAGCTCTACCTCAACTGTCGTTCCTGGACCGACCTATTTTCCCTATTGAGCGTGCTTCAGTAACAGCATGGCAATCTGGTGGCGTTGAAGCGGAGCGCGAAGCCAAGCGATCATTTGTGAATCAGGAACACGAAGAGCGTCGCCGGAGCTTACAAGAATTTCGGGACTGGCAAGAGCAAGTTCGTGAGCGAAGGATCAAGGAGTTGGAGCTGGAGCGTGCGCAGAAGCTGCTCGAAACGGTCGAACCAAAAGAGATTGATGTAGACTTACGTGGCTTTCGGGCAATCACCAAGGAGGAGTATGTTGCGATGGATGCCACCGAACGTGCCAAGTGGGATATCCGCATCGAGGAAGCCCAAGCGGACTCGCAGCAAGCGAAATACGAAGTATTGGGCAACGGGATCGCGCGGATGGGATCCGATTTCTGGGCAGCGTCAGCGGCGGCTCAACCAAAAGGAATAGCCTCCGATATGCCTGTACTGCAAGCCGAGAAAGGGGAAGGTATTGGATGTTATGTGAACGGGGCCGCGTCAAATATTGTCTCCGCTAGCAGCGGCAAGTTGCCTGGCAACGGCCTGATTGAAGACGCCTTAAAACCAGCTGTTGCAAGCGTTGAAGCTGAGGACAACTCAGATACCGGTATGCAAGCGGTGCAGGACATTTCACTGGTCGAAACGTACGTGCACAACACGGAACATGTTGGTACACGTGAAGTTGCAGCAAACAGCGAGACGGTGAGGTGCGAGAATGAACACTCGACGTTACTTGTTGAAGATGAGATAGTCCAGCAGGATATTGATGAACGCAGCGAGAACAACGATAGCAGCGATCGTTGCACCGGTAACGCCGACACCGCCGCGGATGTGGCAGCATCAGGGCAACTGAATCTTCCACCCCCACCGCCAATTGAAGCGTTTTTAGTCAGACATGGCTCAATTGATTTCGAGCCTCGCGAGACCTGGGCCCAGTTGCAGCAGCGTGCCAGCGCCGCGCCTTGCCTCCTGCGCCCGCAGTCGTTGCCGTCAGCGTTTGAGGTGAGCTGCATTTACTTACCTGCAGTTACAACGAGAAAACGATGGCCTTTCCGATTAGGTAGCAGCTCATTCGCAGTGTCTACCGCGGAACTGACTGGTTTTGTGTTGTTGTTGGCGTGGGTACAATTTAGGGTGAGGACGAGGAGCGAGCCTGCGCACTGGCGACGGACGACAGAGACACCACAGCTTCGCCTGTGCGAATCCTAAGCCGCGCCGACATTCTGTGTGAATTGGGGAAGAAGAAAATGCAGCACGGTGGTATGCATGTCCAAGACCCATATAGAGCGTCGCCCTATACTAACGTTGGCGAGCTTGACTAGGACAGATGATGGCTGAAAACAGGATATTGAACAATTAACAAATGAAAGCCAATGGGAGGCCGCGGATTTGAGATCAGGTATCTTGATTGGTCACAAATTGCGTAAGTGGACTCCACAGTTGGAGTCCCATTGCGACAGCAACCGGTATCCGGTACAGTGTTAGCATTTTTTGCTCCGACACCCTTCGCTTCATTCACGCATATTCCACAGCGAACCCGCACATCGATCTCGCAAGTAGTTCTTTCAACGACAGCACCCCCTCCCCCTGCGGCACACATCATGTGGACGCTACTGCTCGTGCTGCTGCTGCTGGGCTTAGTGGCTATGGCGGCCTTCGCGGCGTTCGGCGACGTGGTGTTGACGCTGCTACTGCGCCAGTTTGCAGCTTCGTCCGTTGGTGCCAAGTTCTCCATTTCCTGGTCGCTGCGTGACGGATCGCTGGAGCTATGTGACCTGGTGGTGGGAAAGCACGTAATGCCCGAGCTGGAGCCGCTGGCTGGACTTCCTTTTGGCCTGGAGCGCCTGGAGATGAAGCGTCTACTACTGGTTGTGCCGCTCTGGGCACACCTCGTGCGAGTCGTAACCGGCCAACCCGTGGACCCGAAACACGGACGCATGGAGTCGAAGCTGCTGGTTGGCGGTCTACGTGTTGGCCTAAGGCTCGACACTGCCGAGAAGTGGATGTGGCACCGCCACCAGAACGCCGAGCGCTGCGTGGAAGCGGTAAAGCAAGCGGCCAAAGCCCGATTGGCTCGCATCAATACGTGGACGGCCACAATTGTGCAGAAGCTCAAGGATCTCGCGACCCTGCGCAAGCGGATCCGTGAAGCCGAGAAGCCCCAACGAAAGAAAACCACGGAGCAGGCACCGTCCAAACCTTCCTCCTGGCACTTGTGGGTGGACGAGATCCTGGACTCGTTTGAGTTCATGCTGCAATCGTTCTCACTCTTGATTCGTGATGAATACTCTGGTGCGACGGTGGGTATTGCAATGGAGGAGTTCGAGATGGGCCGAAGCGGTTCGACCGACGACAACCGGCGGAAACGTGCGATGCGACTAGTGGACTACGAAATGTTCCTTAACTCGAAACCTGGAGGCAGCGCGAACGCCTGTCATCTGATTGCTCCTCTCACCATGGAGATCGGGGTGTTCATGCCCTTCATCTTCCAGTCGCTCATCATGGGACAGGGCACGGGTGAGCGCGCATTTGAGCTCGAGGTTTCGTTCGCAAAGGGCCGAGATTTTGATATTGAGTTGCGTCCTGCACAAGCTGGCATGTTATTGAAGCTGTTGCAACCGATTAATTATTATTATGATTGGCAAACGGCAGCGTCCATCGCGGATGATCTCGCATGCGTACAGCTCGGCCCAGCCGAGTCCGAAGAGTACATGTCGCTATTCAATGAACAGTGGAAGCTCGACAATGAGAAAAGCTTTCTGTTTCGGCTGTACGAGGGCTACAAGCTGAAGGAGGCCATCGTCAAGCGCAAGGCTCGATTAGATGAACTGGAAGTCAAGGTGCTGGCTACGCAACTCCTCTACCTGCGTTCTCTCTCACTTGGCTGGGAAATTCCGAATGCAGGCGAGCCATTGTCGTACGTTAGTGAAGAGGACTTGGAACGAGGAAACTTGCGCAACTTTGTGGAGAACCCTGCCGACCACTATGTGGACAAGGACAAGATACCGGAGACTCCGCCGATGTTCCATCTGTTCAGACTGTCATTCAAGATGAAGAGAATGAACTTGGTCATGATCGAGGACAACGAGAAGAAGCTGATGACATTCTTTGTCCAGGAGGTGGAGTTCGAACTGCGCTACCGCATGACAAAGATCGCCAAAAACGACACAGCCGTCGAAATTGCGTTGGATGCTGTGCGTTTTGGTTTACTGGACAACCGTGACGCTCCAACTAATGTGTTCCGTCAGATTATGGATCGCAACCCTGAAGCTAAAGATATGATGTCGATCGCGATCTCACAGCGTGGAGACGGCTATATGGACATTGGCGTGACGTTTAAGCATTTTTCGTTATTGCTCGTGTTTGATCCGCTGCTAGACATCATGCACAAGTTTCTGCCCGCGATTAGCGAAGACGAGAAAGAGCAAATGCGTTTCATTGATTGCGAGATGGCAGATGCCATGGATTCTCCAGAGCGGAGAGATGCTGTGAAGCACCTTTATTTGGAAGATCTGCCGAAAGCATATTCACCCTTATTGCTCGGTGGAATGCAGCTTGGATGTAGTGTTCTTTTGCAGGGATGTGAGTTCTGCCTCATTGGAGATTCCAAAACTCTTAAGTCCCCCGTCTTGGCTTTCACTGCGGATACCAAGGTTCGAGTCTTGAGTTCAGAGCGCTCAGAAGCTGTGGAGCTGGAACTGGTGGATGTCGCTTTGACTCCATGCACGATCATCCTTCGTGATGATGCAATTGAGCTTGACATTGGTGATCTACGGACCATTTTGGAACTCGAGGGCGAAGGCGTCGATTTCTCAATGGGCTACAGGCTTACTGTTGGTGATCCAGCTAAAGTGTCATCCAAATTTGGTAATAAGGCGCTCAAAGGCACTGGAAAGTCCGCGTCGAGTTTGTGGAACGTCGCTCGGAAAGCTGCTACGAAACCTCAAGTAATTGAGGCTGAGCACCCAGACATTGAGGAGGTCGAGGAGCGTTCAGTGACCCTTGATCGCAGAGATCGCGCCAAGGCCGATGCACGCAGAAAGTTGATGATGCAAATGTCTGACTTTGCGCTGAATCTCTCTCCTACTGATCTGGGCATTCTTTTGAGCATTTTGGCGTCGCTCAACGAATCAATGAAGGAGGATATTGAAGTCATAAAAAAACGAGAGGAGGGCGAAGCTCGTATGATGAAAGCTAGGCGTAAAGTTGAAGAGAAGCGCTATATGGAACGACTGAAGGAGGAATTCAAGCTGCGTGACACCGACGGTGGCGGGACGCTGGATGTATCGGAGATTGGAGACCTTCTACGGAGTGCCACTGACTGCGACAATTTAACCAAAACTGAGTTTGACGCTACAGTAGCAGACTTTGTCAGCATTGTGGACAGTGACGGAAGCGGTGACATTTCGCTTGAAGAATTTGAAAACGCACTGAGCAGGAACAAAATTCTGTACACGCGGCTACACCACAACGTGGTTTCTATAACTGGTCAGGAATACGTTCACCCCGACATGCAGCGAAACAAAGTGCCATATCTTTCTGGTGATAGCGCCAACACACTCGCCAACGCTGCAGCCCTTGCTTTTTTCTGGGAGCACTATGAAGAGCAAATCGGTGCGTCGATGTCGTCACTCAAAGGCCAGCGACCTGTTATTGTACAGAAGAAAATGGTTCGTGCGTTCAAGAATTATGATTATGCTCAAGAGGCGTGGAATCGAATTGTGAAGCCGTCGCTGGTAAAACCGGGTGAGCAGAGTTCTTGGCTGCTGACTAAGGAGATGGACATGGGAGGCCGTGGAGACGTGATCGATCAGTTGTTGTCAAGTCTGAAGGACGATGCGCATGATCAGGCTACTTTGAACCCGGAGTCTGTTGCCGAACAACAGATTTTTGTACAGACTGTTGTTTCCACATCGTTTGGCGGGTTCTACTTGCGTCTGATTGATGAAATGCTGCCGATGGGAACGCCGGCTATCGAGATGTCTTTGGAAGAACTGGGCATTTATGCCAATTTCTCGGTGTGGGAGGGCGCTTCTTCTAATCCCGCTACTGATCTCCAAGCTCGAGAGCGATCCGAAAACAGCTTCGGTGTCGCCAAAATCAGTTTTGACGTGTACGGCAACTACTACAACACGAAAGCGCGGCAAATTGAACCTTTCATCGAGTTCTATCAAGGAATTTTGGATATTAGAAAAGAGCCTGCGTCTCCGTTGGAGGTGGTCTACTCGTCAGACCGTTATTTCCAGTTGAACGTCACATCCGCTTTCATGGAAGCGGTGAACTCGAACGTAGCTACTTTCTCCAAGGCAGAACACCGTGCGGAAGCCGAGCGTCCGCATGTTAAGGAAATCGGTGCTATCTTTTGGATGCTAAATGAATGCGGCGTCAACGTTAAGTACTACATGGTGGCGAAGAAGCGAGTAAAGGAGCGTGTGCAGGAAGAGATTGTGACAGCCGTCACAGCTGTGCCCACTGGTGGGACGCACGCATGTAAGCTGCTGGATAACAGTGAAGCAGAGGAGTACGAGCAGCAAAGTTTGAAGGAAAAGCAACTACGCCAAGCTTATAGGGATGCTGACCAAGATGGGAGTGGTGAACTCGACACAGAGGAAGTGCGCTCTGTGCTTCGAAGCGTGTATGAGGAGGAAGACAAGCAGCGGAGAACGTCGGGGAAATCGTCGTTGTACAAGCGCAGTAGCAGCAGTATTTTGGACAATGAAGCTGAGTTTGCGCAAGCTGTGGAAGACTTCATCGCGCTGGCCGACACAGACAAGTCTGGACAAGTGTCGTGGGAAGAATTTAAGATAGCGATTGCAAAGTCGCGTTCCATGGTTGACCACTACATCTCGGTTGAGATCGAGGGCTACCGGACGATCCATGGCGTGCCGTTGATGTCCATAGGCCAAACTCAGGTCTTCGAGCTGACACCTTTTTTCGACGATGTCGAGTCGGAGAAGTCGATCGAAATACTCTATGACCGGGGTGTGGCTCTACTAACGAAGGTGGACGAGCCGACGCGAGAAGAGCTGCAGATGGCGTACGCTTGCTTGCGTCGGGTGAAGGATATTGATCCCAACTATGAGTGGATTGACTCTTATTACGCGGATTGCGTGCGGCAGTACTTACCTGTGCTAGCCGCTGTTCACATTTCTGTTGATGGTTTGTACGGTCTCCAAGTGAAGGTTTCTGGTGCGGAATGTGTTCGCAATGGAACGGCAAAGGACACAGAGCTGCAGATGTACAACGAGCTAGGAGAAGCTGCGCCCTGTAATCCGGAGCAAAATAACGGGGAAGAACGATTTTTTATGCTCCCCGCTCTTGGTATGATCAACATTCCCTTGGACTTGGTTGGTGCCGGGTCTTTCGCTATTCGGCAGACTGGAGAAACGGAGTGGAGCAACAAATTGGAGCTTTCTGTCTCAGATCAACGATTGTATAAGAAGATGACAAAGTTTGAGCAGATCGAGGCCAAGAAAGCTCTGCGCGGAGAAAGCAATGGCTCAGTTTCGTCTGCTAGGCGCGTGAAGGAAAAGCTGGGGACAAATGCTGTACTCCCCGACCCGAGTGAGTGTGTGCCTGCTGGAAAAGAAGTTATCTACCCATCGTCCAGCATCATCGACAACCAGCCTACTGTTGTCATCGAAAAGATTTCTGCCAACAACTCTCTCTTAGGAACCTGGTCGCTGACGATTCAGCCGCAGCTGGTGCTTCACAACGTTCTTCCTTGTGGTGTGGAGTATGCTATTGTCCAACCTGGTGATTGCCCGGCAGACAAACTGACCAGTAAGGGGGAGTTCCGCGTTGTGGACAATACTGGAAAAGACAAGAAGTCGCGAGCTGTGAAAACTCTGGGACAGATCGACTACTTTGCCTATGTGAATGAAGTCAACAGCCGCAAAATGTGGGTTGAAAGCGGCAAGACTATTCAAGTATTCGGTCTGGATCTAAGTAAGCCCGCTTTGATGATGATGCGCCTTTGTGCGAGTGAATCAATTCGAGCTGCAACCTGGAGTGCACCATTCTTAGTGCATCTTGAAGCGGAGCGCGAATCGTTCAACGAAGACGCGTTTGAGCTGCTATTTGACGATGGTCCAAGTTTCGTTTTTCACCCGCAATGGGAAGAAAATTCTGCTCGCTCAGTCTTCTTTTACTCCCCTTTCTGGATTCAAAACCGAAGTGGCTTGGACCTTCGCTTTAAGCTCTCTCGTGGTCGGGTGTGTACTGTTGAAGAGCACCGTGCATACTTTCCCGATGCCAAGGAAATTCCTGTGATGGCTACTGCTTCACCTGACAAGGCTCTGATTGGTGTCCGTCCATTCCAAGAAACACCGCCCGCGTACGAAGGTGAATCATTAGTGCCTGGAACGACGAAAAAATATCTACCAGACTTCGAAAAGTTGGGGTGGTCGGAGCCCGAAGATATGGCAACTGTAAGCAAGAAGGGAGAGCTGCGCCCGAGTGGATCTGGGAACTATTCTTTCGTACTTGCATTTGAAATTCGTGCTGCACCAGCGCAGTTTTTCCGGTCGAAAATTTTCGTCATCTCACCACGCTTTGTGCTTCTGAACCACGTGCCGCGGTCGCTGCAGATGACCCCAATCTTACTGGACAAAAAGGGGAATCGCGGCAGAAGCCGTTCCGATCAAGCTTACTGTACCTTAAGAGAAGGCGAGGCAGTCGTGGTTTATCGTCTAAGAGGCCCTGAGAAGTATGTAGCCGGTCTGCGCATCCGTGATGCGGCCAATGAAACCCAAGATGTTGGCGAGTGGAGTCCGACCATGCCACTGTTCAAATTAGCTTCTAAGATGAGCGATCCAAACGTCACCTACAATATGTCTGAGGACACTGTGTTCTGGACGCGTGGAAGCTTGGGCGATGGCCCTGTTTGCAGTGTGAACGTGCACGAGGTGGCTGAGACAGTATTTGCGACTGTGAGTGACATCTCAACCAACCCAAATTATCGTATTGAGAACCGTTCAACGCGTTGCTCATTCCGATACGTGCAGCACGGTGTGAAGACTGCGGAAGAGATTGTTTTGGGTCCTATGGAAAGCCATTCGTTCGCTTGGGAAGATCCAAAAGGCGACTTGGAACTGCGCGTTACTGCGACCCACTGGAAGGTGCCAACGCTTGTTGACTTTATGCAGATTGGGCAAGTGAAGAATACACCGCAGGGTCTTTTTGGCGAGGTGTATATCGACGGCTCCACGCGAGTATTTGCGATGGGAGACACTAAGGTTTATTCGGATGTTCGACAGCGTGCAGTTGTTAGTGACTGGCTCAGCAACACGGTGATTGATGTTTCGGTGCATGGAGTTGGAATCACATTGGTGGACGAGCAACCGCAGGAGATTTTGAACATCACCATGGAAACCATTCGGTTTGACTCGAAGGCAGAGTCTCGCCGTGTGACTTTAATGGTTCATCACGTTCAATTCGATGATATGACCCAGCACTCGGCGTACCCCGTCGTCTTCGCTCCCCTTGATAGTGGTTTTAACAGCGACAAACGCGAAGGTTGGCTTCCCGGCGACGGTGAAAAACCATTCTTCACTCTTAGCTGTGAAACGCTCCCACAAACTGGCATTGTCATTGTGAACGATTTCGACTTGCAGCTCGGGTCGATGGCAGTCAAGCTGAACCTTGAGTACTTAATTGGTCTGAGTAATCTGGTCTTCCAGTTTATCCCGGGTAGTGATGAGGCCACAATCTTACAGCAAGGCTTGGAAGCAAAGAACTCGATGCTTGTTCTGAATATCCCGTTCCCGGATGGCTCTGTTTCGGCTGGCATGCTGATGTATTTCAGACGCTGGCATATGAGTGGATACGACTTCGACTTGGTGTTTGATTCGCTACAAGAAGGCAAGGGTGAAGGCATTACCGCAATTTTGGGCAATACCATGGGAAGTATTGTCGGTGGGATTGCTCACGTGACGCCCGAGTTCCACTTTGGCGAGATTCTCTACCACAACCGCTTCTTCAACGAATACGACCTGATCTATGATGTTGTGTTGAAGATCGTTCACTCAGTCATTGGGCAGTGGTACAAGATTGTTGGCAGTGTGGAGATGCTGGGTGATCCGGTTGGTCTTGCCACGGATATTGTGGATGGTTTCGCGCTTGCTGCGCGTCAATTGAAGCGCGATGTGAGGGGTAAGAGCCGCAGAAAGGGCGAGAGTGCTGTGACTGTCGTCCAAACTGTCTTCGGTGTACCTCTGCGATCTATCGGGAAGGTGTCGAACGGTCTGGGCGACGTGGTCAAGAAAGCGACGTATTTTGAGAGCCAAGAGGACCAGAGCGAGCCCCGTCACATTCCCGAAGGTTTTATGCAGGGCGGCAAGGTGCTCGGAAAGAGTATTGCGTATGGTGTGACTGGCTTTGTCAAGGAACCTGTCCGTGGAGCCAAGAGTGGAGGTGTCAAGGGATTCGCGAAGGGAATTGGCCGCGGCACGTTGCAGCTCGTTGCGTCTCCTGTTGTAGGCACGCTGGGTGTGGTCGAAAAGCTGGCGCAGTCAGTGAGCAACACCACACACCTGATGGACGAAAAGCATTTTGAGGGAACTCGTCGACCTGCGCGAAATCTGCAGACAGGATCGCTGAAGCAGCTTTCAGACTCGAACGTGATTACGGAAGTGGAGGTGCACTGCTTGTATATCGATGGGCTGCCGGACAACGTGAACCCGAAGGTCGTGGTGCGCGTCTACTCGCAGACGGATGGCTTCCCTGCGAAGGAGCTCGGTGAGTATAAGTCGTCAACCGCAAGACACACTGGCACACCCAAGTATGACCAGTCGTGGCTGGTTGGCGTGACGTCGCTGGACACGTTCATCGAGGTGAATGTCTACCACAAACGCAAGCCGCTTCCAAAGAAGCGCCTCGGTTTCGTCCGCTTTTCCATGGAAGAAATCTACCGCGACTTCGACTCGGTGCCTGCAAAGCTGTTGGCAGATACGAATGCCAAGATGCAGCTCAAGCGCCGCAAGCGAGTGCGCGGAAGTATCATTAGTAAGCTAGCCTCGGCCAGCGAGCGCCCGATGGAGATTCGCGACGACTCGTGGCGGCAGCGACTCAATCGCCCGCCGAAATCGGGCAGCAGCATTCTATCGGAGGATGAAGATGAAGGATTCGAGGATTACGACCAAGAAGTGAGTGTGTTGAGTGGGCACTCGATTTGCCTCGATGGCACGTTCCCGCCCTCACCTGTGGGTATCCCACTACGAGAGTGTGAATCAGAAGCGAAGGTTTACCTCAGCATCCGCTACGTGAATGATATGCGGCGGTACGCGTAAGCTGTGCGAAGTGACAGTGCAGTGACAGAAGGAGGTTGACTCGATGTGAACGGTATGCGGTGGTACGCGCAAGCTGCGTGAAGTGATAGCGTAGCGTAGCCAGAGAAGCAGTTGGAAGAAAATGAAATGCATTTTGAATTATTAATACTTACTACTGTAGTAGTACTTCAGCTTTTGATGCGACCAGTAGTACAGTACCCAGTGGGTGCTACCATAGTACTACTTGGCTTTTGTCTTTTGACTCTCAAATGGCGCAGCGAGCGCTGACAAGTGTGGCGCATGGCGCGCTGCAGAAGTGAGCGCCTTTACTACTAATCTATATTGACTCACTAATTATTACTATTTTCTTGTTTGGGCTGCTGCAGACTGCCGTATGTGCGCACGGCCTCGGAGATCCAGGAGATGAAGTTCTGGCGAGCACCTGTGCGCGAGAGCAACCGCATTACAGACCCTATTAAACGCGCCAAGAACCATACTTCCCGTCTCATTAACATGCAATTGGGTAAACTCTCAGGCGTCACGCGTCAAGCCTCACTGGATTTCCCGGCGCTCAGGCGTATGCACCCATTCGAGCGGGAGGTGGTGGTTCTTACGCTGGGCCAAGGCACGTACGAGAAACACATTCAGAGGCTGCGCAAAGTGTACGCATCGTTGCACAATACGGGCAAGCACTACGAACGCGAGTGTCAGGAGCTGCGCACCAAGCAGGAGGCGGTCGACTGCGGATTGCGCTGCGTTGAGGTGGGGGCTGTGTGACACGGACTGGTGGCTGTGGCTGAGCTTTATGGTGCAACGATATAGGAGCTCAAAAAGATTGTGGACGACAATGCGGGCACGTTACGAGAGGTAGCGAACATGGCCAAGGTGCTTCGTGGACTTCCTCATGTGGACCTGGATAAACCCATTTTCGCCTTTGTTGGAGCGCCGAATGTTGGTACGATGGAATTTGTCTCGTGTCTGTTATTGTATTTTTAATGTGTTTTATCACCGCTTCATGCACTCACATGGCTACCAGGAAAATCATCATTAGTTCGTGCTCTGTCTACGGCTTCTCCGGAGGTAGACGCCATTGTGCTGAGCTGCAGATCCCGGCCACAAACTGCCAACATCACTGAGGACTAACGCTTTATCACTCTACTATCCAGGTGGCTAATTATCCGTTTACGACACGTGGAATTACCATGGGCCACATTTTCGAAGAAGGCATTTCGTACCAGGTAATGAAGAGTTGACAGGCATCACACGGCCGCTACCGAAGCTCATGAATCATTGCATTAATGCGCAGATTGCAGACACCCCAGGACTGATCTTCCGTTCTGACGAGACCCGAAATGCCATTGAAAAGTTGGCTATTGCGATGATGGAGAAGACGCAGGCCGTATGTCGTGCTGCTTTAGGAACTTCGCTCCTATTGTCTGACACTTTGCTTTACGTGTACGTGGTCATTTGTAGTCGATTGGCTTTGTGTTCGACCCGACGGGTTCGTCTGGCACGCCAACGGCTGACCAGGTTCTACTTCGGGATGAGCTTCGACACCGAGTGTTAAAAGCTCGCCCTGAGCACATGTGGATCGACATCATCTCAAAATCTGATCAGCCGTCGGACGACTTGGCGTCGCTGAAGGACAGGTGTGTGTGTGTGTGTGTGCAAGAGCTCAATGCCTCCAGTTGTTGTTAGTGCTCAGTCTCTTTATATTTTGATACAGGCTGGGACCGTCGCCGTTTTTCTCTGTCTCAGCACAAACAAACGAAGGCCTGGTGGAGCTGGGTGACGAAATCCGAAGACTTTTGACTTGAGTCCGCTTGCGAGAACGGCTTCTTGGAGAAGCTGGAGTAATATGAAATACCGCAGTCATTACTGCGCGCACGTTTGACGCTTGTAGAGGTTATGCCTTATCTTCGTGCTAATTTGATCTCAGGAAAATGTGCAACTAGAACATGTATCTTTAAAAAAAAATCCTAAGATACAATTAAAAATACATTGAGGTGTTCGATTTCTGCTCGGTTATCCTAAGATACAATTAAAAATACATTGAGGTGTTCGATTTCTGCTCGGTTTTTTTTTTTGAAGAAACTAATGACCTTATTTTAATGTCAAAAGTTTATTAACTTTTGCTGGCAAGAGCAAAAGTGTTGCAAAAAGTTGCTCACACTAAAATGAACAGAGATATAAATCTATACAGGCTATAAAATTTGAGCAAGAAGAAAGCTGCATTAAAAGTTGTGGTGCTAATCTTTCGTCGGGAGCACAAGGTGGCGAGGGGCGTTGGTGACTTGAGCTCAGCAGAGACTAAGCGACGATAATGCTGGGGAAGAAGGCGCTGGAGGGTATTGCTGCCTACAAGTACAAGGCGTGAGTTGCTGCTGTGGGTTGCAAAGAGGGATGCAATAACGGGGAGGACTGACTGTCGCGCTACTATGGCCTACTGCTCACTACAGGGGATCGTATACGTACCTGGACAATGTGCTAAACCATTTTTGGACGTATTCGGCGCAGTTCCTGCCCATTTGGATGGCGCCCAACCTCGTGACGATGATCGGCACAGGCGTTATGATGTTCACGACAGTAGTCCAGCTCTACTACGCGCCACATTTTTCTGAGATCTGCCCTGCGTGGGTGCGTGACTGCTCTTTCGTTTCTAGGCAACGCCTGTACTCCTGTGCTAACTGCGGCCTCGCCTCTTTTTGTATTCGTGCAGGTATACATACTCTCGGCACTTGGCCTGTTCTTCTACCAGACCATGGATGCGCTAGACGGCAAGCAGGCGCGACGCACCGGCGCATCGTCCCCGCTAGGTCAGCTCTTTGATCACGGCTGTGACGCCGTGTGCACGGTTTTCAATGTACTGAGCGCCAGTGCCACATGCCAAGCTGGTGTCGGCTTGCGCCCTTACATTGCGCTGTCGTCCGTGTCCATTGCGTTCTACTTGGCGCAATGGGAAGAATACCACACTGGGGTCATGAGCTGCGGTAATGGCTTCTTCGGCGTCACAGAGGGGCAGCTGACGTTGGTGGCGGTTCATCTCGTTGCGGCGTTTTTTGGCGCAGGTTTTTGGACGGCGGAGATTCCGATTCCGACGCCGTTCCCAGTGACCATGACGGATGTTCTCATTGGCGCACTGGTGGCGAGCAATGTGCTATTGGCATACGGAAACATCTCCAACGTGCTGCGAGCGGCCCCGGACGCGATCCCACGCGACGAGCTGGGCAACAAGCATATCTCAAAGCATCTTGCTCTGATTCAACTGATCCCCATTGGCATTCTGCTAGTTCTGGGGTCGCTATGGATCTGCGGCCCTGACGCGGAGAACTATGCCAACTACCCGGTGTTGTTCTTGTTCCCAATTGGCATCGGCTACGTGTTCTTCTCGGTACGCTATTTGCTGCAATGTTGACAAACATGTATGACAACCCGTAGCTGTATGGCGAGGTTCTAACTTAGTTTCTTTGGGGTGCTTCTGTCTTTGTATTGTAGACGCGAATGATTGTGAGCCACATGTGCAAGATCCCGTTCACTCCGCAGCTGCGCGTCATTATTCCTTTCGGCTTCGTGATCTTCAATGCCTACGGACCTGCTGTGGGAATTTTTTCCAAACCTTTAATCCCGACAATTGTGGCATCGTCCATGTATGTGGTCTTCATCGTCGCGGTGTATCTTCACTTCGTCTTTGGTGTGGTGAAGGACATTTGTGATTTCCTCAACATTTTCCTTTTCAAGATTAAGCCAGTTGCGACGGAATCTGAAAAGGCGAAGTAGAGCGGCGGTTGCAGCTAGCAAGATTAGCTTCAAAACTTGAGTTCTCCGCAGTATGCAATTGGAGCAGCTAAATCCACCAGAAAGAAAATAGGAGAAGTAAACAACCACTGCGCGTTTGGTTAGAATCGCGATGCACTTCTGTCTCGTAAAAATGCCGTGTAGTATGGGCAATCGTAGCTCTTGCACTATCTAGAAATCCCAGTTCCAATCGTCTGCTTTCGCGTTGGCAGTAGTGGAATTCAGTTTCATCGCACCCAAAGGTTCATGCTGCGCCTTGGTCTTTGCTTGAGCTTCTGCACGACGTTCGCTCGCCGTTTTTCTCTGCGTGGACAAACCGCTTGACGATTCTGATGCTCTAGCACTTGATGCCATGGTGGACGTATTCAATCCACCGACACCCTTCTGGGATCCCGTGTTCATCTTAGGCGCTGATACATCGAGACCCAGGTCATCGTCGCCACCCCAGTTGTCATCCCCCCATCCACCGTCGCTATTTACCGCGAAAGAAGAGGTTGTTGTGGTCGTATTCGCTGCCGAAGGCGCTAAGTCACTACCCGTGTTGCGTGACACATTTAGTTTGATCGATGAAGACGAAGATGACAGCGACGCAGATAGTGAAGATGCTGCTGGGGATGTAAACGATGACGAAGTCCCTCGGTTCACTGACAACGACGAGCCAAACCCTGAACTGGTCCGTTTAGGACTATCTAGCCCGTCCAAGTCGTCGTCATTACCCCAGCCGTCGTCAGCAGAGAAATCATCGGCAGGAAACGCGTTAAAGCTGCTATGCTTGGACGTCGAGCTAAATCCATTGCTTTGGTTCTTGGTGCCAGAGAAGGAAGAAGAACGCGATGATGCCGCGGATGTTCCTAATGCGGAGAGTGAGGTTGAAGACCCGCCAGATCCAACCAACTTATTAACGTTCGAAGCAACAGCCGAAGAAGCCCATGCTGTTAAAGAAGAAGCATATCCACCTGAGCTGTGACTGTTAGAAGATGGTGGTGGGGTAACTCCAGTCGCAACATCACCCACGTGGTCACCCTCGCCTGAGACGCGCTTCATTTCACGCTCCTTGGCTTCCAGCTCCTCCCGCACTTTCATCTGGGCAGCTTCATCCATGACTTTCTTCATAAAAATATCAATCGACGTCTTGGCTTGCTCTCGAACAGTAATTGACACGTCGAGAAGAAGAGGTGAGATCGCTGGGATAATGCTGCCAGCCATTCCTTGGGATGTAAAGAACTCCTGCATTGAGTAACAATTCTCGTTAGTATGGTAATGATATTCTTAAAGAACTCTGCATGATTACTGTCGACTACGTAATCATGCACAGTTACTTACTTGGCACGCTGTCATTGAGCGAAGTCCAGCAAGACGCGCATGAGGGAAGGGATCTCTCAGCGCTCTAGCAAAAGCTGGGAACAGCACCTTCGGTCTTGTTGCATCGTTAAGCTTGCTGGCAATCTTTCCTAAACAGATTGTAGTGTTTGTTCGGATGGCTGGTTCCGGGTCCGACTGTACGACGAATAATTTAGCGAGGAACAAATCAAGATTTGCCAGCAAATTCATGCGCACACATGTACCCAACGCACCTGCAGCTTTGCAAAATACTTCATGACGCGGTTGTTCAGATTGCTGTCCGACAGCTTGTCGGCAATGTGTAGCATTGACTTGACAGTAAGCTCACGCAAAACCGGGGCCGCGTCTGTAAAACCACTGCATAAGTTGTCGAAGACTACCGAGCTGTTCACTAGCTTTGCGTCAAAGTGGACAGTGAACTTCTCCATCATTTGCAAAAGCTGCACACGGACAGCACGATCACTGCAACTAAACAGCTTGATGATGATCGGAAGCACTTCCGCCTTAAACTCTTCAGCAGATAATGAGCTGCCAATCTGGACCATGGCAGGGAGCATGTGGCTAGCCGATGGGTCTAGTTTCACGGGTCCATTCTTTGCTCCAGTTGCTGCGCCAAACTCCACAACCTGTTTCAGCGCTGGGAGAATCTTGTGCACTCCAAAGCATCGCGGTAGCGTCTCCAGATTGGCGCAAAGCTCTTTGTAGAAAGCCACTTTTTCGTCAGAGTCCTTCACGGCAAGATTCTCCAAAAAATCCATACGTTTGATAAATGGTGTGTCAAAGTAGCTGCAGCTTAGCATCTTCTGCGGACTTGGCCGCCGTGCAACGTTGTCGTCGATTGCCTTGCGGAACTGTGTTCGGATTGCCGGCGGGATGTTCGATGCCGTTGACACATCACTCGATCGAAATTGGCCATCGTTGAATACGTAGTACATAAGACAGGCAAATGCCCAAATATCCACGCCATAAGATGGCCCTGTCGCCACTGCCTTCCAGTCGGAGCGTTGACACTCTGCACAACACCCTCGTCACAGCATATTTTATCACGCCCTTGCTAGAAGTTACGCACCTGGTGACTTGTAATTGACGTCCGCGTACTGCTGGAAAGCTGTGTAGATGTACGATGGTCCATCGCTTGTTATCTCGGCTGTAAGCTCAAAACCACCCAGTTTCCAGTCGCCACCCTGGCAATCCGCCAAAGCATTGTCAGTGTCATATCGCAGCCATATTGCCGATAAAGCTATACCTTCGTAACGAAAATGCTCTGAGGCGTCAATCGTCCATGCAGGAGCTTACAGTCCACGTTGATGAACTGGAGCGCCATAAGGATACTGCGCAGGCCCCACGCCACGCACATAGTGAACTCCTCGCTATTGGCGCCGTACTCCATACGAAGCGCTGTTAGAAACTCGGATAGGGGCATGACATGTTCTGTGACGATGAGGATGGGCCCGTTGTTTGGCACTTCGGTACCATCCAGGTAGGCCAGGATGTTGGGGTGACGAAGTGTCTTGATGCGACGCAGCGCATTTTGCGTGAGCTGGCCCGCTGGCTGCCGTGACTTGAAGATGGACACAGCGTGCGATGGATCTTGCTTGCTTTTGCCTGAATGCAGCACGAAGTCGGGCAGCCCCTCAAACACTACGCTCTCTCCTGCGGCACTGCCTGCCGCAACGTTCCCATCCATAGCCGGTGTGTCCATCGAGTAAGGCAGGCCTCCCGTCGCGCTCGATCCCACTAAACCTCCAAGCGTCTTGAGGAAGTTCATCCTTCTTGCTACTACCGTACTTACACCCCTTGCCAGCTTCCCACGTGTGTGCCTACCGGTGTAGTAATAGTGGAGAAATGAGGCCCAGAAAGCGCCACGATTGGCCAAAAATGCAGAGCCTGATATTCATGCGACGTGTGACAGTGTTCAACACGTTAGTTAACCTACGATCTACTCCATGAAGCTCTTCACGGCGTCGATCAGCTCGGCCTTCCGCCCGACAGCTGCGAGACCGTGAGCGTGCAGGAACGCCTTCAACTGAGCGACAGTCTTCTTCTGGATCGCGTTGGATGCGACGAGTGCAGCCCATTCGTTCTTGTCGAACGTCTCCTCCGCTTCCGGCTTGTTCGACGAGCCTGCCTTTGCCTTTGCTGTCTTCTTCGTTGTCGACTTGCGCCCACTCGAAGCCGAAGACTAGGCACAACAAATGTGGCAAGGTGAGCTAATGGCGCTGGTCAATTAACTTCTTAGAATAACGTACCTTGCGCTTCGCGGCAGTAGACACGTCGAGCAATTCCCCACCGCACACATCTTTGAAATTGGTAATCGCATCCTGGATGACAATATTAAATCGCTGCACAGAAACCTCATTAACGCCCACTTTTTTGTTTTACCTTGACTTCGTCTTGCCCAAAGCCCTCGGCATCAGGAAGCGTTGTGTCCTTCGTTTCATCGAATTCCAGTGTTTCTTCGTCCAGGGCAAGTGCTTGAATCGCAGCAAAGTGCTTTTGAAGGTCTGCCAACACAGTGAGCGATAGTTACTTAACCTTATTCCGAGCTTCTATCTAATCACGAAACGCACCCGGATTCTCGAAGCTCGGCGCTTCCGTCAGCTTCAGCTTCGAGATTAATTGCTTTGCCGCATCAATTTTCTCCTGGCTGGCTGAGAACAAAATCAACACTGTAGTCAGCGGTATGCATTTCTCTACATCTAACCAGGTAACGCTTACCATTCGTCACAGGCTCAGCAGAAATGTCACGAATATCATCCAGATACGGCAAGAAGATGACGTTTAACCCGGATGGCTGCACCTGACCCATCTCATCATTTTCTTCCTCCTGGGGAACCAACGCCACCAGACGCGGTTCACTTGTTTTACGGGCAATCAGTCTAGCCAAGGCAAACTTTTGCTTCCGAACCATGGAACTTAGAATTGCCATAAAGGCTGTAGAGCTTCCTTCGATGTAGCCATCACTGGGGTACACAAAATATGGTGAACGAATGTTTTCGTTCCACTTAAGAGAGCTCAACGGCTTGAAGCAAATGATCTGAAGCCCTGGGGCGTCGTAGTGCTTAATCTCCACCACGTCATCTCGAGTGAAATAAACACGCTTGCCGCCGTAGTCAATATACTTTTTGATCTGATCCGGAGTAAGGTAGGCTCCTGTGTCTTCGCAAAGCCACTTTGTCTCGGTTTTGAGCGGAGTATTCGTGCTCGCGTCGAGGGCCACCGGGGTGTTCTTGCGCTGGACGACTACCAGCGCGTATAATTCCACACCAATTGACACTCCTTTCGTGATATGGAGAGGGAATGTTGTAAGCCGACGCTTGCGAAATCGCTTGCGTAGCGACCCGTCCATTAGATCATCGAGCGAACCGACAGGAAACGCCGGTTGAAAAAAAGCTTCGTTCCCGACTATCTCCTCATTCTCTTCGGCCGAAAAGTCCTGGAAACTGCATCCGTAGAACTTTGACAGATCAAAGCTTTCTTTTCCAGGTGGAGTAATGTAGAACAGGTTCAGTGTGCGCTTCAATTCGGTGTGGTTCTGTGGCAAGACGAATTCGTTTAGTATAACAAGGAGACATGCATTATGATGATTGCGATAGCATCCCACTACTGATTTACCTGAACTTGCTTTTTAATCCGCCCAACCTCTTCTGCATCTGGACCCTCCGGGCTGTCATCATTAGTAAATACCCAGATACGCTGCGAGTCCTTCTTTTTCAAGCTGGAATTGCAGTCACGGAAAGTGATAAGTAGAGTATAGTCACAGTCATACTTCTTAAGTAATCCGTACTTTGCATCTGAGAAGGAAATTCCACATTGCCACAAGGCGTTGCTAAATGACAATTTCTCCGAGTTTTGCATGGACTGAAATTCCGCTTGGACGTCTGTCTCCAAAAGTGCCTGCAAATGTCGAAGAGAAAGTTAGCAATGCTGAGGATAAACAGTTGAGGGCATTCAAACATACTTGAAGGTCCTTGATGCGCTGCGCAGACGGAAATCCTAGTGGTTGAAATTCGTAGACTTGCTCTAGTGTGCCTGCTTCGCCGCGCTTGTTCTTTAGGGTTTGCAACAGTGAAACAAGTCAGTGACTCGACAAGACACGACCAAAACAAGACCATTCACTCACTGCTCCAAAGAAGACGACGCTCAGCAGAGAATTATCACTGGCGACCACTTTTGACTTGAGAAGCTTGATCACGAGCTCCACGATAGCGTGAAACCACGTCGATGGAGCCTTTGCTGTCATGTGCGGGTACGGGGAGAACATGGCCTCGCGAACATCTAGCAGCACAATCAGCGCATCCTTCCCGCTCTCAGGGAGCTCCCAGTCCTCCTCATCTCCCCCCAACTTGTCGCCAGGCGCCGCGTTCTGACTGCCCCACACGTCCATTTTTTGGTACGTAAAAGTAGAGGGAATAGTCGAAAAATGACTTATGTTGGTGATGGATCTTAAAGATGGCTACAAAAGTTCCAGTTCTTGAGTATGACAAATGCCCTAACACTTTACATGTACCGGAGATCGCAGCTTCTCGTTCTGCCCCCCCCCCTCCCCAGATCTACAGTATCTACCACAATGGCGCAGTGACTGCGCTCTGTGCATTCTCGCGCAAGGTGCGTAACACGGTCTTGGTCAGCCGTGGGTACTCCACCGACTGGAAATTGCGCTCGAAGTGGCTGCTTAGCCTGCGGACATTCAGTTCCTCGAGAAGTCCTGAGCAGGAGGAGATCCCAGCAGCCTCAAGGCGTCGACTGAACGCACGTAGATTATCCGATCGCCACATAAAGTCCACTCGTAAACATTCAAGCGTCGACTGAAGCAGCCCCGAAGAGTGGATTAAGCCCACGCTGGTGCCGCTACAGCCGTTTGAGGAAAAAACCAGCTTGGAGCTATCGATAGGATCGTAGTTCACAGCACAGCTGTAGGTGTTCTTGACGGCTGGCCACTCGGGAATCACCCTCGACGAGCTTGTGGAGGCGCATCCATCCTTCCATGCGTCCATGAGTGTTGGGTACTCTTGCTGCAGGTACTCTTTCTGCTGAGCATCGCTGGAGCGATACAGCAGCCCGCAGAATTCATCTGCCGTGTATGTGCAGGTCTCCCATTTTCTCTCAAACTGTTTTTTTAGCGCGTCGAATTCCTCTAGCCACTGCTTTTCAAATTGTTCATCCTCAAACTGCTCACGGAACAGCCCCTCCTCGTCTCCGTCAATTTCTGATCGAATCTTGGACTTGACCTTACGAATCGCATCCATGAACCCACCCCTCGAAGACTCAATCGCAGAGCCAGCCTCTTCATTATCGGTCTTGGTATTTACTCCACCCTTTAAATTAGCATCGCTTGGCACATTGCGCGAGAATGACAGCGTATTTTCGCCACTGTTAGCACCCCGCAAAAGTCCAATGATATCTGCTACCTTCTTTCCTTCACAATCCTCTCCGTTCACTTTAGTTAGGATATCGCCAAGCTGCAGACAATCCAACGCCTCTTTGTTTAGCCCATTTCCAAGTGAGCTCGCAGGATCTTCCACTAAGCCATCGACCACTAAAAGATCGACATCATTCTCGATTCTAGCTACCTTCGTGAAGTAAATCCCGAATCCTTCGTCCGTCTTCTTAATCACGACGTCGAATTGTAGCGTATTCATGAGGGTTCTGAGAGATCTATCAGTGAATGTTTACCGGTCGTACAGTATGTCTTCCTCATCGCGAAACGTCACACAGTATGATTGATCTTTTTTTTAGATTTAAAAAAACACAGCTGGGACGGTACTGTTTCGAGTGTTTTAAACATTTTTGATATGGATTGAGTGCTATAATTTGTATGAAACCACGACGGTTGTATTAGTTGAATAGCTCAGCTGTATTACTATCAACCCCCAATTAAGCTTTCTGAGCTACTACATGTATTAATAGTATTTATTCTAAAAACGTTATGGCCGTCTCCTTTCATCAGAAGCAATGATTGTTGAGTGCTTTGATCTTGCTCTATTATATTTACTGGGGCGCGCTGTGCACGCCTTAGCGGGGAGTCAGTGCCCTGCACCGTTTAGCTGTACCTGCGATGGCATATTGTGCTTGAACATCATAGATGTGGGAGGTGACGTACACGAAATGCATTTTGTACAGGTAACCGACACGCACACATGTGCATGCTGCACTTCGGATAAATGTAGTATTTATTGTCGAGCACAAGTATCCATCATTAAATAAATGTTATTGAAGGAAGTTTGCATATGTTCTTCTTCACCCGCTTACAAACAAATACAAGCTGAATTATTAATAATAGACCATGGTCAATCATTTTATTTTAAACAAGTGGTCTTCAGAAAACTGACACCGCAATTTCGACCAATAGCGACGCCCGACCAAACGACTGGCTGCAATTAGATGTGCCAAACTAGCCGTTCGCCGCCGCTACGCGGCGGAGTGGCATGGTTTGTTGTAGATGAGGTGGCCGCAACTTTAGTGCTTCTTGGTGTCGCGTACTTTGTGAGCGTCGCTCACCCCAGTAGGTCTTGGCTTCGTGTATTTAACCACTTACCATTCCGTAGTCTCATGTGGACCCGTATAATAGCGTGGTTTGGTACCCCGTACTACAGGTTGGATGTTATGTTCTTCAGTGGCCGGCGCTCTTTCCTACTCATCCCGGCTTCGTGGTTCCTGCTCACCCAGGGCTCACGCTGTTCAGCGGTTATGTCGTCTCTCTTGTGGGTTCATGCGCTTTAGTACGGCCTTTTCGTAAATGCTAACTTTTCTCTATTCTCAAACGTTTACGTGGGTTGCACTGGCTTCGTGGTAGATACTATTTCGTGGTCGTTGGCCTTCCATCGCCGGTGCTCTAGCCGAAGTGTGCTATTCCGTGGTTTGGTGATTGCATGCAGTCGTGTTGCTCCGTCGCCCGTGTATCGTGCTCTCCAGGTGAGGCTCCATCGACCGCGTTATCACGATATCGTGCAATCGCGGTGTGGTTTTGCTGTATATGGTATTGTGCCCGCGTAGTGCATCTGCGCTGCCCGCGTTATTGTGTTCTACAATGCTCCACGGTGTACAATCGTCACCCCAAGCCCCCCCGTGTAATTTGTGGCTGGGCCACCGTCCGTGCAGTTGAGTTCTAATGTACTTCTGTCCTCCGTGGCTCGGTAAGCTCAGGTTCAACACTGGTATCGATCTCCGCGGCTCGACGATTTTCTGACTATAGCTCCGCGGCTGCGTTTTCCCATGGCATATTGGCCCAGACCATACTATCTAGTTATCTTGTGGTGTCCCGGTAGATCTGCCGTTTGTGCTTCGTATTTTACCGTGCTTCGTGGTCTACGTGTTGTATCGTAGGTGATTTCCGTGCTCTGTAGCAGCTACGTGTTCTAGCCCGGTTTTAGGTAGAGAGTCTAACAGAGTCCGTGACTCTTAGTGCTTTCATAGATTTACATGTTAATTGCATCGGCCCGCTTCCGTGCTTTGTAGCTCTGTGTCCATATTTGTTTCCCCTCCATCGTACATACTGTTTCGTACTGCCCTACAAATCCAGTTCGATAAGCTCGCACCTTCTCCTAGGCTCACGCCCTGTCCTAAGCTCCCATACAACGCACCTAAACGCGAAAGTAATTGTGACCGATGAAAAACGTTTATTTGTAGCCAATCAGTATTTCTGGTGATTACGCGGATGTTTGTTGCGCTGGCGAGGCTTCCAGCGACGACGGCGGCGATTAATGCGCTCCTGGACAACGCGCCGCGGCGGTTGTGGGGGGCCCATAGCGGCGGCAACTAAGGCCAGGCTTTGTTGGCGCAAATCAGTGGCTGGCTTCGGTTCTGGTGTGCGTGGGCGGTGCCAAAACGCCTGGCTGTATGGACCAGAGGCGCACGCGATGCACCTGCGGGCACCCGCTCGAGCCTCGCCCTGTGCGAATGCATCCCATGCTAAGAATTGTTCGCAACACGCGCACAGCCGGAGCTGCAGCCCTAGACCGTCTGGCTCGAGCGGGGGGTGCACAATGACCGCCTGGCACGTCGAGCACATGGGAGGTAAACGTTCCATTGGAGAAATGTTTTATTAGAAACGTATTTATTAAATTAGTAATAATATTTTTTTAAGTATTAAACTAAGTATTTCGAAGTGTTGAATTACTACTTTGCTAAAATGCGATCCAGTGGTGTCGCCAGGGTCTAAAAAAAATCAACAGCGCCTACGACGATATAATAGTACCGGTGTGCACGTCGGCGAAGCCTACCAATGCAAATTAACCCGCACACACGCAGCGCCCTTTGCGTGAGGTGGCGCTCCAGCATTAAAAATGGGGGCAAAATGAAATTGGAACGGTGCATTTAAGTACGATGTGTTGACCACATACAGTGTGTACACCACATATTGCAATTTTAGCGAATCGAGGCCGCCTTCGCTGCGCTCGGCAGCCAGTAGAACGCGCGTATTAGCGTGAGTTTTATTAACCCTAGCCGCGGACGGACTGACAGACACCAGACTCCACTAGAGAGGTAAGACTAGCCGTTCGCCGCCGCTACGCGGCGGAGTGGCATGGTTTGTTGGAGATGAGGTGGCCGCAAATTTAGTGCTTCTTGGTGTCGCGTGTTTTATGGGCGTCGTTCAACCTAGTACGTCGTGGCTTCGTGTAGTCAACCACTTAACTGTCCGTAATCGCATGTGGCTTTGTACAATATCGTGGTTTGATACGTTTCCGTTACCCCGTACTACAGGCTGAATGTCGTGTTCTTCAATGGCCTGTGCTCTTCCGTGTTCTTCTTGGTTTCGTGGTTCTCTGTTCACCCGTGGTCCACGCTGCTTAGTGATTGTCCTGAATTTGTGGACTCCTTCTCTCACAGTGGTTGTGGGCTAGCATCCTTTGGTCTCATTCGCTCCCGTAGTACGTCCCTCTTTCGTGGCTGCTAGATATCCTGTGTTCTCAAGGGTTTACGTGGATTCCACAGGCTTCGTGTCCATAATCATTCATGGTCGCGTTCCATTTCTGGTACCCTCGCCAATGAGTGATCTTCCGAAGTTTTCTGTCACCTGTGTCCCGCGCACCCCTGTGGTGGCTCCATCTACCGCTTTATTGCGCTATCGTGCAATCGCAATGTGGTTATGCTGTATATGTTACCGTGATCGCATAATATATATGTTTTGCCAAAGGTATCGCGTTCTAGGATGGTTCCGTGCTCCGCGGTGTGCAATCGTGGTCTCCTGAAGCGTTTCCCCGCGATTTGTCGGCCGTCCGGGTAAACGTGTTTTAATGAAGTATCGTCCTCAGTGGCCCGGCGATCTCAAGTTCTACAGTGCTATCGTGCTCAGTAATTCGGTGATTTCCCGTGGCTGTTTGTTCTCCCATGTTTTAGTGGCTGTCCCATCGTCCATGATATCGTGCTATCTCTTGGTGTCGCGGTTGGTCTGTCGTCCAAGCTTTCGCTATCTACAGTAGTATCGCGCTTCCCAGTGAGCTCCGGTTCTACCCTGGTATCGTGTTTCAATACTCGACAACCTCCCGGTAACGGTCTTCCGCGGCTTCATGTTTGGTCAGTCGACTGCGCTCCGTGTTCTACCGTGGTGCGATGAGATAATTGCTGTCCGTGCACTCTTAGCGCTACGCCCTCTACCGTGGCTTTGAACGTGCGTGCTCTTTCGTAGCCCGTGCATTTCGGCATGCCGGGGTGTCTATGTATTTAGTTCCCTTCCGTGGCCCATACGCTCCCGTCATATTCTTGTCCTTCTTATTTCGGGCTCTTGCTTAGTCACGTACCTCCGCGCTAACTTAATCACAAACGCTGTTTCCAACATATATTGTTGGAAAGCTCGAACGATATCTTAATGTCGCACACTACGCGCGCAAATACAAAGGAAGGCGACACTTTTTTCCGGAGGCAGTGTGGGGTGCAGGGGTGTAAGCCACAATAGTCATATTTTAAAGTTTTCACTATATTAATTATAGTAATACAATTGTGATTTTTTATCTAACGCTGAAATAATTATTAAGTGTACTACTACTACAAATAACTGCAAGCAAAAATATGAAAAGTCTTCAAAATAATGCTACGCAAAACAGTATTGTAAGTTTAATTATTAGAAGTGTACTACGAAGCCTAAAATATCATTCTCGGGGTTGTTAATCTCGCCATACATCTCGTCGATGATCCGATCCATGCCTCTTGGAATAACACCAGGACGAATTTCCCGGTCCTCATCCTCAGGCACAGGTGGATTCTCAATCAGCATATCGCGCGGGATCTTCATGTAATCTCTTCCTAGGGAAGGAGTTACATCATGCCTTCCCTCCCCGACTTGCAGCAGGAACTCGGGGAATGCAGCCATTTCCTCAGCCGTGTCTGCAGTATCAGCTGTGCGCACTCGCATGTTTTCCGTAAGACGGAACGTCTGGAATTGGGGCCACAGCCTAGACGACTTGAGGCAAGCGTCAATTGTCTCGACGGGTGTTCCATTCTTAACGACCGGGAGAATCTGGCGGAAATCTCCCGAAAGTACAAACACTTTCCCCCCAAAAGGCTCGGTATCGTTGTCAAGTATGTCCCGCAGTGTTCTGTCTACTGCCTCGAATGCGTGGCGATGGTCCATAGGTGCTTCGTCCCAAATAATTAAACTTGCATGCTTGATCAACTCCCGAATATGGGAGTTCTTCCTGATACCGCACGTCGAGCTCTCGTTCAATTTCAAAGGGATCTTGAATGTAGAATGCGCTGTCCTACCACCCATAAGTAAGAGCGAGGCAATACCGCTAGACGCCACAGCGATGGCGATTTTCCCCGAGAGTGTGATTTTAACCAGTATGTTTCGAAGCAGTGTAGATTTTTCAGTACCACCCGGGCCATCAACAAAAAATAGTTTCTTGCCTTCCTCCGGGCATTCAACCGCTTCAATAATCTGGTCGTAAACCACCCGCTGACTTTCGTTTAGCTAATCTTCTGTGTTTACAATCGCCTCCAAAGCTGACGCATCGTATCCAGTGAGCTCACGTCGAAGTAATCCGTTTTGGCGAAGCGCTTCACGAATCAATGTTGGGAACGACCTCAACTGAGGAAGCTCGTCGAAGTCAGCTACCGCATACCCACTCGCTTGAAGTAGTTCTTATATGCTCATCAGCGTTTCAAATTCGACCAACGCCGACTTGAAGGGGTCCATCAAAGCCTGATGTTTGCGTGCGAAGTCCTGGGAAAGATCCGCGAAAAACCGATCCCATAGAACACCAACATTTGCTGGAGCTGAATACACCAGAATGGTGACGAAGAGCTGGCGTAGCTGATACGGCATTTGGAACTCAGCTGCTTCCCTCAAACACGAAACCCACTCGTTATCATTCTCCAAGTAGCCAGCTTCCCGCGCCGCAATTTGGAATGTGGGGCAGACAATCCCGTTAACCGTTCTCAAGTCTTCAAACGACGTTGGACCTCTACGCTGACAGAGCAGTAGCCGAAGATAGAAGCGCTCCATATCGCGAGGGGACACGTGAATCATGCGACCAACGGCAGCTTGATACTGTTTCCTGCGGACCCACCTTTTCGGTTGACCTTTCTCCGGCGCTTTCCAGCAGAACCCTTTAGGGATGTCCTGATACAACATCGTTCTGGCAATATGATTCTCGGACACTTCGCTCGCACACAACTCAAAGAATCTGGTCAGCATCGTGTGACTACCACGTTCCAAAACCGCCTCCGGGTTTTCCGTCTCGCGAAAGCAAATCGTCTGGCCTGACTCGAGATGAACCGCTAGCTGTGTCACCGCATGGGTTTTCCCCTGAATCGTGAAGTCGGGCAGGCGCATGCAAGCTTCCACCGGAGAAATGTACCGGGCGCTCAAGAAACGTAGAATTTCATTTGGTTCTCGACGCGCACTCTGCTGCCCTCCTCGGACTTCTTCCACAGTGAGTATAGCCATGTCGGGTCCTTTGTACACATACTTGTACAGGTATTTAACCGCAGTAATATCCGTGCACACTTCCACATTGATGTGGCAGTTGTACTTCTGGGATAAGTACGGGTTGTACGGTACAACCCACTGGCTGATCGTCGCATTGTCGTATTCCCTGCCTTTGAACTTTAGAACACCTTCTTGCCGTCGACGTCGTCTGTACACTGGATAACCATTGGCATTGGCTTGTGTAACTTCTGCCAAGGGATTCGGATACCCCTTGGTGCACTTGCCGTCCTTCATACACGCGCAGGAAGGGGTTGTAGGCCCGCATGGACCATTGAGCATGCATGACATGACCGTCTCATACAGCTGAGGGTTTTTATCCTTATCTGGGATCTCAGCGCATACCATCTTGTCTACTATCTCGCGCGTTCGAGGTCTGTCTTCGTCAGCCAGAATAATCAATACGTGAGCGTGGGGGAGCCCTCGTTTTTGAAGCTCGACAACGTAAATCCGCGCGCGCACTCGCCCCAGGACGCCTTGGTTTAAATCGTCAAGCGTCGCTTGCAGTTTCTGCTGCCACACGCGAGCCACGATATCTGGTCGATCTTGAGCTGTCTGGGTATCGGAAGGTATCGCTTCAAGAATCTCGTCCCACTTAGGGCTGCACGTTTCAGTCAGGAAGACGTCGGGCCGTCCATACTCCCGAACAATTGCCATCGAATCTTGATACGACTTGTACATGAACCGCGGGCTACCCAGGTGCGAAACCGGTAGTATGATACGCTTGCCAACCTGATTAGAAAGTGGGTTGGTCGTCCTCTGTTGCCTTTGTCCCGATCCGGGCGCACCAATAGGTTTTGGGCACGGTCATATTCCGACAGCAGCACTTCTCCTTCCGCCAGAGCCAAAGTATCTTCGTTGAGCAAAGCGTCTTGAACACCCCTGTACTGATCAGCGCGTAGTGGTTTCTGATTGTCGGCCCACCCAGCGAAAGCTGTTCTTGCTCACATTTTGCAAGCTGATCTACACACCACTGCTGAAATAGACGCCCACCTTGGTGGAGAGCGGACTGGTCATCCACTTTCTGATGAAGGCGGAACGCTACGTGTTCACGAAGCGACATCGCCTTCTTGTTTCGATATTCAGCACCATTCGCGAACTCGTCTGTGTAGGTCCATCCCTTCTCTCCATATGGAAGGAGAAGCAGGTATTGGAGTGGATCGTAATCGGCATGAGTCTCGTACAAACGTAGCAGCCTTTGATCGCGTGTAAAGAGCAGTAGATCCCGAGGCTGAGCCAGGTTGCCATCCTCAATGAGGGTCGCAGCCACTTCAGACACAGTGGGGCGGTTGTGCGTCCTCGGTCGCGAGGAGTTGTCATGTAGACGGAACACCAAGTCTACTGGATCCCCCGTGTCGTGTTGGCGCACTTGCTGCCCAAAGTGGAGGAACCGTTGCGCTAATGGGTTGTGCTCTGCCATCATTTTCTCGATGTCCAGTAGTGCAACACGATCCAGATCAGCGAATATACCAAGACGTCGCTCCGCGCGGCGTTGCATGTCTGGATGCACAATGTAGATCTGTGCAAACTTGGGTGCTACCCGCGCGCCTGTCCGACGGTCTCTGTGGGGAAGGAGGGACCCTAGGTAGTGCCCCATAGCCCCTTGAATGCGATATGTGTACACCCCGTGTGTACCTGCAACGCTCTCGTCTTGATGCACATTTTGAAACGATCGGTTTGAGCACGAAGCACCAATCGACGTAAAAGCAAAAGCTTGGTTGTGACGGCGGAACTCGGGATCTCCGTACAGCTGAAGCAGCTTTGGTGGCGCGGGGTGCAGTGGAGGTAGCTTTACCCTGCCTGCCAGACAGCATGATATCGCAGACTCGCGAGGCCACTTCCAAGCATTGCAGATCGGACAAACGGTTGTAGCCGGAAGCTTGTGCCGGCCGCTCACCACGTCGTCACCCGTTATCATGGACGCATCGAAGTCTTCGAGGGATATAAGAGCGTGCCCATGTCGAATGCATAGGCGTCGAGTGCGCACCCGCTCGAGTTCTTGCTGGCGTTCTTCCGCTGTCTGGCGAGAACGTCGATTCGCTTCCTGTTGACGATGTAGCTCCCGGTCGGCTTCCCGTTCATGTTCAGACTGCTCCGCTCTGTGCACGGCGTGCTGCTCCCTGTCAGTCTCTCGAATCGCAGCTCGCTCGTTCACATTGAGTAGCTCTCTATGGACAGAGCGAGATAGTGTGTTTACCTCCCGCTCGAGGTCGCGGTTTTACTGGCTCAAATCCGCACGCCTGTCTTGAAGGCGGGATCTATCTTGCGCGCGGCGCTCCTGGAGTTCTTCTCCGCGCAGTCGAGCCCTACGGACACGCTTGCGCTCAGCGTCTTTCTTTCTCGCACGGTACTGCTGCGAGTGAGACATGTTAGCTCGTCTCGTGCGAGCTCTTTGTGCGTCGCGTGTCCGGTCACGATCTGCCTGAGACAATGTCCTGTTAGCTCGTCTTTCGCGAGCTCGTTGCGCTGCCGACACCGGAACCGCTTCTTGAACTGTAGCTTGTGGTATGACAGGGACCGTAAATAAAGCCACCCCAGCGGCTCCATCTTGATACGCCGCCTCCCTTTGAGCCGCAAACCGGCGCTGAAATATCACAGGATCGGACTCTTCCGTCTTTTCCTCCCGCTCTTCAGAACGGCCAGCTTGACCTTCCGTAGCTTCCGTAACCGCCGTATCTTCTTGGTGCACACTGAGGGCTTGAAGCGCTTTGTTCAAGCCACAGCGCTTCCTCCTGCGCTTGTTCATACGTCGCTTCCGTGCTTCCTTCTCCTCTTGCATGGGCGTTGCATTGATCAGTTCATTCTCGCGCAGGGCCTCCTCAAGTTCTTCCCGCGTCCTTTTCCGCTTAGTTCGAGCCATAAGTCTGCGAACACGAAACCGTGACGAGTTAGACATAGTCTAAGTACACCGCACGTAGAAGTAGGTTTTCATAGAGTAGTGTGTTGGAATACGCGTACTACCCGGGATTGCTTGCTCCCATCAATGTTATCTCCGATCACTTATCCCACAGTCACGGGCCGTGAGGCCCGGAGCGGTTTTAGTTTGCAAATTGTGCAGTCGAATCTTCAGGGTTGGGCCCCCGAATAGTACTGTAGCTTGAGGTGCGATATCCTTTTGCCAAAAAGGCGGCCGTTAATTGCAAAGGCTGGTTATTGATAGGCTATTACAGCCCCCATCCCATCTGTCGGTTAAAAGAGGCCAGTTACGGTACCCCTCCTGACCAACTGCACGCACGCAATGTGCGTGCCCATCAATAACCATTAACGACCGGCTTAACTGGTTCGCTGTCGGGTTTGCGGTCAATGGACCAGGTGCCAAATGTGCTCTCGCGCAGAGTGTGGGATAAAGCCCCAAGAGCCCAGAGGGCACTGGAACTAAATCCCCATAGCACGGCTACCTACTTGCAGGATAAAATCCTGCAAGTTATAAGCTACCCCATAAGCAGTCCCGGGAACCTCGGACTATCTGTGTATGTGTGTCTTGCTAGCTACTAATGTAAACTAACATGCATACACGCAGCGTACCTCGAGTAACGTGGCGTTCCGCTTCTGTTTCGAAAATGGGGGCAAAATGAAATTTGAACGGTGCATTTAAGTACGATGTGTTGACCACATACAGTGTGTATACCACATAATGTGATTTTAGCTAATCGATGCCGCCTTCGCTGCGCTCGGCAGCCAGTAGAACGCGCGTATTAGCGTGAGTTTTATTAACCCTAGCCAGTTACGGACGGACGTACGGACAGACACACGTCAGACTCCACTAGGGGGGTAAGACTAGCCGTTCGCCGCCGCTACGCGGCGGAGTGGCATGGTTTGTTGGAGATGAGGTGGCCGCAACCTTAGTGCTTCTTGGTGTCGCGTGTTTTGAGAGCGTGGTTCACCCCGTAGATCTTGGCATCGTGTATTTAACCACTTGCCTTTCCGTAGTCTCATTCGGCCCCGTATAATATCGTGGTTTGGAGCGTTTCCGTTACCCCGTACTACAGGTTGGGTGTTGTTTTCTTCAATGGTCCATGCTCTTTCGTGCTCTTCCCGGCTTCGAGGTTCCTGCTCACCCATGGCCCACGCTGCTCAGCGGTTCTGTCCTCTCTCTTGTGGGTTCATGCTCTTTAGTACGGTCTTTTCGTTAAAGCTAACTGTTTTCCGCTCTCAAACGCTTACGTGGGTTGCCCTGGCTTCGTGGTAGATACTATTTCGTGACCGTTGGCCTTCCATCGCCGGTGCTCTAACCAAAGGGTGCTATTCCGTGCTTTGGTGCCTCCATGCAGTCGTGGTTCCGTCGCCCGTGCATCGTGATCTCCTGATGAAGTGTCATCGACCGCGGTATCACGCTATCGTGCAATCACGGTGTGGATATGCTGTCCTATGTATTGTGCATCTGCCTTTGCCCCGCG